>NC_073644.1:24700757-25003787 GCF_029407905.1 Bubalus kerabau | reverse complement strand
AGTCCAGCCAATCCTAGAATAACATGTTTGGAAGATGTAGACATGCAGATGAGTTTGGAGTGTAAAAGTAAACAGAGGCAGTTCACTTTGCAGTCATAGAAACCTCAGGGAAGTTTCCAGAGCAGATGGCCAGCTTGCTGTCCAGTTCCTGTCTTGATGATTCTCATCGTCTTTAATACTTGGCTTGGGGCCACAGGTGTCGGGGCTTAGTCCTTGCGTAGCTGCTGCCCCGCGCTTCTGTCAGCAGAGGGTCACCTGCTAATACAGAGGCGCGTGTTTCCTGCGGTCCTGTCCCGGAAGCCACTTTGGGTGGAATGGCTTAAGCTACCTCCCCAGCTCCGCCCACGTCTTTTGGATTCAGCCTGCATTTCTCTCACTGGACGCAGCATTGGGTGTGTAGAAGGCAGACACAGCCCCTGCCTTCGCAGAGCTTGCCGCCCTGGCGAGAGGGAGAGAGAATGCGGACACCGCCGACTGGAATATGTCAGGCTGTGATCAATGCGGTGATGGAGACATAAATAAACTTGTGTGGGGCGCACATAAAGACAGCCTGGAGGGACAGGCCGGGACTTCACAGAGAAGATGACATTTGTGTTGGATGTTGAAAGATGACAAGGAATGTGACCAGTTGCAGAGCTCAGGACGGGGGAGTGCTTTTTCTGCAGAGGAAACAGCACGAACAAAGCGGAGGAAAGAACAGCCGGATGCGCTGGTGTAGGAACAGCAGATGAGCCTCCATCTAGGAAGGTGGGAGCCGCCCACAGTAGCCTGGAGCCCCCTCCAGGGCTGACTTGCGGCTCGCTTCTCCTTCTGTTGATCATTGAAAGAATGAGGAACTCCAAAGCAGCCGCTGACAGCTAATCATTTAGGAAGTGGTGATGGACTGACATCCAAATGTTAGACTTAATTAAGCAGGTGGCGCCCCAGTGCTTGAGTCACGTATTTGACCTTGGTTTCGCCTGGCTGCCTCCTCTCCTGTGTGTTTGAGTTCCTCCCTCTTGCATGGGGCAGAAGAGAAAGATCATCTTTGAGCGTGAGCGCCTCCATGGCACAGCGGGCTGGGAGCTCCCCATGGTGTCGTGTGATGGGTGTGTCCTGCCAGGCTTTCAGGGCACCTTCATTTGCACCCAAGGTGTTAGCAATCCTTTGGTAGTGCAGGACGTTTGTTCTTTACACCCGCGTTACCCAGTAAGAAGAGTGCTCTGGGGTCCGAGGCTCCTGCCGATGAGATGTGTGACCTCATAGGGGCGCCCCGTGAGTGAGGGGCTGCCCTCGGCCAGCTGGAGACCCGAGGCCTAGGCCAAGACACCACACCTACCCCCTTGGTCAGCAAGTGTGGAAAGCAGGCCTGGGGAGGGGCCTAACCCAGTGAGTGGGTTTCTGGGCCCGCCACTGGTGTGACAGGCCCATGGTTCCTTGAATCCACCTCTTCTGACTTCCAGTCCGGGATTAAATCCGTCATCCCACAGTTGAGGGATTAAATCTGTCATCTCACAGTTGACTCCCAGTCCTGGTGTGAGCAGACAGGATTTTCTGTAAACTGTCAAATAGAGCCTCATTTCTGCGATCTTCCCACCAACTGCCTAACATTCACAAAAACAGTTGTGTAAGAAAAGCACACTTGAAACCAGCTGAAGTCTGGGTGATGTGACATGGAAGCAGCTAACTCTTTAAAGTTAGGATGATGAATCAAACAAGATCTCTAACCCCTGGGGGACTCAGAGGCTCAGAGTCCAGCTGGAGCCGTCGAGTAGAGTCAGCTTGAGTCTGCATGTCAGCCTTGTAGCCAGACAGTGGAGGCAGACACACAGAGACACACACACACAGACACCCAGAGAGCTGCATTGTGCACCCTGATGGAAGCATGAGTCATGGATGTAAAGCTCAGAGGAGCGACCCATTCTGGGGTGAAGGCAGTAAGAGAGGCGTGGGGAGGAGTGTGCAGCAGAGCAGACACGGGGGTCCCTGGTCCACCACCCCCGGTCACCTCCCAGGAGCAGGACTTCCCTTCTTTACTCCCGGACTGGAGGCGGCCAGTGGCTCCTCCTCCCTGTCTGATCCCAGCAGGGGTGCTCTTCTGCTCCCGGGAGGGTGCCTCTGTCCGTGAGGCCCTAACTCTATGCAGAGCAGAGGAGTACAGAGGTATGAGGAGCATGCTGCGGGGCAGGCCTGGGGAGGAACTGGCAGGGCCTGGAGTAAAGGAGGGCTCAGGGCTCGGAGGTCAAAGGACACGGCGGCTAAGGGATTAAGGAGCAAGGGGTCCCAAAGGACAGCAGATGTGGGCAGAGAGGAGGATTGGGGTCTTCATGCTTCAGAGGTGGAGCCGAGTTGGGTGTGATGATAGGTGTGGTTGTAGGGAGACTGAATATTTTATGTGTTATCTTGACCCCAGTCCAGCCAGGGATGGTGCTAGATTTGAACCTAAGTCTTCAGTATGGCATCATTTTCTCTTCCTGTTGTAGAAAAGATTACTTTTTTAAAAATCTTTTTTACTTCTAAAATATATTCCAATGAGTTTTCTCCTTTCAAGAAAAAAATAATCACAGCTCACACTTCTGTGCCAAACACTGTTCTAGGCACTTTACCTATGCTAACTCAGAGCCCTCTGTCGAATTCAGTGACTCCATTGATTAACTGATCAGTGACACCCATTGAAAACTCGATTCAATGGGCACTTTTGGTCTGTTGCCCATTTTACAGAGGAGAAAACCAAGGCACCCAGCAGTTAAGTCACCTGAAGTCACTCAGCTTGTAAATAATGGATCTGGGATATGAACTCCAGGTCCATGCTTATAACCTTGACATTAATGCTGCCTCTCAGAAGACAAGTGGCACGTGACCTTGGCTGATAGTCTGGGTCATCTGTTGTGGCACCCTATCTGATGTCCTCCTCCTGACACATGTGCACAAGAGTTGTACACATGTGCGGTCTGACACAGATGGATGAGGCCCTGTCCCAATTTCTGGAGCCTCAGGATCCACAAGGCTCAAGACAAGCAAGATTACAAATCAAAGTTTTACAGCCAAGGCATAATAAGCAAAACATTGCAGGAAGAAGGAAAGAGAATCCTGCCTCTGGGGTCTGTGGACATGATCCTGCTGTATTTGAGTTGGATCTTGAGAGATATGTCCTGGGCTAAAGGGAATAGGGCCAGACAGGAAGGAAGTGGGCAAAGTGTGAGAACACGAGTGTGTGTGTGTGTCCCAGCGGGTGCTCCCGACTGCATTGCAAGGCGTTGTGCATTCTGGAGGCAGCAGTTGGCCTTGCTGATCAGCAGCACTCCCTCTGTTTGAGTAACAAAGAGCTGATTATTATTTGAGAGGTCGGAAAATTAAAAGATTTACAGGTGTGATTGACCAAGGTTGGTATTCCCCCGGGTTGGTATTCACAATGTATTTCCCTGGGTTAAAGGCAAGTAGTAAATAGGTCCTTTGGAACCAAGTGGAGGAACACCTCAACCATCAAAAATAAGCAAAAAATGCCTCACGTACCCAAAATAGATGGCTGGAAGGAGCTCAACTCCTGCGCTCCCTTGATGGAGAAACTGCCTGGCCGGGGGCAGCCCGGAACCGTGGCTGTCACCCTTTTCTTTAACCACTCTTGACAAGCTGCTGCTCCACATCAGAGGAGTAACAGGTTATAACAAAGGGTCTGCTTCAAGCAGACAGGCTACCAGGTGAGGAGGAAGACAGAGCAGGGCAGGAGACAGGAAGCCCTCAGTCACCCTCGGGGTCCTGGGGCTCAGTGCCCTGACACAGCAGGCTCACCCCTGGTTATCATAACACTCCCGGGTCCTTTGGTTTACTCTCTTACGGAGGGTGGGAAAGTATGTCATACGTTCTGTGAGGCTGTGCTTCCAAAGTGGACAGAAGGAAAATGCGGTGCACAAAGCCTACTGGCTGTGTTCTAGAAGGATCCGATTTTTGAAGGGGCTGGGGACGGGAAGGCGTCCCTCTGTGTGCCTTGGCTCCTGGGAGCAGGGAGGCTCGGCGTGACTCACTCCATGGAGACGCCGTGCTGTGCAGTCACAGCGGGGCCGGGGACACGGCGGGGCCGCCGGTCATCAGCTCCATCAGTTGAAACCTCCCCCTGGCCCCTCTCCCCTCCCCTGCAGGAGGGCCACCCAGAGGAGCCGGAAGCAGAGGAGCAAGTCCACGAACAGCAGCCCCAGCAGCAGGAAGAGTACTGAACCGTCCCGGCAGCTCTCCACACTTCCGTTTTGGTGGGAACTTCTCTTCCGGAGAATTGGAACACGTGTGGCCTCAAGCTCATCAGAAACCAGTTGTTCCCAGTCTGCTGTTACATCATCGCGCCAGTGCCCACGCCAGCACCGCCCTCGGTTCCCATTTCCTTTGCCAAGACACACTAGCCGCGGCCATGGGCGGCCTCCCCAAGACATCCCGGGGGCCACACACCTTCAACTTCCCCACTTGGCTGCTTGAGATTGGTTCTGCTCTTTGCATTTCTTTCCAGAACAACTTCTCCCCAACCCTACCACCACCACCACCACCACCACCATTCCCTTTTTATCCTGGTGTGAAACAATGGTAATTTGATATATGGTATTTATATTGGCATTTCTCAACTCAGTGTCACTAGATGTCACACACATTTGTGGTGCTTTGATGTTTGCAAGTCTAACCTCTGTGAACATAAATTTGGTCAAATAATAAATTGGAACAAAGGGAAAGAGATAACTTGATATGAAAGCCATATGACAGTGACTTGTTTCATGGGGAAAAACAGAGTCAGTTTCTCCCTCCACTCACAAACGAAAGGGAAGAAAAAAGGAATCAAAACTAGGACTTCAGGGCCTAGCAGTGTTCATCCATCAGCATGTTAGACAGCCACACAGTATGTTGTTAGTTTTGGAAGACATTCACTCAAGGAGAACAGCATCGCGACTTGGCCCTCCTACTGCGTGCCCCTGCCCCTGCCCTACCCAGGTTCTCATGCTGTTTTCTTTCTCAGGGTCCTCTTTGGTGGGCAGCCACTCTCCCCAAAAGCTGTCATCGGGGGTCTGCAGTCAGAGGGGGTCTGCACAGGCACAGGTCCTTCCTGCCTCTTCATGTGGGTTTTAGCCCCAACCCTGTCATCCACGCTAGGGGGTTCCTCTTAAAGCATGACTTCAGGGTGTGCAGCCCTGGGCGTGCCACACAATTGCTGGAAGGCCTGGAGTGACGACCTTATGATAGGAGTGTAAGCCCAAGGGAGAACCCTGCTTCTGAAGTCTGGTGTTGACACTGGAAAGACAGCACAGAAAAATCTGACTCCCAATGCCTTCTGGAATAAGGAATTCCCCCTCTTCAGTATGATGGCCCTGCTTGTCATTGACCTTCGCTAAACCGTGGCAATTCATAAATAGAGGAAACATGAATGAATTAAAAGCATTCCTTATTTTTTTTAAACTAATATTTGCACATTTTCTTAGTATCTTTCCAAATCTTTGCCTCCCCCCCCCCACCAACCGCCCCTTTGAAAGATGGTTTCCCTCCCTGGATCATTCATTTCACTTGGTTTCTAACTTTAGATTTTCTTTCACTTGTTATTTGACTTAGCAGGTGCAACAAAAAACAAACAAGTGTGGCGCCCCCCCCCCACTTTCCTCTTAACTGAAAAAGCTTCAAATAAATTTCTGAATTATGTCTCATAAAGCTTTGACATTTCTTTATTAACTGATGAAATATGAATTCTAAATTCTAGCTTTGAAGCTTTCCACCAAAAGGAGTCTTCTCAGATCTTTGGCGGCAGAGTGGTATTTATCGAGTTACACGTGAAAAGGATTGCTTGTATTTTTGAGGTTGTTTCAGACACTGCAGAAGTGGACAGCTGTTCCGTGGGGCTTGGTCTCCCTTTCTTCTCTCTCCTGCTTGCTCTGCACCTTGGCGACAGCCCGATTCTCTCAGGCTGGAATCCGGCCTGGCTCTCTGTGGTGACGTCCTTCCACACCTGGTCGCAGGGCGTGGTCGTGCTATACGCAGCTTCATGCTTCCCGGCATGTCCCCTCCCAATCGTGTCGCACTCACTGAGTTTCCTTTTTTTCAGACAGCTCTGGTGAAGAGGCACAATAAGTAGTTCCGTGCAGGTGACACGTCAGTGGTTCCCGGGCAGTTCTTTGAATGCCCTGGACACGTCAGTAACACCCGGTGCCAGGTAGGGCAGGACCCCCATTCTCCCATCATGAGGGTGATTACTGGGTAGTGTGCTTAAGCCTCGCCAGTGACCCTCAGCCACTCTGTTCCTCCCTAGATCCCCGACTTTCTTGGCTATTAACATACTGGCCAGACACCTGGCAAAGATAACTTTCGCCAGTCATCCTATTTCCGCTTCCTTCCTGGTGTCTTGGGGCAGACTCTTGGTTTATTTAGAGAGGAGCTATATACTCCCCTTTCTGTCTCCATCTGGGGCATCTTCCACCGCACGGGACATCACTGGTGCCTCGGGGTGTCTTTGACAGCTAACTTTCTCAGTCCTCTCTGGCTGCACCCCAGCCTCTAGTGCAGCTCACCTCTCATTTCCCAGGACTGCTCCTTTCTCCCTGATGACTGTGCCCCATCATTCATCTCAGCAGCCAGCGTGGGCTTTCCTCCATGTCCCCCGCCCTCGTCACACATCCTCATGCTGGGCTGAGAAGCATCTGCTGGACTTGGGTCTTAGGGTCCCCTTCACACCCGCCACAGCTGATTATAGTATGTCCACTGCTCATATCAGGTAGGAAGTGATTGAAGCAGGGAGTAAAGAGGAAAACAGCAGAAAAGCAGAAAAAAGACAAAAGACACACCCCGAGAGAAGTAAACTCCAGAAGGGAACCAGGAACTCCTCCCTTCCCTGGTGAGTATTTCCATTATTCCGTTAAGGTTTAATATGCATTCAGATTACTTTTACTAAATAGTACACCATAAAGCTTTTGTTATATATTAAATGTAAACTGAAAGGAATGTAAACAAATGTATTGTTAATTATAAATATAGATAAGTAATGACATAATAGATGAAAAGGTCTTATTCAGATGTATCACATTCATTTTACATTACCCATCTATTGTCGCATGGTAGAATAGTTTTTTGTCTCTGAATATGTGAATAACTTGACTTGCGTTTATCTTTTTACATATTTAATAAAAAAAAGTATATGTTAAAATCAGCCTGGTTCCATAGAGTCTTAAATTTTTATTCTACAGGTTTCCCTTTGAGTGAGCATGTTTATACTAATAGGTTCTTTACGTAAATTTCACACGAAGTCCACATGGTTTACATAGGGAGGGGGGTGGCTTGTTTTTATTGATGGCAAATGTTTTAGCAGGAATTACAGGTTAATATTTAAATCAAATGTAGCAGCTATACCACCGTTTTAAAATTCTACAATTAAAAAAAAAACAAACAAACAGGCTTTTCTGGTGGTTCAGATGGTAAAGAATCTGCCTGCAATGTGGGAGACCTGGGTTCAATCCCTGGGTTGGGAAGATCCCCTGGAGGAGAGCACGGCAACCCACTCCAGTTTGCTTGCCTGGAGAATCCCCATAGAGAGAGGAGCCTGGAAGGCTACAATCCACGGGGTCGCAAAGAGTCAGACACGACTGAGCGACTTTCACTAAGAATCCCCCTTTAGGAAACATTCCACTTGCAAGCCAACGAAGTCTTCACTCCCATCTGGACAACTCAGGGGCTGGGCAAAAGCAGGTAGATGTTTTGAAGTAAAGCTTTGTGGTAAAATGACCTGCAATTGGCAAAAGCTATTTGATTAAGTGTATTTCCTCCAGTTTGCTGACTTTAACAGTGATGACTGACAGACATAAATGGAATACACACCTCGCAGGAATAACTGAAGAAATGTATTCAAACTGGCCTGGTGCCCCCTCCCCGGACACCTTGCAGAACAATTGACAGTCTGTAGAAGACTTTGCCCAGGAGCCTGCAGATTACTGGAGTTCATCCCAAAGGATGCCAGCCTGCCTGAACCTGCTTTCAAGCACCACCTAGAGGCCAGTTTTGTGTCTGTACTGCCCTTGGCAACTCTTTCCCATTCATTTGCCTTTAGGTCCTTGAAGCAGGAAAATCACAGGGCCATCACCGCTGCTCTCCATTCACACATTACTCCACAGGGTACTTCCGTGATGGAAGTCTGAGCCATAGTTACCTGGGTTGGGAAATGGGTTTGTTTGTTTGTGTTCAGTCACTCAGTTGTGTCTAACGCTATGGACAAGTAACCTGCCAGGCTCCTCTGTCCATGAGATTCTCCAGGCAAGAATACTGGAGTGGGTTGCCATTTCCTCCTCCAAGGGATCTTCCGGACCCCAGGAATTGAACCTATGTCTCCTGAGCCTCCTGCCTTGCAGGCGGCTTCTTTACCCACAGAGTCAAGCACATGTTTAGAGCATGTGTGAAAAGTGAAAGTGAAAGTCACTCAGTTGTGTCCAGCTCTGCGACCCCATGGACTATACAGTCCATGGAATTCTCCAGGCCAGAATACTGGAATGGGTAGCGTTTCCCTTCTCCAGGGGATCTTCCCAACCCAGGGATCAAACCCAGGTCTCCCCCATTGCAGGCAGGATTCTTTACCAGCTGAGCCACCAAGGAAGTCCCTAAACAGTTCAAAAGTGGTGAGATAACATATTTGCTCCATTTTATTAAATCTGAGATCGTGGATAAAAATTTGAGGTGTTCCTACTTGGTATGATGGGTAAGCCCATGAGTCCAGAGGGAAGGGAAAAGAGTTAATGCACTCCACTAAGTTCGAGTTACAAGATGCTGGTTCTCTAAAATTAGACCTTCACATCTGGCCTTCCTCATTCTTCCTCTGAATGGCTAGAACACAGCCATCATGATTGTTGAGGCTGCTATTACAAATAAATATTCACTGACCCAACTTCTCAGCACTGACAATGTCACCAAACAGTACCAAGTGTAAGAACACCTTCTCCCTGGATGTCCTAACAGCTCCTGTCCGGCTAAACTAGGGACTCATAAGAGACTATTCTCCATTCATTGGAAGAGCTCTGGCTTCACTGCCTAATATGGCAAAGTGTAAAGTCCACTGAACCCCTGGGGACCCTCAGATGGCACCAAGGCTTCCGGTCACGAGTCTGCTCAAGGGCAGACCCCTTCCCCAAGCTGTGACCTGGACCCCACAGTGATCAGTGGAGTTCACACGGAAGGTGCTTTTGCTAAGGCCTTGTCTCGTCTGTTGGGCTTATGATTGGAACAAAACTGGAAGGCCCAGCTGGAGCCAATTTGTTGAATGCCTTTTTCTGTCTTTCCACTGACAGAAAATGTTGAACCTTTTCTAGCTTGCCACATTTTAAATTTCTTAAACAGGTTTCTCTTTGTATTTTGTAACTATTTTATCAAGACGGACTGTAAATTGACGTTAAAGGGCAATAGCATGTTACTGTGTGCTTCCCAGGTGGCACAGCAGGTGCAGGGTTTGATCCCCGGGTCAGGAAGATCTCCCGGAGGAGGGAATGGCAACCCAGTCCAGTACTCTTGCCTGGAAAATCCCATGGACAGAGGAGCCTGGCAGGCTGTAGTCCTTGGGGTCTCAGAGTCAGACATGACAGAGCACGCACATGTACACACAGCATTATTAATGTACCTTTGAATTTATGCTATTCGTTAGAAATGAGCTAAATGTATTCTTTTTCAGAAAATAAAAAGGTAGACATTTCTTTCCATGTAGCAAGAATCCTTCATGTTTTACACTATGGTATTCCTTTCAGTCTTTTTTGTTGTTGTTGTTTTTGATTTTATTTTATTTTTAAACTTTACATAATTGTATTAGTTTTGCCAAAAAGGTTACCTGTATGTTATAACTTTTTAAAAATTTTTGTAAGATATGTTTATGTTATTCACTAAATGTTTTGGTCAGATCTGATCATTTAAATGAACCTTTAGAAATTACAGAAGTAATGAAAAGTTTCCATACCATGTATTCAGAATTTTAGCCTAATCCAAGTTCACAGCTTACTACTAGAACACTCTCTTCCAATCTGATACATATATATTATATGGATGCAATGTGACCTCCTACCAATAGAACTATTTTTTTACCAGCATGAAAGTTATGTCAGAGAAAGACCACAGAAAATGAGTTTCAGTTTTGTCTCTTACAGGCTAAGCTCTCTCAGACAGTTCAGGGACCTTCCTGTCCTGTAGACACAAACACCATCGGAAAGCCTTTGGTCATTTGAAGACCTTTGGTCACTTGACCTACTAATGTTGGTCCTCTGGAGAAACCATGCCCTGGAAACCAGAGAAGGAAGTGCCTGCTGCTGCACAGAAAGGTGGTTTATTCCTGGTCCCATTTTTTAAATGGAAAGATGTATATGTTCAAAGACTCACTCAACTGTCTCCTCAGGGGAAGGAAAATTTACCAAACACAGCCTCTCTCTAAATGTAAAACATAAATCCAACAAAGCTAATTCTACCTCAGAATTACCCAAAAGAAAATTTTAAGTCAAAAGAAGGCAGTGGGGAGGGAAGAGTTTTTCATTTTCTTCTCCAATTTAATTGTTTGAAAAAACAGCACTAACCATGGGCAAAATGCAGCAGCCAATAGTGACTTTTTACTACTACAATATCGGACCATTGTCCCTCAATTACTCTAAAGAGGCATTCTGAATCCACATCTGCCTCAGCCCATAAACAATAAACTGAGTCCATTTACATATTTTTAAAAGCAGTATATTACTCCCAAGGAAGACATCATGGGGAAGGAGAGAACGATGAAGCCAGAAGGATGTCAGTAGCCTCACACATGCCCCAAGGTCTTCTGGACTTTACTAGGGCCAAGGGGGTAAAATACCTCTGATCTTCCTACTTGCCAACAGAGAGGAAGTAATCATTACTCAGAAGTATCCATATCACTGCAGGGAAAGGAGCGGGTGGGATGAACCGAGAGAGGAGCATTGACATGTGCACACCATGTGGAACACGGACAGTGGAAAGCTGCTGCGTAGCACAGGGAGCTCAGCTCGGTGCTCTGTGATGACCCAGCAGGGCGGGATGGGGGAGGCTCCAGAGGGAGGGGATATATGTGTACATATAGCTGATCCAGGTTGTTGTACAACAGAAACTAATCCAATATGGTAAAGCAATTACCCTCCAATTTAAAAAAAAAAAAAGTGTCCATAAGCTGAAAACAAATCAGTTGCTTAGGAGGACAGCTACTTAGGCCTGAGAAATTTCTCCATAGCTCCTCCTCCTAAGAAATTAATGATGCAGGTAACCTGATCTTCACAGCATCTCCCAGCCAGTACAGTAATGGTCTTACTGGTCTGTCCCTGTTAGTCATCAGGACTATCCCTAATGACATAAAGCTGAGACTCGGTTCAGTAAAAACTAGTTTACCAAGGACCAAAAACTAGTTTACTGTCTGTATGTGGAAACAGCTCCTGGAGTTTTGGGATTCATCCCAGGATGCAGAGTACCAGAGGAACAGGTTGCGGGTGGAGGATGGAAGGCTACAGGTTGAACTCTTTGCCACGGAGGTTGAGGCAGACACTGCAGGGCAGAGAGCATGACCTTGTGTGACTGACCAGCACTAGACAGGTGAACACTCTATCAGGACTCAGTCCCTTTCCTAACAGCACACTTGGGTGTCACGGTTTTCCCCAGAAGCACTGAGATCTGACATGTGAGTTTCTGTTTTTTCGATTATCCTTGACAAATTACTGACAAGGCAGTTTTCAGTGTAGACTGCAAATATGAAACGGTTGGCTATCCCACATTCACATAACCCTCAAAATGATCCTGGAGATAGGAAACATACCATCAGTCTGTGGGCTAAGTCCAAACATAAGTCTGCAGGGAAAAGGGGGATAACATTTTAATAAAAAGCTTAACTGGATCTATAAAACCTTTCACAGGTTGCAAAATAGTTTCACAAATAACCATGTAGAGGAGAAAGAGAACAAGTTTTGAAAATGCTGTGACCTGGAGTCATGTATAAAGTACCTTACACATAGTAGAGAGTTAATCGATAGTGTTACTGATTTTGGCTTTGATAGTCCTGTGAGGGAGGTAACACAGACCTGCAGCACCACTGCCCTGGTTCTAGACACTTCACTACTGCTCACTGCTCCCACCACCCTTGCAGAGGCAACCCCAGCAGCTGTATGTTAGACCACAGAATCCCGCCCCCTCCCAACCTCAGCTCGGTTCCCAGAAGACAGCTAACCCAGGGGCAGTCCGCCCATGGTTGCCCGTGACCACATGGCCTGACTATGAGCTAGACCAATCTGGTTCTTAAAAATTCTGATTCCCGGGACTTCCCAGTGGCTCAGACTCTGCACTCCCAATCCAGGGGGCCTGGGTTCAATCCCTGGTCAAGGAACTAGATCTCATGTGCCATAACTAAGAGTTCACATGCCACAATTAAAGATCCTGCATGATGCAACTAAGACCAGGCACAGCCAAATAAATAAGATAATGAATTTTTTTTTAAAGTTCTGATTCCCCCAAAATAAGCAAAAATCCATGTCCCTGAAGGGATAGTTCCTGGAGCTAGGTATATCTTTACTACCTTGGAGGCAAGTGGGGAAAAGTCAAATGTGAAATAAAACTCTACTTTCAGAGGCTGCTACCCTCAACTGCTAGTCGGTATCCAAAATATGTTGCTGGCATTAAAATGTCACTTTCATGCATATTCAGACTTAATTTGCTTTTTTCTCACTTGCTTATTTACTCTGAATTCACTTCCTAAGCAACGACATAAGGAAGAGTAAAGAGTCAATGCTTTAATAAAGCATATTAAAAAGCAGAGACATCACTTGGCTGACAATGGTCCGTACAGTCAAAGCTGTAGTTTTTTCAGTAGCTGTTTATGGATATGAGAGTTGGACCATAAAGAAGGCTGAGCGCTGAAGAATTGATGCTTTTGAACTGTGGTGTTGGAGAAGACTGTTGAGAGTGCCTTGAACTGCAAGGAGATCAAACCAGTCAATCCTAAAGGAAATTAGTCCTAAATATTCATTGGAAGGACTGATACTGAAGTTGAAACTCCAATACTTTGGCCACCTGATGCAAAGAACTGACTCATTAGAAAAGACCCCGATGCTGGAAAAGATTGCAGGCAGGTGGAGAAGGAAGTAATAGAGAATAAGATGGTGGGATGGCATCACCGACTCAATGGACATGAGTTTGAGCAAGCTCTGGGAGATAGTGAAGGACAGGGAAGACTGGCAAGCTGCAGTCCATGGGATTGCAGGGAATTGGACGTGACTTAGCGACTGAACAACAACAGAGAAGAAAATGGCAATCCACTCTAGTACTATTGCCTGGAAAATCCCATGGACAGAGGAACCTGGTAGGCTACAGTCCATGGGGTCGCAAAGAGTCAGACATGACTGAGCAACTTCATTTTCACTTTCACGACTGAACAACAACAAAATGCATACAGGTTCAAGGTGAATTTTCAACACACAGTAAACAATGATCTCTGTTTCCTTCCTGCACTCTCCTTTATTAGTTTTCCAGCCAATGGGCATGTCTACCCACCCTGCCACCACTTAGGGTCTCCCTCCGAGGGCAAGTGAGCAAGTAGAGGCCATACAATACCCAACTTTCATAAAAACCCCCTCTCAACAATAATGGCATGGCCTCACCACCTCCACCTCACTACTGGCATCTCTTTTCACTCCTAAGAAAGAAATGATCAAATACTCACCCCACCTTCTGCAGTGGACATAGTCACCACTTTTTGTTTGTTTAATAGGTATTTATTCTTTGGCTGCGCCTGGTCTTAGTTGAGGCACTCAGGATCTTTAATCTTAGTTGTGGCATGAGGAATCTTTAGTTGTAGCATGCAAACCCTTAGTTGTGACATGTAGGATCCAGTTCTCTGACTAGGGATCAAACCCAGGCCCTCTGCGTTGGGAGTGCAGAGTCTTAGCCCTGGACCCCCAGGGAAGTCCCATGACAGTTTCTGACATTGTGAACAGGACAAGTGTCAATTCCTATGGGCTTTCTGGAAGCCCTGGAACGCACAGAGGACCATGGGGTCAGGAGAAACAGAGCCAGAGAAAGGTACACCATCACAGTGAAGTGATGGTCACTCTCCACTGTCGAAATTAACAAATGAGCACGTGTCCAGGTAAGCAGGCAGGCAGCTGTTAAAAGTCACCATTATCTCATAAGTTTCCTATTCTTGTGCTGCTCTCTCCCCCAAACTTCCTTTTCCTGAAACTGCCTTCCTTACACTGAGAAAACCTGGGCTATTTCCAAAGGAAGGTTTATGGGAAATGCTTTGGATACAGTTTTAGAAATAGCTCAAAGATAATTTTAAAAACATATCTCACTGGACTCACTCTTGGCTTTCAACATAGAAATCATACTATCTAGCTTTCTCCATGTTCCCAACTTCTGAATGTCCAGGGAGAAATCCTAGCCTTGCCACGTTCCTCAGGATCTTAGCTTCCAACTGCCTGGTGAGACCCACCAGCACATTCTGCCTTAGCCCCCCCTGATGACACCATGGCAAAGATGGGGACCCCACTGGTGGTCCATTCCCTGACACCCCCACATGCCTCAGTGCCTCAGCTACCAGTGCAGTGTGCGAGAACCCATCTTTGAAGTCTGGTAAGTTCTCCAGCTATTAATATTTATTGAAACTTACTCAGTTTGCTCAGGGTCTTTTCCAATGAGTCATTGGACCCTGATGCTGGGAAAGATTGAAGGCAGGAGGAGAAGGGGACCACAGAAGATGAGAAGGTTGGATGGCATCACCAACTCGATGGACATGAGTTTGAGCAAGCTCCAGGAGTTGGTGATGGACAGGGAAGCCTGGCATACTGTGATCCATGGGTTGACAGAGTTGGACACGGCTAAGTGACTGAACTGAACTATCTCGGTTTGCTCATCTAGAACAGGGATAATGATGGTAGCCCTGTTGTATGCCCACAGCCTAGCACACCATAGCTGCTCAGTAAATAATAGTTACATACGTAAGCATTCAGCACAGTGTATAACCACCTCTGTATATTTATCAGTGAAATTATTTGGCTAATTTCTAATCTTGTCACTACTAAACTCCATGTACCATGACCATATAGACTTACATCTGTATGACTCAACATTTCAGCCCTAACATCTAGCCCCCTGAACTGATACATAGAAGGTATCAGATCAGATCAGCCGCTCAGTCATGTCCGACTCTTTGCAACCCCATGAATCGCAACACGCCAGGCCTCCCTGTCCATCACCAACTCCCAGAGTTCACTCAGACTCACGTCCATCGAGTCAGCGATGCCATCCAGCCATCTCATCCTCTGTTGTCCCCTTCTCCTCCTGCCCCCAATCCCTCCCAGCATCAGGGTCCTTTCCAATGAATCAACTCTTCGCATGAGGTGGCCAAAGTACTGGAGTTTCAGCTTTAGCATCATTCCTTCCAAAGAAATCCCAGGGCTGATCTCCTTCAGAATCGACTGGTTGGATCTCCTTGCAGTCCAAGGGGCTCTCAAGAGTCTTCTCCAACACCACAGTTCAAAAGCATCAATTCTTCGGCACTCAGCCTTCTTCACAGTCCAACTCTCACATCCATACATGACCACAGGAAAAACCATAGCCTTGACTAGACGAACTTTTGTTGGCAAAGTAATGTCTCTGCTTTTGAACATGCTATCTAGGTTGGTCATAACTTTCCTTCCAAGGAGTAAGCGTCTTTTAATTTCATGGCTGCAGTCACCATCTGTAGTGATTTTGGAGCCCAGAAAAATAAAGTCTGACACTATTTCTACTGTTTCCCCATCTACTTCCCATGAAGTGGTGGGACCAGACGCCATGATCTTCATTTTCTGAATGTTGAGCTTTAAGCCAACTTTTTCACTCTCCACTTTCACTTTCATCAAGAGGCTTTTGAGTTCCTCTTCACTTTCTGCCATAAGGGTGGTGTCATCTGCATATCTGAGGTTATTGATATTTCTCCCAGCAGTCTTGATTCCAGTTTGTGCTTTATCTAGCCTGGCATTTTGCATGATGTACTCTGCATATAAGTTAAATAAGCAGGGTGACAATATACAGCCTTGACGAACTCCTTTTCCTATTTGGAACCAGTCTGTTGTTCCATGTCCAGTTCTAACTGTTGCTTCCTGACCTGCATACAAATTTCTCAAGAGGCAGATCAGGTGGTCTGGTATTCCCATCTCTTTCAGAATTTTCCACAGTTGATTGTGATCCACACAGTCAAAGGCTTTGGCATAGTCAATAAAGCACAAATAGATGTTTTTCTGGAACTCTCTTGCTTACAGTACACTTATTGGTGAGTGAAAATTGCCTCTACAGAGGGTTGTTATAAAGATTTAATAAAATAATGCATGACAATGAGGTACCACCTCACACCAGCCAGAATGGCCATCATTAAAAAGTCTACAGATAATAAATACTGGAGAGGGTACAGAGAAAAGGGAACCCTCCTACACTGTTGGTGGGAATGTAAGTTGGTGCAGCCACTGTGGGAAATAGCATTGAGGTTCCTCAAAAAACTAAAAAGAGGATCCAGCAATCCCATTCCTGGGCATATATCTGGACAAAAATATAATTAAGAAAAATACACGTACCTCTGTGTTCATAGCAGCATTACTCACAAGTACCAAGTCATGGAAACCACCTAACTGCCCATTGATAGATGAATGGATAAAGCAGATATACACAATGAAATATGCATATATATGTAAACATATAGACAATGGAACATTACTCAACTGTGAAAAAGAATGAAATAATTCCATTTACAGCAACATGGATGGATCTAGAGATTATCATACAAAGTGAAGTTGGAGAAAGACAAAAACTGTATGATATCACTTATATGTGGGATCTAAAACACGACACAAATGAACCTATCTACAAAACAGACTCACAGACACAGATACCAGACTTGTGGTTGCCAAGGGGGAAAAGGTGTAGGGGAGGGATGGATTGGGAGTTAGGGATTAGCAGATCCAGACTGTCATACATAGAATGAGTAAATGACAAGGTCCTACTGAACAGCACAGGAAACTACATTCAGCATTCTATGATAAATCATAATGGGAAAAAAATAGCAAAGAATAATACATACACATAACTGAATCACTTTACTGTAGAGCAGAAGTTAATACAACACTGTATATAAACCATACTTCAATCAATCACTAAAATAATACATGCAAATAGCTTAGCATTGTGCCTGGCACATAATCAGTACGGGCATACCTCATTTTATTGTGCTTCAATTTATTGCACTTTGCAGATAATTGAGTTTTTAACAAATTCAAGGTTTGTGGCAACCTTGTCAGATGATGGTAAGCATTTTTTAGCAACAAAATATTTTTAATTAAAGCATGTACATTACTTAAGACATACTTCTATTGCACACTTAATAGACTACAGTGTACTATAAACTTAACTTTTACATATACTGAGAAGCCAAAAAATGTGTGTGATTCACCTTATTGCTGTAGCTACTTTATTTTGATGGTCTGGAAGCAAACCCAAAATACGTATAAGGCATGCCTGTACTCAGTACATTGTTGACTGCTGAAATTTGTAGTAGAAGTAACAGCCGTGGTGGTGGTGGTGGTATTTCTCTCAATCCATGCCTGAACTGTGGTGTGAAAAGGAGATACTCTCTGTTCTCCTGAGAAGGAGGCAGTCATCGAGACAGTACCTACACTACTGCTTTTTTTCAGATCCCCTTCATCACCATTTTTGCTTCTAGATCTAAATTCCTTCCTCTCCTGTCCACAGTCCACCCACAACTATATACTGTTCTGGCTTATGTTCAGCCTCCAGAGGAGTAGACGTTTCCACAGTCAGCTGATAGCTGATAAGCTTTCCGCTCAACACCAAACACTGGAAACCTTTGGATCTATGTGTTCCAACTGGTCTCTTTTGACAGAAAGGGGACTGGAGATCATTGCTCATCTAGCAATGATGAGCAATGCTCACCTCTCTAAAAGAGAGAAAGACCTTGCCCTGTGTCCCCACAGGTTTCTCTCGAAGGAGTTAGGTCTTTTCTTTTAATACATTACACTGTGATCACTGGTGTTTAAGCTTGTGTTCATATCATATGAATTCAGGGATGGGACCATTGTGTCTATAAATTTAATATCCCAGCATCTAACAGTCTGAGCACAGAGCAAAATTGAAGGCATGGTTGGTTACCAAATAAAGAAGGGGAAAGGTGCAGTAGTACAGTTTAGAATTATTTCCTATATACCCATTTTGATCTCCATTAACACAAATAACAAAAATTTAGCTTTATATTAAAATTACAATCCAGGTGGTCATAAGGACTAGAGAGATGAGAACACAGAATTGGAGAAGACAATGAAATGTGACCTGTTGGTCACGAGCATGGAAATTTAACATCATGAGTTTTAAAAAACTACAACTTCATAATATAATGTGTTTTCAAGCTTTCAGAGGTTGACTTTCTCAATATATATTAGATGCTAGTTATGTGATTGTGTTTGACTTTGAATTTTTTTATATAAACCTCAAAACCAAAATGGAAATGTCATGAAAAGAACAAGAAAATGTTGAGTCAGAAAAAGACTTAGCAAATCTCTAGGCCAGTGATTCTCAAAATGTGGTTGTGAGACACCTGGAGATCCCCAAGACCATTTCAGGGAGTCCTTGAGATCAAAATCATTTCTATCATGAGATTAAGACATTATCTGCCTTTCTCACCCCCATCGTTTCATCAGTCAGTATACAGCGAGCAGGGTATTACAGAATGTATGATGTCATAGAAGAAGCAGGTTTAACAGTCCAATTGTCTTCTACTAAGTCAGACCTTAAGAAGATTTGGGGAAAAAAACATAAAATACCACTTTTCTCACTGTTTTTGTTCTGAAAAAAAAAAGTGTTTTTTTAATATAAAATATTCCACATTCATATGTAATGCTTATTATTGCTTTTTTAAAAGAATTGGGATTTTTAACTTCCCAATTTTAAGTTTCAAATATGATAAATATTGATCACTATAACCCATATAAATAAAAGTGTTTTGGAGTCTTCAATATTTTTGAGTCTAGTGAGGGTCTGAAACCATTAAGTGTGAGGACCACTGTTCTAGACCCTTGGTTTGCAACCAGGGATTTGTATTCGAATCAGAAAATCAGGTCTCAGCTTTTCTATGTGGTCACTGACAAAGAGGGCAAGTACGCTAAGCTCCATGGCCTCACCTATAATATTAGAAGGTGACAGTAAAAATAGAACCTGGGATCAGAAATGTATTGTTAAGTAGTTAGCAGTGGCAATTCATATGAAACTGAATATAGGAAATGAAAAAGACGAAAGATTTAAAGGCTTTAGGCTTGGCAACTGGCAGGAGAGTAGTGCCCCTGGTAGCTGAGAATAGCCATGTTGGAACTGGGGGAGAAGGTATGAACCCAGTGTGAGATGGCAGGTCCTGAAAGTGGAGCAGTCTTGCACTGTCTCCACTGCTCTTTGGAAACAGAGAACTGCAGTGGAGGTGAGTGGTCCAAACCAGTGATATGGGTTTCAGGGTTAGCCCTCTCTAGTAACAAGTGGCACCCAGAGGGTTAATAAGCCCACCCAGGTAGTGAATGTGACACTTGGAGCTATTCACCCAGGAAGTGAATGTGGAACCTGGAGCTGTTCAAGGCAGACCCTGGGATGAGGGGCTCCTTTTGGAACAGGAACTAAAGAAGAGCTTAGGAGATGTTGGGAAAGGCCCAACCAGATAACAGAACAATTCACGACCCTGCATATCTAGGCATGACATAGGTATTGGATGCATGGGAAAATGGAAGGACAAAAAAGAGAGGAAAAAAAAAAGAAAACAGAGGGGACAGCTTCAAGGAGGACTGACTGGTCAACATTATCAAATCAACAGAAATGATACATATAGTAAATTCTGAGAAGCTAATGGATTAGATAAGAATTGGGTCATTGCCTGTTTCAAACAAGATTTTCTAATAAAAAAATTTTAGTGGAATCAAAACAATACATGAAAACTGAATGGAAAAAAATCTGAAAACATAAGGAAGGAAATAAAAACAATGGGAGAAAGAAAAGGGAACAAAATCCAGCAAATATTTTTGGTATTTAACCAGGACCACCTGTGTACAGCCATGATCAGAATACCCAATGGCTTCAGAGCCGCTGAAGATGCTAAAAAGCAAAGGGAAGAATGGTGGGTACCATGACTCACAGCCTTTCATTGTCTTCAAAGCACCCTATCCAGGGGACTATTTTTTGCTCCATCAAAAGAGAATCCTAAGAAATCCTATAATTCAGAGGTCTAAAAGACATTAAGGATAATGATATGAAGGTTAAAAGATCTATTCTGATTATTTAAAAGAAAATATTTAGATTACACTGCTATAGATCTTGACTTGCTGCTGCTGCTGCTGCTAAATCGCTTCAGTCGTGTCTGACTCTGTGCGACCCCATAGACGGCAGCCCACCAGGCTCCCCCTTCCCTAGGATTCTCCAGGCAAGAACACTGGAGTGGGTTGCCATTTCCTTCTCCAATGCATGAAAGGGAAAAGTGAAAGTGAAGTCGCTCAGTCGTGTCCGATTCTTCGCAACCCCATGGTCTGCAGCCTACCAGGCTCCTCCGTCCATAGGATTTTCCAGGCAAGAGTACTGGAGTGGGGTGGCAAATAATAAAAATCATAATGTCAGTTTCATATAGAAAAAAGGAATTGCTATGACAACCACAAATTGGCCTTCACAGGAAATATAAATAGGAATCAGAATGAAAAAATTATAGAGAATTATGACTTTGTCTGATTAGGAAACCATTTGAACTAGTGGTATTCTTTAATGTTTTGGTCATTTGGCTCTGATATGAGAACATGAAAACATTCCTCTGCTTCAATAGCTCCTTTGTATTACAAATTAAAATGAGCAGACTATCATTTAATGAAATGAGACTGGAAACCAAGACCACCTAATGACTTATTCCACTAAAATGCCCCTGTCCTCTTCACTGTTAACTTCTAATAGAGGCCCTCACCAAAATTCAAGAGTAGACATGCATTAAATGCATTATATTGCAGGCCAAATAGTAAAAGCAGATAACAGGGAATGTAGATTCAATGCTTCTTTAGCTGCCAGATTGTAAAGCTTCAAACCAGTTGTAAAGGACCAAAGTTTCCTATATCTTTTCCAGCATTTTCCATTAACCATGACAATCCCTGAGACCTGCTACAAGGTATGCTATTTATTTGGGTGGTGAGGGAAGGTAGAGTCGAGAAGGGTCAGACTTTCCCAGCTTCTTTGGGGCTAAGCCAGGGCAACCCACTCTAGTGTTCTTGCCTGGAGAATCCCAGGGACGGGGGAGCCTGGCGGGCTGCCGTCTATGGGGTTGCACAGAGTCGGACACAACCGAAGCAACTTAGCAGCAGCAGCAGCAGCAGCAGGGCTTATCACTTTTCAGGGCTCATTCTCCCAAAATCAGCCCAGGAATCCCAAGGATTCGAGGTTAGGGCATCCAGTGATTCGACCTTCTGCACAGTGCATTTGCCTTGTTGTTCAGTCGCTAAGTTGTGTCCAACTCCCCACGACCCCATGGACTGCAGCACGCCAGGCTTCCCTGTCCTTCACGGTCTCCCAGAGTGTGCTCAAGCTCATGTCCATTGGGTCAGTGATACCATCCAAACATCTCATCCTCCGTCACCCCCTTCTCCCCTTGCCCTCAATCTTTCCCAGCATTAGGGTCTTTTCCAGTGAGTTGGCTCTTCACATCAGGTATCCAAAGAATTGGAGCTTCAGCTTCAGCATTAGTCCTTCCAATGAATATTCAGGGTTGATTTCTTTTAGGATTGACTGGTTTGATCTCCTTGCTGTCCAAGGCATTCTCAAGAGTCTTCTCCATCACAATTCAAAAGCATCAATTTTCTGGCATTTGCCTTAAGACGTGTTCATTGTCAAGGGGGTAAGCTGGCTACACACAGCTGTCCAATTAGCTCGGTTGTCGGACCCCGACCAGGGTCCTTGTGATCCGTGCTCTGCCTCCTACCTGCCTGGTATCCCCACTTGCTTAGTTCAGTGGCCTCAGGTAGATACCTTGCTGTAGCCTCATGCCCAGTTTTCCTCTCTCTCCTCTGGTTTGCTCCTTCACCTAGTCTGGCACCCCACCTGAACTCTGGTCTAGATGCTGTCCTTCAATCTCCTAAGGCTCTGTGCACTTCAGCCCAAGGGCCAGGCCAGCCCTGCCCTTCCTCTGAATCCACCTCCAGCCCCAGGATCCCCTGGGAGACTTTGCAACTCCGAGCCACTTGCCCATCAAGTGGAATGGTTTGAATACAGATCAGTTTTAACCACAGGCCTTCTCCAACAGCACTGAGCTTCCCACTGTGTCACCAAAGAATTCACTAGCTCAGTGTGTCTGACAAAAAACAATCACATTCATAAGGGTCCTTCTGATGCTGCTAGTGAATTGTATGACTTATGGGCTTCCTTGGTGGCTCAGATGGTAAAGAATCTGCCTGCAATGTGGACGACCTGAGTTCAATCCCTGGGTTGGGAAGATCCCCTGGAAGAGGGCATGGCAACCCACTCCAGTATTCTTGCCTGGAGAATCTCCATGGACAGAGAAGCCTGGCTGGCTGTAGTCCATGGGGTTGCAAAGAGTCGGACACAACTGAGCAACTAACACTTTCACTTTCATATTATACCATGATAAACTAATTATAAATTAGAACAGCAACATCACATGATTCAGAGTATATTTTGCTAGGTCCTCCATAAGTAAACTTACACAACAATTTGTGATCATTAGTAGGCATGAATGTCAAAACACATAAGCCACATGATTTAAAATCAAGCTCCTTGCATCCAGGAGCTTTCGTTTTGAGAATTTTCTATATATAAATCCATAGCAACTCCAAGTCTTAATATAGGATTATCAAATATGGGAAGGGCATCCTGAAAAACCTTTGGCCATTCTCAGCACCTGAAGCCTGAAGTTATTTTTTCGAAAGATGGGCAGTTACTAAATGTGCAGTATATGTATAACTGACTTGGTCAGAGCAAGCTTGGTTCAAGAACTCACACCTCCACCTTGGAAGAGCCCTTGCAGGGAAACACACTAGTGAGGCCTTGAGATGCTACAGACACAATGGAGAAGGCAACACCAGATGTGAATGTATGGAGTCTGGGCTGTCTGGTCAAAATGTCACATGGAGTAAGGCTGCCCTTGGAGTAAGGAAGAAAATGAGGCAGGAGACACCCAGAGGAGCAAAGCTTCAAAAAAAAAAAAACATCTTTCTCAGGGGTTTTCTTGAGATATAAAGAAAAACAAATTTCTATGAGAAAACTTTCTGGTCATCACAAATATTCTCAGAATTCTAATATGCTTTAATCTTTGCCACACAGAAGTATTTGAGCTAAATACTATTTTTAAAGAATGTGAGGATCTGTGTTGTTGAGCACACCCTGGTTTCTCTTCCACCTTTGATCTCTTACCAAACACTGAACAAGGGACAGAACTATAACACAGATGCCAAAGGATGTGTGGCCTCTCAAAGACTTTGTTGCGCCTTGTTCTCACTAATGACCCCCAGGCCCAGCTGGGAACATCAGTCCCTCTTATGAAAGATGTCTCTCTGGACGTATATCAAGCAGAATCTCACAAAGCCCAGAGTCTTTTCCTCAAGCATCTAAGAAGACGTTGGAAACTATGTACATAGCTGATGAGCGTCACAGCAGAGTTTCAAACTCAGAACAGTCTGAGTCAACAGTCCTGGACTCTCCTCTAGTGCCTACGAGTTCCCCTTTTAAGGCTTAAATTTACATATAAATGTTATGCAAAGTCTATGAAAAGCAAGGAACACATGGCAGGATCAGGAGGAGGGAAAAAATTAAGATATAATTCCATAATGATAAGGTGTACCATAGTGACAATAATAAAAATATTGTACTGTCTTATTAGAAGATAATGTAGTTCTTGACCAGATACACCAAACTGCATTCTGCCACGGTAGTGGTACTGCTGACATGACCGTTGGTTTTATTATTGTAGTCATATATTGGGTGGGCCCAAAAGTCCACTCGGGTTTGTTTGTTTGTTTCCATAGCATCTTATGGAAAACCCCAAATGGAGACTTCCCTGGTGGTCCAATGGTTAAGACTCGGAGCTCCGATGCAGGGGGCCCAGATTGGATCCCTAGGCGGGAACTAGATCCCACCTGCAGCAACTAAAGATCCTACACGCTGCAACTAAGACCCCGTGCAGTCAAATACATACTTTTTAAAAGAAAGAAAACCCCAAATGAACTTTTTGGCTAACCCAATATTTATAAACTTCTATTACTTTAGAAGTGCCAGCTAACATGGGTTGTTTCGGGACATTTTCTAAACCAGATGCCCAGCGTTTCTAATGAGTACATGATAGAAAATTTAAATCTCAAAGAAAATGTCAACGCCAAAGCAAAAAGTGATTATAAATATTCCTCCCACAGAAGACTGATTCCGCACACCACAGCCAAGTGCACACATGTAACTGTTAGCGGGTTCACTGGCTCCTAATGGGCCAGATGCAAACATGACCCCAAAGTGTTCATTTAATAACCAGAGATTGTCAGTCCTCAAAGGACTGAATCAAATACACTGATCAAAGCACCTGAGAGTGAGAGGGAACACAGAAGTCAGCTAGACCAAGTGCTCCTTCAGTCATGAGTCTCTTTCTAAGACCTCTGCCGTGAGCTCACCTGGCTGCATGCCAAAGTCACATCTGTCACCTGGCTACACCAACCGAGAGCTCACTGTATCCCAGGAGAGACCACCCTTCTGTCTTTGGACAGCTCTGTTTCATGATTCATTGTAACTGTCAGAGTAATAAACCAGCAACTGGTCTGAGGATGTGGCTACATGCTTATTTTCCTCCGTAACACAAGTCAACAAGAAAGCCTGTAATTGAGTACATCCAAATTGGGTATAAGCATGATTGTGACACATGTTTAGACTAGATGAGGCAGCTCAGGTCACTGGGCCACTGAAGAAATCATTCCTAAACCATATAAATGACCTCACATTACACATCCACACTATGAAGTTTTGTTTTGTTTTGTTTTTCTTCTTAAATACATTTGCCACCAAGAACCCACCTGGCAATGCAGGAGATGCAGGTTTGATCCCTGGGTCAGGAAGACCCCTCTGGAGAAGGAAATGGCAACCCAGTCCAGTATTCTTGCCCGGGAAATCTCACGGACAGAGGAGCCTGATGGGCTATAATCCATGGCATCACAAAAGAGTTGGACAGGACTTAGCAACTAAACAACTAAACAATGAAGTAATTTTTCCCTCTTAAATATGTTTGCCACCAACCTGAAAAAAATATTCAGCTTGTCGGATCAGTACTATAGATAAGTATAGTACTATGGCCAAAGGAACAGGGTCTCATGTCCATACCACAGTCACTGGATATGTTTGGCTCTTCTCTGCCCAGCTGACTTACAGAGGGTATATGCTGCAGAGAGCTGAGGTGGTCACCTCAAAGTTGCTGAAATGTTCAGACAGGCTGTGCAATTTTCTGGAACAGCGCAATTTGGGAGAACTAACTTCATAGATAGAAAATACAGACATCGTCACCCTAGAATGTAGAGTGTTCAAAAAGGCATCTCATCACATGACAGACTGTCTAGGTACTGAACTGACACTCATCCAAGCCAAAGAAGAGTATTTTGGAGGGCCACTTTTTCAGTTCTTAAACAAATACTTTTTCAGCCTTTAACATTGTTCTTTGTTTCTCAGTGTCTTTTTCTTGGACGGGAGATTTTTTCCTCAAATAGTGAGGCAGCTTAAGGCTTTATAATCTAAGTAAATAACCTGAATGTATCTTCTCTCCATGTACATTCTCAAGATTACAACTTGGATTCTCTGAGTTTAATGAGGGCTGGAGTTAGACTGTTTCCCATTAGAAAGAGAAAGGAGTAAGGCAGAAATTCAATAAGTGTTCACGTAAAATGCAGCCATCCTCACATCTGTATTATATTAGAGGAGACACAAGACAAAACATTGCCTCTTGAGGTTAAATCTAAATTTCCTGCTTCAGTTCTGAAAGAGTTTGAGAGTTTAGATCAAAAAAGCAACAGAGAAATAGGACCAAAAAACATCTAAAAACAAGTTTCAAAGGCTATTAAACGCCAACACTTAGTTACTTCTTTGCTGCACCAATGCAGTCAGCAATTACCCAAGTGAAGTGTTAGTCGCTCAGTCACATCTGACTCTTTGCAACCCCATGGACTGGGGCTCGCCAGGCTCATCTGTCCATGGGATTCTACAGGCAGGAATTCTTGTGTGGGTTGCCATTTCCTTCTGCAAATTATCCAAGAGCCACAAACAAAAATCAGTGAAAGTTCTACTCTAGGCTCAGGTCTTTTTCCAAGTTCAGGATAACCCACCTGAGATCTGTGTGCCAAAGGAGGTGCCAACCTACCACCTCTGAGTCTTCATCTCTCTTGAGGGACTTGTTGAATTTCCATGTCTTCCTCTGTCACATCACACTTGAATTTCTGAAGATATTTCAGTCTCCTTTGGAATCTACTGGCCTTTAATTTTGTACTGCAAAATGAAAACCCCAAGTCCTGAGTCAAAGGTCGGCAAACAACACAAAGTATCTCAACAAAAAACAAAATGCATGAGATCAGGAACAGTATTCAGGGAATTCTTTCCTTAAGTCTGGCTTTCAAGCCTGCAGCCATTCCTTTATCAAGCTGATGAGTAAAACTATGTTTGAAGAAAGTAATACTGACCTGTTATCTTTGGTGGCTCTGTGGAAGCTTTGCTAAAATGCCATTGATCAGAAACACACACACAGAGAATGGATGAAGAATCTGTTATTCTGAACTACTCAGGATGGAATCTCTCCTACCAGATTCCATGGTAGAGTGAGACGCATCGCTCTAAACCCTGCACATTATGAAATTTTTCTCAACCATGAAGATTCTGATTGAATCAAGGGACTGGGATTAGCAGGAGATAATGGTAAAATGAAGTCATTTTAGACAAATCTTTTATCAAGCTATGCCTCAGTTTCAACATCTAAAAAAAAAATCCAGGTTCTGGGCTTGGTCTTCAACATCTTTTATCACTTTATCCATTGTCCTGTCTCCACAGATTATTTATTAACCCTCAGATAGTCAAACAAATCCTATTGCTGTTCCTCCTCCTCACTGGTTGCTCGTCCTCAGCCTCTGTTTCTGCTCTCTCCCTTTGACTTTGGAAGGTCCCAGGACTGAGTCCTTGGATGTGTTTTTCATCATTGTTCACATCCTTGGAGAGCTCATCCAATCTATATATTCCAGTGACTCTCGAATTTATTATTTGCAGCTCCACCTTCTCTGCTGAATTCCAGACTTCTATACACCACTGTCTATTTGATATCTCCATTTGGATGCCTATAGACATCTCAAGCTTCTGTGTCCCAGATGGAAGCCCCAGTTTCTCCCAACCTCACTCCCACAAACATCCTGCCCCTACAAGGCTTCCTGTTCTCAGCTAATGACAACTCCATCCTTCCAGTTGCTCAACACAAGTCTCAGTGTCACACTTGTCCCTCACTCGCCACATTCAATCTGTCAGAAAATCCTACTGGCTGTGAGAAAGCCATCAAGAAACAGCATATCCAGACACCAGTCTGCTTCCTCATCACTTTAGAGCTGCTAATCCGGGCTCCATTATTTCTTCCCTGGGTTACCTAATGGCCTCCTAAATTCTCTCTCTGCTTCTAACCTTGCCTCCTGGAGGGCCAAGGAGGTCCTCCATAAACATCAGTCATATCATTTCATTCCTCCACTTTAACCCTGTAAGGACTACCCAGACTTCCCATGTCAATCAGATAAAAACAGAAGCCCTCACAAGTGACTGGTTTCCTTCTTCTCCCCCTTTGCACAACCTTCTCCAATCACAGTGGCCACCTGGCTGTTCCTTAAACATCTCAGGCACATTCCTCCCCGAGGTCCTTTGCACTGATGCTTCTCTCTTTCTAGAATGTTCCTCCCTCAGAGAGCCACAAGGTTCCCTCATCTGGTTCAAGAATTTGCTCAACAGTTCCCTTCTTAGTGAGGCCTGAATGCCTGCTTAAAATTGCAACCACCTCCTCCCCAAACTCCCAGTCTGCTTTCCCCTTTCATGCATTTCTTTTCTTTCTCTAAAGTACTTATCACCTTCTAATATTTACTCACTTGTTTATTTTGTGTCCTCCCACAACACACACACGCACACACAAACACACACCCAAGAATATAAACTCCATGAGGGCAGTGATTTTTGTATTTTATTCACTGAGATATTCATTCTAAGTGCCTAGATTATAGACACACAGGGCAAATATTTATTGACTAAAATCCACTACATGGTTCCCTTTTTTAGACTGATTTTCCCCAATCTCTCTAACAATGTAAATACCTCTTTTCGTCACGTCAAGTTCCAATTTAAATCCTCCTCCTCTTAAATCTTTTCTACATTAGCTCTGCTCTATTGATCATGGATTTTTATGAACTTAGTCAACAAAAGAATTTGCATTAACATCTTCACATCTGCCAGCTTCATAAATTTTAAGTCATGCATCACTTTAGTTGTGTGACTCTTTGCAACCCCATGGATTGGAGCCCGCCACTCTCTGTCCCAGAGAAGGCAACAGCAACCCACTCCAGTACTCTTGCCTGGAAAATCCCATGGACAGAGAAGCCTGGTAGGCTGCAGTCCATGGGGTCACGAAGAGTCAGACATGACTGAGTGACTTCACTTTCACTTTTCACTTTCATGCATTGTTGAAGGAAATGGCAACCCACTCCAGTGTTCTTGTCTGAAGAATCCCAGGGACAGGGAAGCCTGGTGGGCTGCCATCTATGGGGTCACACAGAGTCGGACATGACTGAAGCAACTTAGCAGCAGCAGCAGTCTCTGTCCATCGGATTCTCCAGACAAGAATACTGGAGTGGGTTGCCATGCCCTCCCTCTAGGGGATCTTCTCAACCCAGGGATCGAACCCATGGTTCCTGCATTGGCAGGCAGATTCTTTATTGCTGAGCCATCATGGAAGCCCAAATTTTAAGTCATATATGCATGCATACAACTAAACTCTCTGTTATTTTACCAAAAATTCTGTAAGAACCATAGCCTGTGGAATTTGTGAGTGTTTCATGCCTTCAAAAGATGCATCTGATGAAGAGGGAAAGATTATTAGAGAGCCTCTTGGTCACAGGATAAACAGCGAAAAGTTCATGAGCTTTCTTTGGTAAGAAACCTAAGCCCATTGTTAAGGGTTGAATCGTGTCTCCCAAAAAAGAGATGTCAAAGTCTTTACCCCCAGTATCTCAGAATGTGGCTTTCCACCCCCCCCCCCAAATAGGGTCTTTCCCAGGGCTAATCAAATTAAAGGCATTAGGGTGGGCCCTAATCCAACATGAATGGCGCTGTTATATAAAGGGGAAATTTGGACACAGAAACGGGTGTACACAGAGGGGAATGTGCAGACACAAAGGGCAAACACCACGAGAGGACAGCAGACTGGAGTGATCTGGGAGCCAACGGACGCCCGAGGCGGCAAGAAGGAAAGAGACAGGCCCTGAACAACCCTTCCCCAGGGCCTTCAGACAGAACAGGATCCCACCAACACTGTAATTTGTGTCCTCCTGAACTGTGAGGCAGCAAGTCTCTGTTTTTGAATTGAGGCTTTTGAACTGTGGTGCTAGAGAAGACTCTTGAGAGTCCCTTGGACTGCAAGGAGATAGGAGATCAACCAGTCCACCCTAAAGGAAATCAGTCCTGAATATTCACTGGAAAGACTGATGCTGAAGCTGAAGCTCCAATACTTTGGCCACCTGATAGGAAGAACTGACTCACTGGAAAAGACCCTGATGCTGGGAAAGATTGAAGGTGGGAGGAGAAGGGGACGACAGAGGATGAGATGGTTGGATGGTATCACTGACTCGATAGACATGAGTTTGAGCAAGCTCCAGGAGTTGGTGATGGACAGGGAAGCCTGGCATCCTGCAATCCACAGGGTTGCAAAGGGCTGGACCCGACTGAGCAACTGAACTGAACTGAAGTCTCTGTTATTTTAAGCCACCTGGTTTATGGTATGTTGTGACAGCAACCCTAAGAAACAAATGACCCATTACTTGGGCACAGTAAATTGAGCTGAGATCTTGTTAAATATTCACATGTTCAAATAATTCAGGTTGCAAGGATGTGTCCTGAAACTTAGAGTTTTTAACTGATTGTCTTGATTCCAGAGGAACTTTGTAATTATCACTTTACAATCATTTCACTGATAAGATAGTCAGTTGGGGACAAAAGAACTGTCTTTCTACTCAGGTATCAGAAAGATCCTCTGTTATGAGTACAAGGGAGGGTCACACAGTGGCCTTATATTGAATAATTTCCACAGGCAAACTGGCCTACAAAGCTGAAAGTCAGAAAACATTCTGCACTATTAACAGGCAATTATATGTTTGAATTGGATCTCCACAGGGAGAAAAACAGTTTGGAAAACCATTAAAATTATATGACTAAATTCAATCTTATTGGCTCAGATTTCAGACAAATGTCTGGTTTGAGTTACCTGGACCCACTGTCTAGCTTTCTGGCTCAATACACAATTAATCTTTTCTTTTTTTTAAGCCACGCCACATAGCTTTTGGGATCTTAGTTCCCCAACAGGGATCAAACCCAAGCCCTCAGCAGTGAAAGTGCAGAATCCTAACCACTGGACCACCAGGGAATTCCCCCAAACCATATTCTAAAAGGGAAAAAATAAGAGCCACTCTTTTAAAGCTTATACTTCAGATATCCATCATCACTCACTTCAGTTGTCTCTGACTCTTTGCGACCCTATGAACCATAGCCTGCCAGGCTCCTCTGTCCATGGGATTTCCCAGAAAAGAATACTGGAGTAGGCTGCCATTTCCTTTTCCAGAAGATCTTCCTGATCCAGGGATCAAACCTCATCTCTTATGTCTCCTGTACTGGCAGGCGGGTTCTTTACCGCTAGTGCCACCTGGGAAGCCCCATACTTCAAATATAAACTCAGCTTAATTCCTTCTAGGTTACTGGACCTTAGATCTGAGGGTGAGGACAGAGCCCACTGTCACATGAGCTCAAAAACCTTTGAGTTGTTCCCCCCGCCACTGCGCCCCCAGATCAGAGGCCATCTCCTGGCCTCCTTGAGCTAAATGTCAAGAACTCGCTTTTTCCATTGCTGTAGTGCTCACAGGTCCAGAAAGAGAAGAGTTAAAGTTTAGACTTTCCTGTCAGTTACTGGATATTTTCCAGTAAAGCAAGAATGCCAATTAGCAAACAAGACCCCAGTGATTTCCTTACACTGCATATTACAGTAATAATCCTAGCATCTACTGAGCAATTTTACCAAAGAGCCAGGCATTTTCTATGCATTATCTCTAATCGTCACAAAAGCTATGCTGGGAAGATGTTATCCCCATTTCTCTAAGAGGAAAATATAGTTCAAATGGGCTAAGTGGCAGAATTAAAGTTTAAACCCAGGTTCTTCTGGCTGCAAACTCAGCCACTGAACAAGTAGCATTACAAAGCCAGTTCCCACCACTTCCCAGAACTTTAATTTCATTATCTGTAATTTTCAGAATAACCCTGGTAGAAGGAATTGCTGGGATCCCCTTGTCACATCTGAGTGGACTGGTACTCAGGAGGGTTAAATGACTTGCCCACTAGCCCACAGCTGGATTCAAATTCCAAAGCCTTTCCTCTTAATAATAATGATAAAATAACATTCCTGTACTGAGTACTGTCCTAAGCTATTCATACCCATTATGAACCACCCTAAAAAGCAGAAGGGTATTATCCTCACTTCCCATGTGAGGAAGGTGAGGTTCAGACAGGTCACCTGACTTTTCATGTCACAAAGCTATCAACGGGCAGAGCCAGGATTCAAAGCCAGGTCTGATGACTCCAAACCCGTGCTCCAGCCACTGTGCCAGTATCAACTACAAATTGGCATTTGCCATTGGCACTTGCCATCTACTTCTATACGGATTAAATCATGTGCTGTTTCAGCTGCTGACCTTCAACATCCTCTGAAAGGCGTTCAGGGTGGAGAGCAGAAATGAGGCCCTCTGTGCGCAGGGAAAAACTAGCAGAGTAAGTCTTCAGCTAGTTAGATATTTTCATGAGCTGATTTTATGAGCCCAATTCTTGTTTCTCTTCATACCTAGAAAAACACTAAAATCTTTCATGCTGACAACTATTGCTCATGCCTAGCAGAAAGCTTCGCTAGACTAGCAGAAAACTTCTGGAAAAGTATGTGCTTGATCGCATGTATTCTCCCTTCACCAAAATCACATACATACTGACCTTACCCTCCTGCCTCTTCGGAGCAGTTCTCAAAGCTATCTGAGGTGCTGTATCCTGGTCTGCAGTCCTCATTTTGCCCCAAATAAAACTTAACTCACAGCTCTCACATTGTGCATTTTTTTTTAATAAGTCAATACCAAGTCACCTTTCCCAGGTCCTTTTAGTAATTAAGTCAAATTGGGCTTCCTAGGTGGTGCTAATGGTAAAGAACCTGCCTGCCAATGCAGGAGACATAAGAGATGCAGTTTTCATCCCTGGGTCAAGAAGATTCCCTGGAGGGGGGCATGGCAACCCACTCCAGTATTCTAGTCTGGAGCATCCCACGGATGGAGAAGCCTGGCGGGCTAGACTCCATAGGGTTGCAAAGAGTCAGAAACGACTGAAGTAACTTAGCATGCACAGTGTCAATGAAACTCTAAGCTACCTTTCCAAGGGCTTATTATAACAAGGAGAGCCCTTGGAATAAAATACTTTGACAACATAATACAGGAAGAAAAAACTATGATCTGGGCTTACAATAGCCAAATTTGCCCATTCAGTGCACAGAGCAACAAGCATTCTCTATTTTCCAAACAAGGACACTCTTAATTTGATTTATATAAATGGAAATTTAGGAAATCAGTCCTGAATATTCATTGGAAGGACTGATGCTGAAGCTGAAACTCCAACATTTTGGCCACCTGATGTGAAGAACTGACTCATTGGAAAAGACCCTAATGCTGGGAAAGATTGAAGGCGGAAGGAGAAGGAGACAATAGAGGATGAGATGACTGGATGGAATCACCGACTTGATCGACATGAGTTTGAGTAAACTCCGGAAGTTGGTGATGGACAAGGAGGCCTGGCACGCTGCCGTCCATGGGGTTGCAAAGAGTTGGACATGACTGAGCGACTGAGCTGAACTGAAATGAAAATTTTAAAATTTACGTAAATGAAATCCCCAGCAGGTGGAGGGAAGTAGGTATACTCTGCGAGGAATGAGCTAGGTCTCAAATGAGAAAGGGGAAAATAGGGTACTTCTGTGTGCTTTATTCATTTTACTTCGTTTTTAAAGGCCCCTCCCTGCTTATTGTCTCCCCACTGCTTCCGGTGATAGGATTCCCTTGCGTCTAAGCAAAAAGCTGCTTTGGTAGGATGAGCGGAAGGAGTCTCCTATGGAATGCAGGCTATTACCCTGTGATTAACTCTTTTCCCTTGGACCAAAACCCCGGGTCTCTTTGCCAAAAAGACAAAGAGAAGAATCAGTTTACAAAACCATGTCACTTCTGCGGCATATTAAGAGTGTTACAAAATGCTTCCACATAAATTCCCTCATTTGATCTTCATACCAGTCCTGGGAGGTAGACAAAGTCTACATCATAATCCTCATTTTACTGACAATAAAAATAAATCTGATTAAGTGACTTGTTCAAGATCATACAACTGGTAAAACTCGGGCTGGAAGCCAGGTATTCTGTTACTGAGTCTCAGGCTCTTTCCACAGCAGCATCATGTTCTAAATTATTTGAGAAATAATCTGTTTTACCATACAATGCTGACTACCTCTATAGCTGCTATTGCAGTTACCATATCATCATATTTTTCTTCTTACTTTTTTATAGACTTTAGTTTTTTAAGAGCAGTTTTAGGTTTACAGCAAAATTGAGCAGAAAGTCTAGAGATTGCCCTTACACCCTCTCTCCCCACAGACGCATAGCCTACCCCGTTACCAAAATCCCCCACCAGAGCAATATATTTGTTACAATTCATCATCATTTTTTAACCTATAAGAATCTTCCAATGATCATTCTTTTAGCTTGTTCTTATCCGGCCCACCCACCTAGAGCTGATGCTCTGCAATGAGAAGAGTAGCCTCTGCTTGCTGCAACTATAGAAAGCCCAGGCGCAGCAATGATGACCTAGCACAGTAAAAAATAAAATTTTTAATAAATAAAAATTTTCTTAAAAAAGGAAGTATACAGATAACATAGCTCCTTTTTACAGGGCATATGCTATGCAGTGGCGAGTATATTAGGTGTTTGCACATTTTTGGACAATTAACCCTCACAACTCTAAGGAAGCTGGTTTGTTTGGTTTTTAAAATTATTTATTTACTTCATCTCACTAGATCTTAGTTGCAGATCTTCAGTGTGGCAGGCAGGTTCTTTAGCTGAGGCATGTGGGATCCAATTCCCTGCCCAGGGATCAAACCTGGGGCCCCAGCATTGGGAGCACGGACTTGTAGCCACTGGACCAGCAGGGAAGTCCCTATTGTTCTTTTCATCATTATGTCTCATGAAACAGAGGCTCAGAGAGGTTAAATGACTTGCCCACACTTAACAAATGAGGAGACAGGATTCAAAATACTCCAAAGTCTATGACATTTCCAAGGTACTGGGTATCAAGGGAAAGACTTCAAAAACCATCTTACCCTCAATCAAGGCAAGATGACTCCTAGAAAAATAACAAATCTACTGGTTTCCTTAGGAACCTACCTTAACCTAGCAACCCCCACATCGGTCAGTTGCTCATTACCTAAACCCAGGAAAGAAAAGTAAAACAAAGTGCTACCGAATCAATAAATGACTGAAATGTAACTGGAAAGCTGTGTTAGCATCAACACGCTGAAGCAGTTTGTCTCACCTTCCCCAGGAGAGGCTCTAATGAATGCTCTCTTTACTCAGCGGATCAAAAACCCTCTATTCAAGGCTTCTACCTCCCACCTATGAACCTCAACTTCTAGCCCATGGTTGAAGCAACTTCCTTTGTCGATGAGATGACAGTCACAAGACTGAGTCAATGAAGGAGAAGGGAAAAGGGAAGGAGGAGGAGGAAAAAGACAGTTTCCAGTATTGGTGGAACCAATGCTACCTAGGGCACCTCCACTTCTTGCACTTATCACCAGCCTCTCTGTTTCATCCCCCGGTTAACTTATGAAAGACCTCAAAGAATGGGCCTCCCAGTCCCTTTGTTTCTATTTAAACCATCCCTAAAACATCATCCACAGTTTCAATCAGACCTGAGGGATCAAGGAAACTGGGTAGTGTTTCTAACAGGCCTTGACTTTTACAGTCTTGAAATAATTACTACTACTACCCTACTGCAACATTATCCTACTAACAATATTGATGCAATGAATATCAATGGTGTTATTAATTGGCGGCTTCCCTGGTGGCTCAGATGGTAAAGAATCTGCCTGCACTGCAAGAGACCCAGGATCCAATCCTGGGTTGGGAAGATCCCCTGGATAAGGAAATGGCAACCCACTCAAGTATTCTTGCCTAGGAGAATCCCATGGACAAAGGAGCTCGGCAGGCTACAGTCCATAGGGTCGCACAGTTGGACACAAATTGAGTTCCTATTTCAGGTGCTTTATATACTTAATCCTCACCCAAATTTTAAGATGAAAGGTCCACAATTCTAAAATTATAAAGATCTGAAAACCCAAATGCATTTTCCTAAGTTTACAGGAAACTCTTTTGGTGGCAAAACTTAATCTGAACCAAAACTGGGTTTTTGGTTGTTTGTTTTTTTTTTTTTTTATTACAATCTTTATTCGTCCACTTGGTGTGAGCATTCATACATTCTGCTGCAAAATAAGTTAATGTGTTTGATTTGAGGGCACTACCCCAGGCTCCACTGGGATGTAAAATACTATGTGTTATAAAAGATATATGCAACTTTTTCTTTATAAAATCTAAAAATAACTGAATTCTAAAACATACCTGGACACCAGAATCTCAGATGTCTCCAGTTTTCTGATAAGAAACCAAGAGTCACAAAGAACACAATTTTATTGCATACTTCCTTTAGGTCATCAGAGCTCCTTTACTCATAGTCAATTTTTTTTAATTCAGAAAAGGATAGCTGTTACATCTGCATGTAATCTAATAGTGTATTTAAGCGGATCATTCCAGGGCACACCTGATGTACTGGCTTGTGGTTGGCCTGAGACAGCTGAGCTTGTATTTATCATTTCCTGTTACCTGTCCAATCTCCAGTGGGAACTATTCCATGACATCTCTAAGAACAATGACTGACTATATTCCATGCGCTGTTCTGAATGCCATACATAACACTTAATCCTCTGAACAACACATGGAGCTAGGCACTATGTTTCCCATTTTATATGAATGTGAAGTAGAGAAAGGCTACGTATATTGTCCAGCTAGTAAAAGTGGCAAAGCAAGAAACTGACTCTCAGTAGAAACCAGACAAAACTCCTTTCCAGCACTTGTTGGGAGGGGGAAGGACAGAAACAAATAAATAAAAATTATATAGTATATCAGAAGGTGGCTATGTCCCATGAAAAGAAATAAAAAAATCTGAGCTCTTAACTACAACACTCCACTATCTTAGTGAAAGCAATGTCAGGTCTGGTGTCTGAAGGGGGAAAGAGAAGATAAATTTTAGGATAAGTAAACTGAATACTGAACTCCACAATCAAAGGCCTGTAAATGAATTTTTTATAATTTTATTGTTGGTTGTTTTTGGTTGTGCTGGGTCTCCGTTGCTGGGTGGGCTTTCCCTAGTTGAGCACATGGAGGCTACTCTCCCACTCTCTAGTTGCGTGCGTGGGCTTCTCGCTGCAGCGGCTTCCCTGTTGTGGAGCACAGGCTCCAGAGCACGCCTCTCTAGTTGTGGCTCATGGACTTCGTTGCTCTGTGGCGTGTGGGGATCTTCCTGGATCAGGGACTGAACCCGTGTCTCCTGCATTGGCAGGTGGATGCTTTACCACTGAGCCAGAAGGGAAGCCCTGAAAATGATTTTTTTTTACTTATGAGAACATCCATATCAAGTCATCATGGAGTAACAGGGATTGGATTTACCCTTCCACCTGAAAGGTTCAAAAATAAAAGCAAAAAACAGAATACATGAGAAAATGGTTTTCAAGATACTGGATATCAGATAGTTGGAGGACAGTGATTCCTGACAAACAGGAAACGAATGAGGTGAGCCCTGTTATTTACCTCACTTACTGACTTGAGGGGAATCCTAGGCCATGGCACAGGGGGAGGGGGGGAAGGGGAACTGAAGGAGAAGCCACCCATGGGATACCCCAGGGGATTCTGGTCAGGTTAATACAGCAAAAAGAGAAATGGCATCTGGCTTAATAAGGAAGAAGGAAAAGTGTCTTCATTTGCATATGATAGAATTTTCCATGTACAAAATCCTAGAAAATTTTTTTAAGCTACTAAAATTAATAAGTGAATTTAACAATATGAAGGATATAAGCGATATATAAAATCAGTTATATTTCTATGTGCCTATAGACTAGTGATGAATCACTGAAAGTCAAAATAAAATATAATTTACAGAGCATCAAAAATATGAAAAAATCTAGAAAAAGATGGGCAAGATATGTACACTGAAACTATAAAACATTACTGGAAAAATTTAAAGACTGCTTAAATTACTGGAGGTCTGCTCATTGTTTATAGGTCAAAAGAGTCAATTATTCAGAAGGCAGTTCTCCCCAAATTGATCTATAGATTCAGCACAATTCCTATCAAAATCCCAGCTGGATTTCTGCAGACAAGGACAGGATGAGTCTAAAATTCATATGGAACTGAAAAGGATTTAGAATAACAACAGAAAAAAGTGTTTTTACCCAGCAAAGTTAGAGGACTAACACTACTTGATTTTAAGAGTTCTAAATCTACAGTAAAAAAGATGGTGTGGGGAATTCTCTGGTGGTCCAGTGGTTAGGACTCCACACTTTCACTGCCAAGGTCCAGGGTTCAATCCCTGGTCAGGGAACTAAGATCCCATGAGCCTCGTGGCATAGCCAAAAAAAAAAGAAGATGGTGCACAAATGCTCATAGCAGTTCTATTGTGTAATAAACAAAAACTAGAAACGACACAGATGCCCACTCACAGGTGAATGGTCAAATTGTGACATATCCATACAATGGAATATTCCTGAGCAATAAAAAAGAATGAAGCAATGATACATATAACAAAGGGGGAATCTTAATTGTGTTAAATGAACAGAGACAAATATGTGTGTGATTCCATTTATATGAAATGCTAGAAGATGCAAACTAAACTACAGGGATAGAAAGCAGATCAATATGGCTGCCTCATCTCTCAGGAGGGAGAGCCTACAAAATGTCATAAGGAAACTTTGGGGATGTGATAAATATGTTCATTATCTTGACTGTAATGATGATTTCACCAGTGTGTACATATGTCAAAATGTATCGATACTACCTGCACATGCAGTACTTTAACCATGTACAGTTTACTGAATGTCAATTTTACCTCCAAAAGCTATTTAAAAAAAAAAATGTAGGAAACTAGAAGCTCCTTATGCCCAAATGTACTGAGATTATGTCACTTTTACAGGGAGGTATGACTAACTGCAAATAGACAAGTCAGTTCTATACAAAAGTTGAGAGGGTTTGGTTCTTCAAAAGAATGTTATACAAATTGACAGAGTAGTATTGAAACATACACATTATCACATATAAAATGGATTGCTGGGGGAAGCTGCTATATAATACAGGGCGCTCAACCTGGTGCTCCGTGACAACCTAGAGGGGTGGGGCAGGGTTGGGAGCAAGGTTCAAGAGGGAGGGGACACAAGCATACTCAAAGCTGATTCACACTGCTGTACGGCAGAAGCCGACACAGCACTGTAAAGCAACTTTCCTCCAACTAAAAATAACTTTTTAAAGAAAGCAAAAAATGGTAAGTAAATAATAATAAAATAAATAAAAATTTAAATAATAAAAACAAAGCAAGGAATGTTATAAATGTGTGTCATTCATAGAGGATCAACCAATTCTAGTCCAAGAAGCAACAGTTTTGCTTTCTTTGCCTTATTTATGCAAAATGAAAGTTTCAGATATCTTACAAATAACAAGGTCAGTAATTTTGTTTATTATGAGTTTTGATAATCTACTTTTTAGTAGTTTATTTTTATTTATTTTTAACAGTGCTGGTTCTTTGTCGCTGCATGCAGGCTCTTCATTGCCAAGTGTGGGCTTTCTCTAATTGTGGCAAGTTGGGACTGTCTGGGTTCCAGAGTGTGTGGCACAGGAGCTCAGCAGTTGCAGCTCGTGGACTTAGTTGCCCCGCAGCATGTGGGATCTAAGCTCCTGGATCAGGGATCAAACCTGTGTTCCCTGCGTTGGCAGGTGGATTCTTAACCACTGGGCCTCCAGGGAAGTCCCCTGATGATCTACTGCTACATCAAAAACCATTGCAAAATCTAGTGTCTTAAATACAATTTGATCAGGACTCAACAGGAACAGCTCATTTCTGCTTCACTCAGAGCCTTCTCAGATGGTACAAAGGCTGAGAGATGCAAGCATTTGAAGGCTCATTGATCACAAGTCCAGTGGCTGAAGTTAGCTGTCAGCTGGGACCTTAGTTGGGCTACAGCCACACAGGCTCTCTGTGTGGCCTGGGCTTCCTCACAACATGGCATCTGGATCCTACACACCAACATCCTAAGAAAGAGCCAGTGATAAGCTATGTCACCTCTTCTAACCTAGCCTTTTAAGTCACACTGCCACTCTACCACATTCTGTTCTCTAAAATCAAATGAGAAATGGCAGGGGATTAGATTTCATCTTTTGATGGGATGAATGTCAAAGAATTTGCAGATTTTTTTTAAAATCACCATACTGTGTTTATTAAAAATGCAGGTTCCTCATCATCCTTTCAAATATGTGGCCAGATGCTTTCATGGAAGGAGCTCTTATGCAGGGACTCCAGGACACTGGATGCAAATCCTGATGGAGATCTGAGACTCTTTGTTGCTGTTGTTGTTCAGTCACCTAGTCGTGTCCGACTCTGTGGCCCCATGGACTGCAGCATGCCAGGCCTCCCTGCCCCTGATTATCTCTCAAAGTTTTTCCAAGTTGATATCCATTGCATTGGTGATGCCATCCAGCCATCTCGTCCTCTGTCGCCATCTTCTCCTTCTGCCCTCAATCTTCCCCAGCATCAGGGACTTTTCCAGTGAGTCAGCTTCTTGCATCAGATGACCAAACTACTGGAGCTTCAGCTTCAGCATCAGTCCTTCCAACAAGTATTCAGGCTTGATTTCCCTTAAGATTGACTGGTTTGATCTCCTTGCTGTCCAAGGGACTTTCAGGAGTCTTCTCCAGCACCACAGTTTGAAGGCATCAAATCTTTGGTGTTCTGCCTTCTTTATGGTCCAGCTCTCACAACTGTACGTGCCCACTGGGAAGACCATAGCCTTGACTCTTACATGGGCTAATTTTCCATGTTAAGAATGGGGACTAGGAAGTAGTATACAGATGAGGTCAGAGTGAGATGAGAGGGTGCACAGGGAAGGGATGCAGGCTGCACAGTTTAAATCATCAGCAGAGAAAGGCAGTGGAGGCACTAGACAAAACACAGCAGCCAGACTTCTAAAAGAATACTTCGGGCCACTGATGGGTCAGTCCTGTAAAAGCAGAGTGAAGAATAGTGGTGGGCAGGCCAGCAGCTCAAGGGAGAAATCTTGCAGCAGGTACTGGTGGTTTTGAGTCCAGAAATGGGTTTTGGTACCCCTGTTCATGGCCTCCAGTCCCATCACTTCATGGCAAATAGATGGGGAAACAGTGGCTGACTTTATTTTTTTTCAGCTCCAAAATCACCGCAGATGGTGACTGCAGCCATGAAATTAAAAGACACTTACTCCTTGGAAGGAAAGTTATGACCAGCCTAGAGAGCACATTAAAAAGCAGAGACATTACTTTGCCAACAAAGGTCCATCTAGTCAAGGCTATGGTTTTTCCAGTAGTCATGTATGGATGTGAGAGTTGGACTATAAAGAAAGCAGAGCTCTGAAGAATTGATGCTTTTGAACTGTGATGTTGGAGAAGACTCTTGACAGTCCCTAGGACTGCAAGGAGATCCAACCAGTACATCCTAAAGGAGATCAGTCCTGGGTGTTCATTGGAAGGACTGATGCTGAAGCTGAAACTCCAATACTTGGGCTACCTGATGGGAAGAGCTGACTCATTTGAAAAGACCCTGATGCTGGGAAAGATTGAAGGCAGAAGGAGAAGGGGACAACAGAGGATGGGATGGTTGGATGGCATCACCGACTCAATGGACATGAGTTTGAGTAAACTCTGGGAGTTGGTGATGGACAGGGAGGCCTGGAGTGCTGCAGTCCATGGGGTTGCAAAGAGTTGGACACGACTGAGCGACTGAACTGAACCCCTGTTTCTGGGCAGAACCGTGTTTCTGCTAGACAGCAAACAGCCTGCTATTACTGTACCAAATCATATAGAATCCTCATTTCAGGTTCATATGACCAGCTGTCCTACTAGACTAAATGCTCCATCAGGGCAGGCAACATGTTTAATTGTTGGGGGGGGGTGCCACACCATGCGGCAGGCATGTGGGATCTTAATTTCCCCACCAGGGACTGAACCCATACCCTTTGCATTAGAAGTTCTGAGTCATAACCACTGGACTGCCAGGGTAGTCTTTTTTTTCTTTTTTGTTTGTTTTTTTGCTGTTGTCTACTTAATTCATTTTTGAATCTCAGTACCTTGCATGGTTCCTTTGGAGCCCAATACTCAGCAAGTGCTCAGGAATAAATGGAACTGAACTATCAAGGTCAGAGGGAGACTATCTTAAGGGAGTAGGAATCTAAGGTTGGATATCAGGACAGGATTTAGAATCCAGGAGAATCAAGGCTCAGTTATTAAATTGTACAGTGGTGGAGGTCCTAGGCAGATTCTGAGGTTCTGAGTATAACTGGCTACGAGGTTGAACTGCCTGAGCTCTTAAACAAAGGTTCCTTCATTTCCCCCCAAAGATTAATCCTAAAGCATGGGCGTAGGATCACAGAATGGGAACAAGTGGCAGGAACAGAAAGATCTGTGGCCCACATAAAGAATGTACCAGGAAGCCTGTGAGACCCCTTTCTGCTTCTAAGTCAACCTGCACAGAAAGGAGCTGTGCCTATGAGATGATGTGTTTTAAACAACATGCCAGGAATCCCTGACTGCACCACGTGGCTTCTCCAGGCCAGACTTCTGTGCTGTGAGCTCATCTATCCAACTGCCCCAGATTCCCATAGGCATCAAACAAAGCTCATCACCAGGCCCAGACCTCAATGTTCCTCCTGCATTCCCTGACTCCACAGGACAGCACCACCACCACCCAGCTGGCCACACAGGAATGGGGCCTTGTCCTGGTCGCCTCGCCTCAGTCATCCCCAACTTGCAATTATGTCCTATCAATTCCAACTCTTTATTATCACTCAATCCTGACTCCTCAAAATACAGATCAAAACTATAGCGAGGTACCACACCACACCAGTCAGAATGGACATCACCAAAAGTCTACAAATTAATAAATGCTGAAGAGGATGTGGAGAAGAGGGAACCCTCCTGTTGGTGGGAATGTAAAGTGGTGTAGCCACTATGGAGAACAGTATGGAGGTTCCTTCAAAAATTAACAATAGAATTATTATATGATCCAGCAGTCCAAATCCTAGGCATATAACTCTAAAGGGCAAAAATTCTAATTCAAAAAGATACATGCCCCTCAATGTTCAGAGCAGCACGATTTACAATAATCAAGACATAAAACAGCCTAAATGTTCTTCAACAGATGACTGAATAAAGAAGATGTGGTACACGTGTGTGTGTGTGTGTGTGTGTGTGTGTGTGTGTGTGTGTGTGTGAGGAGGACGCAGCAACCCACTTCAGTATTCTTGCCTGGAGAATCCCATGGACAGAGGAGCCTGGTGGGCTACAGTCCATAGGGTCGCAAAGAGTGGGACGCGACTGAAGCAACCATGCATGCACATATATATATATATATATATATATATATATATATATATATAATGAAATATTACTCAGCCATTAAAAAAAAAAAGAATGAAATCATGCCATATGGAACAACATGGATAGAACTAGAAATTATTGTACTCAGAGAGGTGAAAGTGAAAGTCACTCAGTCATGTCCGACTCTTTGCAACCCCACAGAATTCTCCAGGCCAGGATACTGGAGTGGGTAGCCTTTCCCTTCTCCAGGGCATCTTCCCAACCCAGGGATTAAACCCAGGTTTCCTGCATTGCAGGTGGATTCTTTACTAGCTGAGCCACAAGGGAAGCCCAAGAATACTGGAGAGGGTAGCCTATCCCTTCTCCAGCAGATCTTCCTGACCCAGGAATCAAACTGGAGTCTCCTGCATTGCAGGCAGATTCTTTACCAACTGAGCTACCAGGGAAGCCCACTCAGTGAAATAGACAAAGACAAATATTATATGATATCACTTATACATGAAATCTAAAAAAATAACAAAAATGAATTTATATATAAAATGGAAATAGATGCACAGACATAGAAAACAAACTTATAGTTACCAAAAAGGAAAGAAGAAAGGGATATATTGGGAATTTTGGATTAATAGATACGTACTACTATACTAGATAACTAACAAGGACCTACTGTATAGCACAGGGATCTGTATTTAACACTTTGTAATAACTTATAATGGAAAAGAATCCAAAAATGAATATATATATATATATATATATATATATATATACTAAATCACTTTGCTGTATACCTGAATCACTGTAAATCATCTATACTTCAATTTTTTTTTTTTTCCAAAAAAGTCTCCTCTCTAAGAAATCCCCTCAACCCTAAAAAGTTGAAATGCCTTAAGTAACTTCAGATCCTGAATTACAGGATCAGTACTTACACTGATCAGTAGCTACACTACTCCAATGGCCCAGATGACTTGGTTGTTCAACAGATATTTACTGAATAAATGGACAAACAAATAAATCCATAGCCATTGTAAACCATGCCCCCACCTAGCACTTCCTAATCTCTTCCCTCCTTTCTTTTTCCCCTCCATAACACCTATTGCCTCCTATTGCTATACATTTACTTGTTTCTTTTACTCATGATCTCTTCATCGCCACACACCCGCTGAGTGTAACCTCCATGACAAAGGAATTTTTTACTTGTTCATTCCTGAACCCCAAGTTCATAGAAGAGCACCTGGCATTCAGTAAATGCTTAATGAACACAAATGAATGACAGGCTTCCACTGCTTAGCTGGGTCCACACAGCCTGGGCATTTTCTCAGCAGGGATCCTCCAGGGTCCCTGGCAATCATGCCTCACTGATGTGCCATCCTCTCCTGCCCTGGGGCATTCTTTCCTCATCTGCCTGCCCTTATTTTAGGGCAGCAGCTGCTGCAGAACAACCAGCTACCAAAGGAAACACTTCTCATCCCAACATCTGGAGAACTCACTGAGAAAGTCTTTCAACCCTCATGCGCCAGGAAAAATCACTTTGTCACTCTTTACAAAGTAGCCAAGTGACCATAAAGTATTAGTTTTAAAAATGCATTTAATGAAGAACTAGTTGGTATTTTAAATTTTAAATATTTGTGAAATTTTAACATTAAAAAAAAAACTTAGACTCAGGAAATACTAAATAAGGGATTATTTTTCTAAACCAGTAATAGAGAAAATCAGCTTTATTTTTATAGTAACAAAATCAAGGTTAGGGACTACCTGTTACTGTTGTTGTTTAGTCACTAAGTCTGACTCTTTTTGCAACCCCCCTGGACTGTAGCCCACCAGGCTCCTCTGTCTATGGGATTTTCCCGGAAAGAATACTAGAGTAGGTTGCCATTTTCTTCTCTGAGGTATCTTCCCAACCCAGGGATCGAACCGAAGTCTCCTGTATTAGGCAGGCGGATTCTTTACCACTGAGCAACAAGAGAAGCCCTAGAGATTGCGTAGAGTTAGCAAAATTATGTTGTCTTAAAAAAAATTCATATTAAGTTTCTAAAAAGCCACTAAAGTGATTTATTTATGATTGTCAACATAAGAACGCTAATGTGTTTAAGCACATAAAATATGGCAGACACTTTAGGTATGTAATGCTGTTTAATTCTCACAACTCTGTGACAGAAATATAATTAGACTCATTTCAGAGTAAAAGAAACCCCAAGTCAAACCAACTACGTAATTGCTATAACATTTTATTTCCTAACAAAGGAAGGGAAATTAATACCGTATGGCACAATGATAAAATCTGACAAAGTCACAATGGTGGCTAAACATGTTATTGTATACACAGCTTTCTGAACTTCAAATACTTCATAATTAAAAAGATAATAATGCTGGTAATAATTTGCCCATGTTACAGTGCTAATTAAGGACAGAACCGAAATTTAAATTCGCATCTAACTCTGAAGTCCATGCTTTCCCCCATAATATTGTGCTGCCTTGCCTCTCCAAAATAGAAACTATGACATTTGCTTGAACCAGTATATACCCAAGTTGGAAGGCTGAAAGTAGGTGTAACTCATCATTACATAGTTACTATTAGCAGAAATTATAATCCAAGTGTGGCAAATATGTGGGATGCATGCCACATTTTTCTACTGTCTTTGAGATGGTTTAGTAATCCTAGACCAAGAGATTGTGAAAATTATCCCCTATTCTCAAATGGCCTCTTAGGATAGAGCCCACAAGCTAGAACCAGCATCTCTTTCTTAGAGTACAAGACATAATTAAAAATAAGGAGCACTCTTATGGACAAAGAAAGGAAAAGGAGTAAACCAAAGATAGTAGGTGAGCGGGGCTAACTGTGAGTGAGTTCTGGAGAAGGAATGGGAAAGAATCCTGAGGTTTAAAGAATAAGAGGAGAAAGTAGGAGAGGAAGGATTATATATAAAGGAGGCATAAAGAGAACTAGGAGATGAGGTGAAGTCTGAAGACAGAGAAAGGTAAGAGTTAGAGAAAGTGAAAGGAATATAGAACAAGAAAAAGTTAAAAATTAGAGGAAAACAGTGGGACAGAGAAGCAGGGGGCATAAAATGAATGACATTAAGGAGACGGCAGAGGCAGCCCTCCATCAGTTCATAAATTAGTTCCACGTCCTGCCATGTGGGTTTTCCCCTCCCTTTCCTGACATTAACAGGATCAGCAACTTTGAGTGCTACATTTTGCAAGAGGAGGGTGATAAATTGAAAGCATCAGTGAGCAAACAGACCCTCGCAATGAAAATTAAGCACTGAGGAATGCAGATTAAATTCCGACATGACATAATACTTAGAAATGCACTGAAACATGATGTTGTTCTGGAACCATTTCCAGGTCTGCAGCAAGCCTCCAGACCACAGGCTGCTGTTACAGATTTTATTTCTCCCCCCACCCCAGTCCACCACTGTAGACTGGAATCTGACGCCATCTTTACTACTTAACAAGCAGGGCGAAGCTTCACAAACACACCCCCAACCACACCCACACCTGCCAACACCTTTATTTATCCAGCAGGTTGAAGGGTGAGTGGCAAGCAGCCAAAACACACACCAGGGGAAACACACACTCTTTCGAATGTTTTTTTTTTTTTTTTCTCTCTCTCTCCCCCTTTCAAGGAACTTTAAAAATTACATCCAGAATGTGCAAAAATGTCAGAGTTTTTAAAAACCTGTAGCTGCAATCAATTTTCTTCCAGGTTCATCAGGTTTGTTTTTATAGGTAAATATTTCTTTCTAAAAAGATAGAGGCTAAAAATCCATAAAGCTGCAGAGGCAGACTTAGTAAACGTATTATTTTATATTGCCCAAATAAGCACTTGTTCTTTAAAGGTAGGTTAGTTTTTGGTGGTGTTTTTTGTTGTTTCTTTTTAAGCACTTTGTAGCCATTTCATCTGTTTATAAACAAGTTTTACATTAATTCCAGTTAGATTAATTCAATAAGGATTTACATTAAATCCTTAACAAGTGCCTACTTATATCAAGGTCCTATGCCCTAATCCACACAACCTGAAAAAATTAAACTGTCAGCTGGATGATATATTAAAGGTCAGGCTTCCCAGGTGGCATTAGTGGTAAAGAACCCGCCTGCCAATGCAGGAGATGTAAGAGGCGTGGGTTCAATCCCTGGATCAGGATGATCCCCTGGAGGAGGGAATGGCAACCCAATCTAGTGTTCTGGCCTGGAGAATCCTCATGGACAGAGGAGCTTGGCGAGCTACAGTGCATAGGGTTACAAAGAGTCGGACACGACTGAAGCAACCTAGCATGCACGCACACATATTAATGGCCATCTTTACATACAGGCAGTTCCTAAGGGAAAGCAAGCAGATCAACAAGCACAACTCAGCCACTCATTTCAACCTCCAGCCACCAAGGACCACCTATGTTCCACCATGGCACTGGGAACCACTCTGAGCTACACAACTACCACACGTGGTCACGTGTAGATGTGAGGGCTGGACCATAAGGAGAGCGGAGTGCCGAAGAATTGATGCTTTTGAACTGTGGTGTTGGAGAAGACTCTTGAGAGTCCCTTGGACTGCAAGAAGATCCAACCAGTCCATCCTAAAGGAGATCAGTTGAATATTCATTGGAAAAACTGATGCTGAAGCTGAAACTCCAATACTTTGGCCACCCGATGCGAAGAACTGACTCATTGAAAGGACCCTGATGCTGGGAAAGATTGAAGGTGGGAGGAGAAGGGGATGACAGAGGATGAGATGGCTGGATGGCATCACCAACTTGATAGACATGAGTTTGAGCAAGCTCTGGGAGTGGTGATGGACAGGGAAGCCTGGCGTGCTGCAGTCCATGGGAGCACAACTGAGAGTTAGACACAACTGAGCAACTGAACTGAACTGATAAAACCACCAGAGCCCTTGGCCTCCCCTCCCATTCCCTTTCCTCCTCTCTACTGCCGTATCAACCCTGCAGCCTCCCTTGGCAGGTGCCCCTCAGCTCCAGGACATTCCCTGCTCAGAACAACTTTTGGACAAGCAAACCCTGGGCCAAACTCCTGCCACAACATCAGTGGAGGAGCAGACACTGGCCTCAGACTCAGAAAACTTTGAGTGCCAAGTCCTCCACTTGCTAATTGTGTGTCAAAAGACAATTTATTTCACCTCTTTGAGCTTCCATGTCTTTACCCTTAAAATGGGAAGATGATCTGCTTTACCATCTTCACAGGACTGTGGTGAAGATTTTGTGAGTCTGTGAGGGAGAGCACTTTCTAAGTGCTCTAGTGATATATATTTATTCAGAAGTAACCTGTTTAGAGCTATATGGAGGTAAGTAGTGGCCTAATTTTATAAATTATAGGATACTGGAAGGTCACAGCTTGGAAGTCAGATGTGGATCCAGTCCTGACTGTTGGATAAACCCAAACAAGTCACTTTTCTCCTCCCACCCTTTGTATGAGTTCATGTTTTTATTCAACTTGACGATCTCTGAAGACCCTTCAGGGACTGATAATCTGGAAGTCTAGAGCTGCAGTGTTTAACTGCACACGTGTTGCATAAGCTTTCAGGAATCAGCCCGGGAACGGAACTAACAGGATGATATTGCTTATATGGAAAAATGAGTTCTGAGCGATGACAACTGCCTTTCAAGTGAACTTTTGGAACAAAAGCAATTTGTGATTTGGAGACTGTATTAATCATTACTATAGATTTCCATTACAAAAAAAAAAAAAAACCAAAAACACCCTTTGGTGACGTTAGGAACTATCTCCCATGCTTTCCTGGAGTTGATTTTCCACAGAATTTCAGTTTTGCCACTGTATGTACTTGAGACCTGAGATGTACTTGGGTTTTTAGTTAATCAAACCACCACCATTTCTAAAGACAATGACTGGTTTTCCTTTGGGCACATGAGCTATATGTATTTGTGTGTGTGTGTGTGTGGAGTGAGTTCAGTTCAGTCGCTCAGTCGCGTCCGACTCTTTGCGACCCCATGAGTCGCAGCACGCCAGGCCTCCCTGTCCATCATCAACTCCTGGAGTTCACTCAGACTCACGTCCATCGAGTCAGTGATGCCATCCAACCATCTCATCCTCTGTCGTCCCCTTCTCCTCTTGCCCCCAATCCCTCCCAGCATCAGAGTCTTTTCCAATGAGTCAACTCTTCGCATGAGGTGGCCAAAGTACTGGAGTTTCAGCTTTAGCATCATTCCTTCCAAAGAAAGCCCAGGGCTGATCTCCTTCAGAATGGACTGGTTGGATCTCCTTGCAGTCCAAGGGACTTTCAACAGTCTTCTCCAACACCACAGTTCAAAAGCGTCAGTTCTTTGGCACTCAGCCTTCTTCACAGTCCAACTCTCACATCTATACTTGACCACTGGGAAAACCATAGCCTTGACTAGACGAACCTTTGTTGGCAAAGTAATGTCTCTGCTTTTGACTATGCTATCTAGGTTGGTCATAACTTTCCTTCCAAGGAGTAAGCCTCTCTTAATTTTATGGCTGCAGTCACCATCTGCAGTGATTTTGGAGCCCCCCAAAAAATAAAGTCTGACACTGTTTCCACTGTTTCCCCATCTATTTCCCATGAAGTGATGGGACCAGATGCCATGATCTTCGTTTTCTGAATGTTGAGCTTTAAGTCAACTTTTTCACTCTCCACTTTCACTTTCATCAAGAGGCTTTTGAGTTCCTCTTCACTTTCTGCCAGAAGGGTGGTGTCATCTGCATATCTGAGGTTATTGATATTTCTCCCAGCAATCTTGATTTCAGCTTGTGTTTCTTCCAGTCCAGCATTTCTCATGATGTACTCTGCATATAAGTGAAATAAACAGGGTGACAATACACAGCCTTGACGTACTCCTTTTCCTATTTGGAACCAGTCTGTTGTTCCATGTCCAGTTCTAACTGTTGCTTCCTGACCTGCATACAAATTTCTCAAGAGGCAGATCAGGTGGTCTGGTATTCCCATCTCTTTCAGAATTTTCCACAGTTTATTGTGATCCACACAGTCAAAGGCTTTGGCATAGTCAATAAAGCAGAAATAGATGTTTTTCTGGAACTCTCTTGCTTTTTCCATGATCCAGCGGATGTTGGCAATTTGATCTCTGGTTCCTCTGCCTTTTCTAAAACCAGCTTGAACATCAGGAAGTTCACGGTTCACATATTGCTGAAGCCTGGCTTGGAGAATTTTGAGCATTACTTTACTAGCATGTGAGACGAGTGCAATTGTGCGGTAGTTTGAGCATTCTTTGGCATTGCCTTTCTTTGGGATTTCACTTTAAACCTGATATTATATGAAATTATTACATATTATGAAAAGCATTTTGAATTTTTAGAAGAATAAATATGCAATATTGACATACACTTCCATTTTTCACCTTTACTTTCTTCCTTATATCACTCTGCCATTAACTGTCTAAAGTGAAAAAGGAAAGGACAGTATATCCCTCAGCAGTTCTAACAAAGGCAGTGGGACAACTAGTACTCTCTCAAATTAAAAAATGAAAAGACTTTCTTCTCAATTGACCTTCCTAAAGGCAATGGCACCCCACTCCAGTACTCTTGCTTGGAAAATCCCATGGACAGAGGAGCCCGTTAGGCTGCAGTCCATGGGGTCGCTAAGAGTAGGACACAACTGAGCGACTTCACTTTTACTTTTCACTTTCATGCATTGGAGAAGGAAATGGCAACCCACTCCAGTGTTCTTGCCTGGAGAATCCCAGGGACGGAGGAGCCTGGTGGGCTGCCGTCTATGGGGTCGCACAGAGTCAGACACGACTGAAGTGACTTAGCATAGCATTAGCATAAAGCAGGGAAGTCTTGGACACATATTACCCCCAGGTCCCCCGGTGCAACATGTTATAGTAAACTCCTGATGCTATGAGGGAACAGGGAGAGATCATGGGATGCTGCTACTATGGAAGCTTGGGGTTATGTAACAAGAACTTGAGTTGCCAGTCTCTGAATGGAGGACAGCTCAGTTGGAGGCTCAGAAACCTGATTTTTCACTGGCTCATCTCACATGGTTCAATATATGGTTGTTATGATAAAAGTAACCACAATCCAAGAAATCATAATTATGAAGACACGTTGTTCTAAAAAATTCTCTCACATACCTTCCCTCTGTGATGACTGAAGCTCTACTCACTGTCAAGAAGGTAATGTTTTCCCATTACATGAAATGTACATATTCTACTCACTTCAAGTTTTATTGTGAGATGCACAGACACCTTTTCTAAAGACAAGTTTAAAAATCACATTTTTAAACAAAAATAAAGTCACTTGCACAACAGGCTCCACAAAAAAAGTTCACACACAGTTTTTCAGAAACTATTCCAAGAACTGCGGTAGTTAATGTGTTAAAGTGATCATCCTTTTCTTAACTATAGGGACATTTTGCATCTGATGGACTTGCCGAATTTATTACCAGACAGTAGACATTGTCACACTCTGAAACATTATGTATTTGTGTAAGAAAAATTAAAAAACAAAAAGAGTTAAGGGGGGTCAAGAGATATAAATTTCCAGTTATAAAATAAACAAGTCCTGGGGTGACTTGTAATGTGCAGCATGACAACTATAGTTAACACCACATTGCATATTTGAAAATTGCTAAGAGAATAGATCTTACAGGTTCTCGTCACAAGAAAAAACTTAACTTTTTATATATCTAAAACATCAGATCATTTTGACAATAAATCTGTTGCCCTGGCTTAAGAGGAAATAAAAATCTTTTTTGTGAAAGGCTTCTATGTGCTCTGCTGAGAGTCTTAGAAATCCTGCTGCTAAGCTGCTAAGTTCTTTCAGTCGTGTCCGACCCTGTGCAACCCCATAGACGGCAGCCCACCAGGCTCCCCTGTCCCTGGGATTCTCAAGGCAAGAACACTGGAGTGGGTTGCCATTTCCTTCTCCAATGTATGAAAGTGAAAAGTGAAAGGGATGTCACTCAGTTGTGTCCGACTCCTAGAGACCCCACGGACTGCAGCCCACCAGGCTCCTCCATCCATGGGATTTGCCAGGCAAGAATACTGGTTCTCCTCTAATTATTAAAAAAAAAAATGTGAGCAATATCATTTTGTGATAGGATCATTGTGATAGATTCCTGATAGGAATCAAATTGGGGTTCCCAAATATACTATAAGCAATTTTACATATTATTAAGTAGGGCTTCCCTGATAGCTCATGGAATACTGAATACTGGGTTCCAGTATTCTTGGGCTTCCCTGGTGGCTCAGATGTTAAAAAATCTGCCTGCAGTGTGGGAGACCTGGGTTCGATCCCTGGGTTGGGAAGATCCCCTGGAGAAGGGAAAGGCTGCCCACTCCAGTATTCTGGCCTGGAGAAGTCCATGGACTGTATAGTCCATGAGATCACAAAGAGTCAGACACGACTGAGCAACTTTTACTTTCAGGTATTTTACAAGATTTGTAATGACTGTATAGCCTTTTGGCTTTGGGGTGTCGTGTCCTTTGTTTTATCAGTCCTCTGTGTTTTATTTGTTTCCCTTCGCTCCACTGATGAGGGAAGGATTCCTGCCTTAAGGTGACAGGGATGGTGGGATACATGACACCTGACACTGGACAGATGAGATGGACAGCAATTTTACAGCCCCATACACTCACAGCCTCAGGGAACACGTGCACACCATGCACAACTGCCTGGGGGCTACCCCCAGAAACAGAGTGAATAAGCAGGGTCTGTGGGACACAAGCTCCATAGAAACAAGAGGGTGAGGTGACCCCTGGCTTCTGCAGGGGGGTGTCACTGACTTGTCTGAATAATTCTGCACACTGGCAAGGAACTGAAGAAGCCCACTGTTCAGGGATAAGCAGCACTGTGCCTGGCCCTGTGATAAGGAAGGGCTTGGGCCAGTGTACCTTATCCCAGGGAACAGAATTTGTGGGGGAGGGGACCTGCAATTAAGCCATCAAGCCCCTCCCCACATCCAGTTTCAGATGTCAAGGCAGCACATATTCTTGAACCCTAACCCTAGGTCTTATACCACACCTTGCTGTTTAAATTCCCAATATTTCATTCTCATAAACAAAACCACAGTGGGCACCTTAGGACACCTATCATTTTACCTATCTCTGGTCACTCCCTTAGGATAAATTCCTTGATGCCAAACTTCAGTGGGAAAAAAACAACAATAAAACAAACACTATTCTGAACTATGTACATTGGTGGAAGGTCTGTACTCCATCCCTCATTTGTCAGATAATATTCATATTCTAGGCAGAATGCTGTTTTGCTTTTATTTTAACTAGATGCTTTATTATGAAACCTATAAGCTCTTATAAAAATATTCAAACAGTTGAAAATGGTATATAATGAAAGCTAAAAGCCTCTCTCACCAAGCCCCACTAGGAGGCCTTTCCCCCAAAACAACTACAAAATGCTTATGGATATATAAGCATATAATGTGTGTGTGTGTTAGTTACTCAGTCATATCTGACTCTTTGCAATCACGTGGACTGTAGCCACCCAGGCTCCTCTGTCCATGGAATTCTCAGAGAATACTGGAGTGGGTAGCCATTCTCTTCTCCAGACAAGCATACCATAGTGTATCTTTTTTAAAAAAAAGTTTGAATCCAATAAATGGGAGGGCAATATGCTTTATGTTGGAACTGCATAGTACTTCATTAGATGGATGCTGCATTCATTTGCAAGGATTGCCATAAAAAAATAACACTGACTGGGTGGCTTAAAACAACAGAAATTTATTTCCCCACAGTTCTGGAGGCTAGACGTCCAAGATCAAGGTGCCTGCAAGTCTGGCTCCTTCTGAGGCCTCTCTTCTTACCTTGCAGACGGCTGCCTTCTCACTGTGTCCTCACACGGCCCTTCCTCTCTGTGCGTGCCCCTGGTCTGTCTCGTCTTCCAAGGGCATCAGTCATGAATTAGGGCTCCCCCACCCGTATGATCTGTTAAGGGACTGCATGCAATATGTCAGCAAAATTGGAAAACTCAGCAGTGGTCACAGGACTGGAAAAGGTCAGTTTTCTTTCCAATCCCAAAGAAGGATGATGTCAAAGAATATTCAAACTACTGTACAATTGCATTCATTTCACATACCAGTAAGGTTAGGCTCAAAATCCTTCAAGCTAGGCTTCAGCAGTACGTGAACTTCTAAATGCACAAGCTGGATTTAGAAAAGGCAGAGGAACGAGAGACCAAATTGCCAACATTCATTGGATCATAGAGAAAGCAAGGGAATTCCAGAAAAACACCTACTTCTGCTTCATTAACTATGCTAAAGCCACTGACTGTGTGGATCACAACAAACTGTGGAAATTCTTAAAGAGATGGGAATACCAGACCACCTTACTTGTCTCCTGAGAAACCTATATGTGGGTCGAAAAGCAATGGTTAGAACCGGACATGGAACAACAGACTGGTTCCAAACTGAGAAAGTACAACAAGTCTATATATTGTCACCCTGCTTATTTAACTTATTACTATAACAATAATATATGCAGAGTACATCATGTGAAATGATGGATGAATTACAAGCTGGGATCAAGATTTCTGGGAAAAGTATCAACAAACTCAGATATGCAGCTGATATACCACTCCAGTGGCAGAAAGTAAAGAGGAACTAAAGAGCCTCCTGATGAAGGTGAAAGAGGAAAGTGAAAAAGCTGGCTTAAAACTCAATATTAAAAAAAACTAAGATCATGGCATCTGATTCCATCACTTCATGGCAAATAGATGGGGAAAAAGAGGAAACTGAAATATTTTACTTTCTTGGGCTCCAAAATTACTGTGGATGGTGACTTCAGCCACAAAATTAAAAGGCACTTGCTCCAAGGAAGGAAAGTTATGACAAACATAGACCAAATATTAAAAAGCAAAGACATCACTCTGCTGACAAAGGTCCATCTACTCAAAGCTATGGTTCTTCCAATAGTCATGTACAGATGTGAAAGTTAGACCATAAAGAAGGCTGTGCATCGAAGAACTGATGCTTTCAAACTGATGCTGGAGAAGATTCTTGAGAGTTTTTTGGACTGCAAGATCAAACCAGTCATTCCTAAAGAAAATCAACCCTGAATATTCATTGGAAGGCCTGATGCTGATGCTGAAGGTCCAATACTCTGGTCACTAGATGTGAAGAGCCAACTCATCAGAAAAGACCCTGAAGCTGGGAAAGACTGAAGGCAAAATGAGAAGGGGGTGGCAGATGATGAGATGGTTAGATAGCATCAATGACTCAGTGGACACGAATTTGAACAAACTCCAGGAGATAGTGAAGGACAGGGAAGCCTGGCGTGCTGTAGTTCATGGGGTCATAAAGAGTCAGACACGACTTAGCGACTGAACAACAACTTATAATCTCATTTCAACTTAATCCATTCTTTAAAGGCCCTTTTTCCAAATAGAGTCACATTCTAAGATACTAGGGGTTAGAACTTCAACATAGGAATTTGAGGGAATCATAATTCAGTCCAGAAGAGACACACCATAAACTTTGTTGCTTTCAGCTTTTTTTTTTACTATTATAACAATGCTGGAGTGAATATCATTGTCCATATTTTTGAACATGTAGGTATATCTGTAGAATAAACTCCTAGAAGCAGAACTGCTGAGTCAAAAAAATAAATTTTTGTACCTGTTGCCAAACTGCCCTCCATAAAGATCTGTCAAATTTAAACTCCCACCAACAGTGTGTGTGAATAGTCATTTCCCCTCACACCCAACACACAGGATATGATTAGACATTTTCATCTTTGCCAAACTGTCAGTAAAAAAAAAAAAAAAAAAAAAAAAATCTTATTTTGGTCTGGTTCTTTTAATTATCAGTGAGGTTTTATACAGTATGCATTTTTAATAAGATGACTATTACCCTTTTTTCATACATGCTATTACATTTACAGTGATTAAGTGCTTCAGTTCAGTTCAGTTCAGTTGCTCAGTCATGTCCGACTCTTTGTAACCCCGTGAATCACAGCACGCCAGGCCTCCTTGTCCATCACCAACTCCCAGAGTTCACTCAGACTTACGTCCATCGAGTCAGTGATGCCATCCAGCCATCTCATCCTCTGTCGTCCCCTTCTCCTCCTACCCCCAATCCCTCCCAGCATCAGAGTCTTTTCCAATAAGTCAACTCTTCTCATGAGGTAGCCAAAGTACTGGAGTTTCAGCTTTAGCATCATTGCTTCCAAAGAAATCCCAGGGCTGATCTCCTTCAGAATGGACTGGTTGGATCTCCTTGCAGTCCAAGGGACTCTCAAGAGTCTTCTCCAACACCACAGTTCAAAAGCATCAATTCTTCAGTGCTCAGCTTTCTTCACAGTCCAACCCTCACATCCATACATGACCACTGGAAAAACTATAGCCTTGACCAGATGGATTTTTTTTGGTAAAGTAATGTCTCTGCTTTTCAATATGCTATCTAGGTTGGTCATAACTTGTCTTCCAAGGAGTAAGCATCTTTTAATTAAGTGCTTTTATATATATATATATATATATATATATATATATATATATATATATAAATCAATGCTGTTAAAATGTCTTTATTCAAACCCATAGTCAGGTAATTGAAACACTGGTTCCAGTATAACAGATTTAGAGAAGTATGGGACTTCCGTGGTGATCCAGTGGTTAAGAGTCCACATTCCAATGTGGAGAACGCGGGTTCAATCCCTGGTCTGGCATGATTCCACATGCCACAGGACAACCAAGCCCACATACTGTAGCTACTGAGTCTGTGAGCTCTGGAACCCATGCCGCAACTAGAGAGAAGCCCCTCGCCACAAGGAAGGATCCAGCATGCCATAACTAAGACCCGCTGCAGCCAAAAATAAATAAATAATAAAATATCTTTAAAAAGAAGTATGGCCACACAAGCTTTGCATAGAATCTGTTCTAAACAAGTACTTGCTGAATGAAACTGATCACTGGTGGAATTTGCTGTATATCAGCAAAGGTAATAAACCCAGCCCCTTAAAAAAAAAATGAACCTAGCTCCTAATCACCAGTGCATCTCTAAATAACTTTGAATTAATTTAAACATATTTTCCTCTACCAGTACTTCTCCCATTGACAAAGAGGCATGACTGAGCCTGGTGTTTTCAAATTGGATTGAAAGGAAAAAAAGGTTGTTTTTAATTTGAAAGTTACCTGAAAATCTTGGTAAATAAACCAAATCTAATTTTTAACCCAGTACCAGTACAAACAAATTTTCTTGTATATTACTGTGCTTCGGGAGCCTCTGGAAGACACAGCACCAGGGCAGCCTCGAGTTCAGGACTTCCTGGTGGTCCAGTGGTTGGGAATCCACCTGCCACTCCAGGGGACACAGGTTCGATCCCTGGTCCAAGAAGATTCCACATGCCCTAGTGCAACTAAACTCATGAGCGGCAACTACCAGGCCCATACACAGCAACAACCAAAGCCTGTGCTCCCTAGAGCCCATGCTCCACAAGAGAAGCCACTCCAGTGAGAAGCCCGTGCGCCGCAACAGAGAGGAGCCCCCGCTGCCAACACTACAGAAAAGCCCGCGCACAGCAACGAAGACCTAGTGCAACCAAAAATTAATTAATTAACAACAACAACAAAAAGAAGACAGGATTTCCTATCAGAATGAGCAGACAGCATAAGTAAGATCAGGTACAAATGAATAGGCAAGATGCTGAAAAAAGACGAGTATACTTGCTATGGAACATAAAAATTTTAAACAGAAAAATTGCCTGCAGGGTTTTGGTATGAGTGTATTTATGGGGAGGGGGCCCCCCAGGGAGGGAAGAAATCATGTTCATATTGACTAGAACTATCCATGTTTCCCAAGTGCCTCCCAATAGCAGCAGGAATATTTATGAACAGATACACTACTCAATTCTGTTTGCCACATGTAAATCTAAAAGTGCACATTAAGTTTGCCATGTTTCAGGATTTCATCATGTTTTTGGCAAGAGTACGTACACATAAGGAGACCTTTTGTTAAACCACATAACTCTGATCTTGTTTATGAGCTCTAAAATTAAATTATCTCACATAAATACTCAGAAGGTAATTGTCATATTAGTCTCAATGGTCCACAGTACCACCACAAAAGAGCCAGTCACAATTCATTCTGTGACATGGGCGGCCTGGCGGCTTGGTATAATGTGCTGCTTCGTGGGAGTTTCATGACCTACAGACTCTCACGCATTTGGAGAGGGGAAGAGGGGCTGGAAGCACTTTTGCTGGATCTGTGGCGAAAGTATTTACTATTGAATAAGGGAAATGCACTAATGTGGAAGAATGAAGACCGTAGTTCAGAGCCTGCAAACTATCTCTGTGAAGGGACAAATAGTAAATATTTTAGATTTTGCAGGCCATTAAGTCTCTGTCACAACTACTAGGCTCTGCAGGTGTATCATGAAAACCACCATAGACAACACATAAACAAACAGCTATAGCAGTGTTCCAATAAAACTTTATTGATCAAAAAAGGTAGACAGGGCAGATTTGGCCTATGGGTCATAATTTACCACCTCTTGCTCTAGACTACATTGATCTTCCCCTTCTCTGGTATTTTCTTTTCTAAACACGCACCATTACTATGTCCCAGGTCCTATTCAACTTTCTAAAAAGTATTTTATTTAATCCTGGAAACAACTCTGCTTTTATTACCTTCCCATTTTATAGATAGGCTTGCCAGGTGGCACAGTGATAAAGAATCTGCCTGCCAATGCAGAAGACATGAGAGATGCAGGTTCAATCCCTGGGTCAGGAAGATCCCCTGGAGTAGGAAATGGCAACCCACTCCAGTATTCTTGGCCCAGAAACTTCCATGGACAGAGCAGCCTGAAGGGTTACAGTCCGTGGGGTCACAAAGAGTCAGGCACAACTGAGCGCGCACACACACACACACACTTTATAGATGAGGAAACTAAGGCCCAGAGATGTTGAGCAACTTTCCCAGGGTTGTACAACCAGACAACTAGAACTTGAACCCAGGCAGTCTGACCACAGAAACCACAGCTTGCCACCCACTCCTGTGAGGTTTTAACTGTCCTAAGAACTCTTTAAAAAAAAATCCATCCACCCTTCCAGGGACTCCCGAAGCTCCGCAAGTCTGACTGGCACCCAGAGCAGATTATTTTTGCTAGTCTTCATCCAAGTGGATCCTAGTTCATTCTAGTCCTATGTGAGACTTCTAACAAGGGAACCACAGGGAGACGCTGAGGGTCCCGACTCCATGCCGGCATTGGATGTTCTCAGACACCTCATGAAGTTTTCTGGATATTTATCCAGCATCTTTTCCCAATTTGCTATAAGCCTAGAAGTTACTGTGTCCCCTAAGGGATAATTTGTGACAATACTGTGCTACCAAAATTTGCTGTTTAAAAAAACAAGAGAAAACACTAGAAAATTATCATATTTCATATAAAATTAATGACTACAGAAATAAAAATTTACCCCAAAGTTCTCTTAGAACACAAAATTACAGGTTCACTGGATGAAAAATGATGATGTTTGTCACTATAAGAAATAGGATACTACTATGAGGTTTGGAATTTACCTCTTTAAATCTGAATGAAGTAAACACATCCTGGCTGTTGGGGTTCTGATACCACCAAGGACGGGAGGGCAAGTTTAACTTGCTGCTTGCCAAAAAGTCTTCAGGATTTGCTTCTCCCTCATCCTCCCATCATATTTTCTAGATTTCCTTTCAATCAAAACTTACCTCTTTTGATAGAGTTAAAACCACATAATTAAATAAGAAAGTAAACTGAACATTCCCTTTCAGAACATGGAAACTTCCTGTGGTTGCCAAAAAGAACTTGAAATGCTTTAAGACTGAGATTATACATTCAGTCAAATCAGCAAATATAAATTAATAGCTTTGTGTAAGGATTTAGAACGTAAGTATTGTAGAATGAGAAAAGAGGTTTTCTCTGAAATGGCTATTGGGAAAGGGAAGTGGGTATTTTCACATCCCATTCATAAAAGCGAAGGACAAGTCCATAAACTTTTCTATGGCCTTTACTGCAGAGGAAAAAAATCCTATTTCTATTTGTTAAAAGATTTCATACCCTGGAAAAACAAAGAATGTTTAGCTCTGAAGAGGACACACAAATCTTAGGCAGGATATATTTGTGAGTTTAAAAAATATATATTTTATTACATAAAACACCATTGTGGCATTGTGACTGGGGTCCTTAACAGCTTTGAAGTTTTCATTGAACAGGAAAGATATGAAAAGACAGAGGAGAAGAAAAACATGTGAAGCCTACTATATACCAAGCTCCATGCTAGGAAGTTTAATATAAATTACTATATCAAGGAAATAACTAATTTAAAATATTAATTGCTTAATTGCTAAGTCGTATCAGACTCTTTTGCAACCCCATGGACTGCAGCCCACCAGGCTCCTCTGTCCAAGGGATTCTCCAGGCAAGAATTCTGGAGTCAGTTGCCATTTCCTTCTCCAGGGGATCTTCCCCACCCAGGGATAGAACCCACGGCTCCTGCGGCTCTCCTGCTTTGCAGGTGGGTTTTTTACCACTGAGTCACAGGGGTAGCAAAATCTTAGTTACATCTTCAAGTTTTGTAGATTGCTAATTGTCATTAAAAATATTTTCTTTTATTTCAATTTCTGTTGGGAAATTTTAAATTTTATTGTGCAGGCACTTTTCTTTTAAACTAACATCTCTTTTTAAAAGCAGGCTGAGGGAGGAGGGAGGAGGGTTCAGGATAGGGAACATGTGTATACCTGTGGCGGATTCATGTTGATATATGGCAAAACCAATACAATATTGTAAAGTTAAAAAATAATAAAATAAATAAATTTATATTAAAAAAATAAAAGCAGGCTGAGGAAAACTGACCTGCGAAGGAGCCTCATTCCTGCTTTCAGGATTGCGCCTGCCTGTCTTAAAACTGTTGCAAGAGCAATGGAACCTCTGGAGCATTTTCAGCTACCAAGGCCTTCATTTCCATCGCCCACCCCACCTCCCAATTATAAACTAATATATTTTTCAACATGAGGATTCGTGTGTCTTCATGACTATAATAAATGAGGCAAGGCTTTGCAAGCAGTTGGGATATCTCCTCGAGAAGTTGTCTACATAATTAAACCCTGAAGCAGCTGAACATGGTTACTGTGCTGTGCGACCCACTCTTGCATCTGAAGTAACTGCAAAGCTGCATCACATATTTCCAGCAACTGCTCAATCAGATGACTCCTAAATCCTCCACCCAGCCTTCCCATGGTAACCTGGAGATTTGCTTCAAGCACAACAACCTGGCTGCCTTCTCTCACACCTCCTGTCTCAGTTTTGCTGAAAACTCACTTCCCTTGACTTAAACTAAGTTACTCTTATTGTTCTGTTTTCTGTCTTTTGGACATTGGCTGCTGCTGCTGCTGCTGCTAAATCGCTTCAGTCGTGTCCGACTCTGTGCGACCCCATAGACAGCAGCCCACCAGGCTCCGCCGTCCCTGGGATTCTCCAGGCAAGAACACTGGAGTGGGTTGTCATTTCCTTCTCCAATGCATGAAAATGAAAAGTGAAAGTGAAGTCACTCAGTCGTGTCCGACTCTTCGCAACCCCATAGACTGCAGCCTACCAGGCTCCTCCATCCATGGGATTTTCCAGGCAAGAGTACAGGAGTGGGTTGCCATTGCCTTCTCCTAGATTCACTAAATTGTTTTAAGTTTTAAAATAAAAGCTGTGGGGCTCTGACTATAATCATTTACTGAATATCTATGAACCTATATAGAACCTGTTTGCTCTATTTAGATAATTTATACTTTTCTTTGCATAGATAATCCAAATTTCCTCATGTAATACCCATAACAACTCACTGATATATATATATACACACACAAATACACACATATATATATCACTTTTAAATACATATATTAAAAAATAAATAAATAAATACATATATTACTATTCCCACTTTACAGATGAGGAAGTTGAGCCTAAGAAGTTAAAAATGGCTAGGACAGTGATAATGATTCAAACCCACTCACTGATTTCCAAAACTTACTGCTCTTAAACGTTAGGCAATATTGCCTAATTTAGCTCTTTATCTGGAGTGGTGAATGTAAAATCATACATAATTACATCCCCAGAAAGTATGTTCAATTCCATCTTTATATCTTTTTAAAAATTACTTTTGTAAGGCTAAATTTAGATGAGCTAACTCTTAGCAGTATTTTGATTATGAATACCATAGAGAATTTGACAGTGCTGCCGGACCCTTTGCCCAGGAAAAAAAGCACATACCACACGTACAACAGTCTAGATGGCTGTCAACTTTAAATGTGTCTCCACTGAGAGATTAGACTCCTTCTCCATCACAGGCTCACGTGGCCAGGTCATCTCTCTTCAGTTATTACCAGCAAGCCTTCCCATTCTTTGATTTTATTTTCTACTGAGTGTGAAAAGTACCCTTTCCATTACTACATTCTGGCCTTAACAAAGGGAAATGACTCACAGTGGACTTTCCACACTGTTGAGTACCTTTGTCTTCAACAGTAATGTTAAAGATGGTGTGGCCTTTGTACCCATCAGCTCAGAGATGTGGCATGGCGTTGCTCCTTGCCAGTACATTTTCCCTCCTGCTGAAATAGTCCTTTTGACTTGCATATGAGAACACATAATCAGCTCAGTCGCTCAGTCATGTCCGACTCTGTGGCCCCATGGACAGCAGCACACCAGGCCTCCCTGTCCATCGCCAGCTCCCAGAGTTTACTCAACTCATGTCCATTGTGTTGGTGATGCCATCCAATCATCTCATCCTCTGTCATCCCCTTCTCTTCCTGCCTTCAATCTTTCCCAGCATCAGGGTCTTTCACATAATAATTCATTTCTTCACAATTCATTTTCCTATGCATAATCATTCAGAGAATGGGGCTTGACCACAAGGCATAAGAAAAAGACAGAGGAGAAGCCAGTTATAAAAGGCAGTCTGGAGTTCCATGGAGGTTAAGAGCCCAAGCTTTGGAATAAAGTGGCTCAGTAAGACAGCTGTAGGTTCAAGTCTGTTCTGCCACTCACTTCCTGTGTGACCTTAAACAATTTGTTTAACCTCTCCGACTTTCTTGATCTGTGAAATTGTCCAATACTACACATCTCTTGTGGTCCAAGTTAATGCCAAGATTAGATGCTGAGATCAGATTAAGAAACATGCAAAACTTTGGGCTCTCATGGAGGCAGCTAGCGCGAGGCTGTGGAGTACCGAGCCATGTGTCCTGCCCTGCACGGCACTGCCCAGACTGGCAAACAATACAGTCAAGATGGCTATAAGTGATCCCAAGAAACCAAAGGGCAAGATGTGTGCTTATGCCTTTTTTGTGCAGATGTGCAGAGAGGAACATAAGAAGAAAAACCCAGAAGTCCCTGTCAATTCTGCTGAATTTTCCAAGAAATGCTCTGAGAGGTGGAAGACCATGTCCAGGAAAGAGAAGTCTAAATTCGATGAAATGGCAAAGGCGTATAAAATGCACTGTGATCAGGAAATGAAGGATTACGGACCAGCTAGGGGAGGCAAGAAGAAGGACCCGAAGGGCCCCAAGAGACTACCGTCTGGATTTCTCCTATTCTGCTCTGAATTCCACCCCAAGATCAAGTCTACACACCCTGGCATCTCTATCAGAGATGTGGCAAAGAAGCTGGGCGAGATGTGGAATAATTTAAGCGACAGTGAGAAGCAGCCATACATCAATAAGGCAGCAAAGCTGAAGAAGTATGAGAAGGATGTTGCAGACCATAAGTCAAGAGGGAAGTTTGATGGCGCCAAGGGTCCTGCTAAAGTTGCCGGGAAAAAGGTGGAAGAGGAAGACAAAGAGGAGGAGGAGGAAGAGGAGGGGAGGAGGAGGATGAATTAAAAAACTGTTGACCTGTCTCCTTGTGAATACCTTAGGGTAGGGAGTGCCCTGACTGACACACCTCTCACCCGAGATGTGTCTGTTGCCCTCATTAGGTTTAATTACCCAATTGGATCATGATCATATGGCAGTCTCTCAAAGCACTCCAGCAATTGTCAGTGGTTTACAGGAAGTGGCCATGGAAAACTGTATCACCCGGAAACTGTATCAAAGCTGTACATATTTCCAAACATTTTTAAAACGAAAAGGGTCTTGTGTTCTCCTCACTCTGTGCACTTTGCTGTTGGTGTGACAAGGCTTTTAAAGATGTTTCTGGCATTTTTTAAATCTGTAAGGTGGTGTGTTAATTCTATGGTCATTGGCTAGAAGTCCCAAGTTCTCAACTGTACATATCTATAGTTTGTAAAAAGAACAAAGCAACCGAGACACACTCTTGATGCTCCTTGCTTGGCGTGGAGGCTGTGGGGGCGATGCCTTCTGGAGGGGCCATAGCTCGGGGCATGTGCTGCGGGGCTGGGCCTGTGGACACGGCGGTGGGCATCCATTCAGCTTCGGGTTGTCTGTTGTTTGTATATAGCAACATAGCATCCCACTGCCATTCTTAGCTGTGGCAAAGGGGGGATGGGGTCAGCTGGCATGAGAAGTGTACTGGATCCTTTTTAGTTGAAGTGCGGTAGTTTTAAACTGTTTTGTTTTTTAAAAAACAAACCTGGGACGACCCAGAGGGATGGAATGGGGAGGGAGGAGGGAGGAGGGTTCAGGATGGGGAACACATGTATACCTGTGGCGGATTCATTTTGATATTTGGCAAATCTAATACAGTTATGTTAAGTTTAAAAATAAAATAAAATTTAAAAAAAAAAAAAAAAAACCATAGAACTCTTCCTTGTCAGCAAAGCCAAGAGCCACTGCACCAGTCAAAGTTCAAGAACCTTCTGCACTAAACACGATCTGCAACGTTCTGTTTACTTTTATTTTTTTGGTATGTTTAGAATGCTGAAATGTTTTTGAAGTTAAATAAACAATCAATTCAGTTCAGTCACTGAGTTGTGTCTGACTCTTTGCAACCGCATGAATCACAGCATGCCAGGCCTCCCTGTCCATCACCAACTCCCAGAGTTTACTCAAACTCATGTCCATCGAGTCAGTGATACCATCCAGCCATCTCATCCTCTGTTGTCCCCTTCTCCTCCTGCCCCCAATTCCTCCCAGCATTAGGGTCTTTTCCAACGAGTCAACTCTTCACATGAGGTGGCCAAAGTATTGGAGTTTCAGCTTCAGCATCAGTCCTTCCAATGAACACCCAGGACTGATCTCCTTTAGGATGGACTGGTTGGATCTCCTTGCAGTCCAAGGGACTCTCAAGAGTCTTCTCCAACACCACAGTTCAAAAGCAAACAATATTACATTAAAAAAAAAAAAAAAGAAACATGCAAGACTTTGGCATATAGTAAGTACTGGATAATGGGTGGTATTACTATATTATTCTTAGTATTTTTCAATACACTGGTTAGCGAAGAGTTGGACACGACTAAGCGACTTCACTTTCACTTTTCACTTTCACACACTGGAGAAGGAAATGGCAACCCACTCCAGTGTTCTTGCCTGGAGAATCCCAGGGACAGGGGAGCCTGGTGGGCTGCTGTCTATAGGGTCGCACAGAGTCAGACACGACTGAAGTGACTTAGCAGCAGTAGCAGCAGCAGCACAATTATGGAAGTTTATATTCTAATCAACAGATAGTTTTCAAATATGTATTTATTATTGTTGAAATATGCAGTATTAAACCATGGAATTTTTGCCTGAAACCAAAAGGAAACCCAATCAACTGGATTACTTATTTTTAAGGAATTGGAATATAGTGAAAATGCTTAAAGAGGAAATCATGTGAAGTCCCTATTTTAATAATTTGGGAGGATCCTCTAGACTCAGGGTTACATAAATAACCATTAATCATCATTATTATATAATAGATATGCAGAAATACAGAATAAGAGAGGGTTTTAGATGATAAAATATCAATTATTCTGTGATGTAGCCTTTTATTAAGAAGTCATCAAGTGGAATTCCCTGGCAGTTCAGTGTTTAGAATCTCTCCACTTCCACTGCAGGGGGCATGGGTTTGATCCCCGGGTAGGGAAATAAGATCTTGCATGCAGCAGTGGAGCAGTAAGAAATAAATTAATAAGAAGTCATCAAGAAGATTTATTTTTAAGAGATATTGAGAATGTAGTTTGTATTTATTGAATGAAGGCCAACTTGAAAATCGCAGATGCCAGAGTTTCATGTATTCTCTTATTATATCTCATAATTTCCTAGCATGACAAAGATTATAAGCCTACTCTATATTTGAAGCAATTGTGTGTTAGGAAGCTTTAATTTGCCAATGTACACATCCAGTAACTTGTGTGTAAGTAACTAGTAATTAGTATATTAGCATTCCAACCTTGGCCTAACTTCAAACCCCTGTTGTTTTCTCACCATACTCTGCTGCCTGCCAAATTTTACAAGGGAAAAGGCATAATTTTCAAACCAGTCAGGAACTCTGCTTATAAAATTGTCTTACTCTCTCCATTATCAATCAGACAGCCTCCTGGAAGGGAAAAATGACAAAGTTTGCAAAATAAATATACAGAATGTACTGTTTCTAGAATAGAAAGATTTCAAATTCAAAAAATAGAAGGTAAAAAAGGCAACAGAATTCTGGTCTGAGACAACATTTCAATTCAAAAATATAACACCCTTTTTCCAGTTTATTATCTGGATTCATATGAAGGAGCTGCCATCCCAAACTAATTAGAACACCGTTCTAATTAGTAAGCATAAGTTAGCAATTTGATTACTTGCTAATTTGAATGAAGCATCGGCAAAAAGCACATGAAACCTGGATGCATAAATCAAGGGAATTTCTCCAATTTTAATGAATCATATCTTTTAAGAGATAAGCCACAGTTGAAAGTTAGTTTATGTGCCAATTAAGGAAGCTATAATCATAAACAATTTGTCTGGGCCTGGAATAAAATTTAATCAATCTAAGATCATTTCCTTTTCATCTGTGCATAAAAAGTAATTTATGTAATTATTATCAAGAATTTGGAAAAAATAAAAAACACTGAAATGCAAGAACTAGGAGAAATTCAAACTGGATATCTAACATGGACTAATAATTTGGTACTTCCATAGGTGCTACTAATAAGAAATGGTACAAGCTGAGCCCTTGAAATGCCCTACATAGCCAAGCAGACCAATGGATTTATGAGTCTGCTGAATCTTGCAGAACACAGAGAATGAAGAAACTCAGAAGATTCAATTGATTTTATCACCTCAATATCCCAGGATTTTCAGAATAATCCCAGATCCTTTTGTTTTAGGAATCATCTGCCTTAATTTTTCTATTAGGACCAAATAGTCATCAAGAGTCAGAAAGGTTGGTATAAAAGGGAGAATAATATCAATAGGTAAAACACTGTAAGCTAAGGCTCAGTTAGAAAAGCCAAAAAAAGCATCCAGGTGCCTTATTTTTTTTTATAAGACTGTGCCAGAAATCATTAACAGAAATGAATCATTTGGGAAATCTTAGCCAAAGCCAGAGATTTCACTACAATTCAGTCTTCTCTCTTGAGTCTAGCTATATCATGCAATCCAATAATGAGGTTCAGAAACCATATTTTTCATCATTTGATAATGTACAGACATGGTCAATGTTTAAATGACTGTATTCATAGAAGCCAAATCATAGCACTCGGCCTCTGAACATAACAGGGACAATGAACTCTTGTGATATGAACAAGTGTGGTGAAATTTAAGGAGTGCCAGAATTCAATAACATAAGAAGAGGTGGTTAGGGATTATGAAACCTCCCCGCAGTGCTGCTTAGGCATTCATTTTCCTCAGTCTTCCTTTTTAAGTTACAAAAGCACTAAAGAATGTTAGGAAAAATGAAGAAAAATCATCACACATAACCCTGACACCTTGCTTTTTTTTTTACCTAAAATATTTCTTGGAGATGCATTCATATTGGTATTTAAAGCTGTCTCATTCTTTTAATGACTGCATGTTACTTCAGTGTATGGATGTAGCATAATTTATTTACCTAGTCCCTATAAAATACCAAGTCACTTGTTTGCATTTTTTTTTTGTTACTACAAACTGCCACAACAAACATTTTGGTATCAACTTCATGTAGATATGAAAGTATATTCATGGGATAAATTCCTAGAATGGATATTCTTGATGTTTCATGTAGTTAAAGTCATAGCGTCCATTCAATTTTACAGTCTGAACACATCACATTGGATTTTATACACAATAAATATTTTCCATGTTGCTATATAGCGTCCAAGATTAAACTTTTCAGTGGCTTACAGCTTCTTATTAAGGGGAGACATTCAACCTTCCCTCTATTGTTATGCAGCTCAACATTTCTCGTTACTTGCTTCAATAAGTAATACAATGCCCTTCCTGATGCACCGTATCATGCCCTGAGCCCCGACTCTGGTCCTCCTCTCCACTTACCTTCACACAAGGCATCCTCATTCTAGAATAATTCCAGGTCCCCATGACCCTAGAATTCCTTTCCTAAATGGCATAACATATACTACAATATGGATAGACCTTGAAAACTCTATGCTTAGTGAAGTTAACCTTCAATTGTTTTGAAAACTATAAACAGTTTCCCAAACTGGTTACCGTCTTCAGAAATTTCAACTTTTAATGTAGCTCAAATCTGACTTTAAGCTTCCAGGTTTTCCACCTTGCCTTCGAAGCTCCCCTTCTTCACTCCCATATTCCATCCCAACACATTCTAGAAACATTCCCCTAGAGCTTCATCTGTTACATTTAAATTCTGAGTTCATCTTATACTCATATTTGTATAAATATAGTAAAAGGGTGAAAATCAAACTCTTCACCAGTTATCTAAATTTTGCCTTTATACCATATAACTAGATCCATTGTGATACACATGCATTATTTAATAAACTTAATAAACATCAAAGAATACTATCTAGCTCTAAAAAAAAAATGTAAACACAACCATTTTACTGCCAAGCTGAGAAAAGGAATAAAGCAATTCATTTGGGAGTATTCAAATGGACTCAGCAAAAGTGAACTATCAACCCAGATTCTAAATAACCGGTCTTTGTAAACTTTAGAGTAACAACAGTTTTTTAACATTTTCCCTCAAATGGTTAAACCAAATGGAAGAATAATTAAGCCCATATTCCATTCAGGATAAAAGGAACCTGTGGTTCACCTAATGATCAAGCTTCAGCTAATTAGTAAAAGTGGTCAGACCAGACAATGATAACCCACCCAAAGGAAAAAAGAAGCCCATGATTAAGCAAGCAGATGGCCACCTGCAATTTACTGCTTGATTTGGATTGATGGCCCCACTAGGGAAGGCCTTTAGCTTAAGCGTTTCCCTTGAGAGCCCTGGATGGCTGCACTCCAGTGATTTGTTCAGGTCATAGTCCTTCTCCTCCCAGGATTGCTTCCATAATTCATAAAATGTCTAACGTGTATATCAAACAAGCACAAACCAGGAGTCCACACTCCTTCAACATGGCATGCTAACTAACTCTTTCCATCAGCCTCAGGCAGGCAGAGTCAAAGAGGAAAAGCATCTTTTTATCTTCCAAAGACTCTGTTTAAGAAGCAAAAAAGATTGGGAGGACTCATACCCTACTTAAATCATTTTGTATATATACCTTAAGCCAATGTTAGCAAAACTCTGTTGACTACCATGTGAAAGTAGACCCAGGCCTCAGGACAGGTAGAAATGGTGAACTCAGGGAAGAGAAAGGGTACTGATGTAAGATGGAGCCAAAAGCACGTTTCTATGTATTTCTCAACTTTGTTTGGAATAAGCACATCCTGCACCACTCATGATCAGCTCTGAAACGTCTTCCCTAATAGGAACTGTCCAACTAAGTAAAAAGTATCTATTTACTAGGCTGCAGGTGGCTATAAAACAGAAAAAGATCTCAAACACCACCACCTATAGTTCCGACAAGGTTTAAGTAGAACATATACATTTTTTTTATTTTAGAACATATACATCTTTAAGTGTTTCCTTTTTCATGGAAATATATATTTCTAAAAAACTGAAGAAAGAGACATGGATGGGGGAGGGGGGTTATGGCTTAGTTTTCAACTCAAAAAACATTTAAATATATAAAAATTGATAGCTCTTAAAGTCAGCTCTTAAAGAGGCAGCGACCTCTTTATTCTTTATTCTCTTTATTCGACCATTATGTCTTGGGGTTTCATTCTTATGTTTTCTTTTTCTAACTAAAGAGACAGAGGGATAGAGAGAGAAATCTGTATTAATCCTTTATAAGCCAGTTTTCCAATTACTGTATCTTGCGGATTCAGTATCCTTTTCCTTAGCAGAAAGTTACTTTGCATTAAATTGAAGGTTTACAAATTAAAACTTAAATCTTTTTATTTTTTCCTAAATAACTCCATAAAGACGTTAAACAGGAAAAGGAAGTTGGGAGTTACGAATTGGGAGGCTATAAGAATTTTTTGTTTCTAAAGGATTGGCTGCGACTGCCAACAATTCCGTGGTTTCAGATGCTTTCAAAAGGAAGAATGTGATAATAGCTCCTGGGTGGAATAATTTTGGCTGTACTTGATTAAATCTAAGCTTAAAACTTAGAGAACAGCTTGGACTGCATTTTTTTTTTAAGAAACAGCAATGCATTTCATCTTACTGTGGCCTTGCCAAGTTCAGGGACGTTGGGGAGTCTGGCACTAGATTAGACACTAACAAAGCAAGCTAAATACCCTGGGTAATATGAGTTACATAACTGCAATCAACACTAATGACTGTGTGTCTCACTAAAACCCTGCACGTGTAATTTTGGAAAGGAGTGCTTTCCTTTCACAAAGGGCTATTTCATTAAGCTCCCAGAAAGTACTCAGTCCAAAAGAGAATAAGCGACGAACACTGGACATATTCTGCTGGCATTTTTATTTGTACTCTAGTGTCTTTTTCTGTTGGTAAATAAATTATTTTACACTTCCTAGAAATGCATCTAGAGTTTGCATCCAATATCTTAAGCTTTGTTCTCAACATCATTTTCTGGTGGCTTCAGGAGATACAACTTTAGGATCACTGACAATAATTCTAGAATACTTAAAAAAAATCAACTACATGTTGGGTAACTCCTGGAGTCTTAATTTTTGAAATTCAAATACAAACAATATTAAATACTAAAAACTGTCCCATGGGTTTCTGGTTGTGGACAAGATGGCATAAATGTACCTCTCCCTATTCTTTCTGCTAAGTACCGCTAAAATCCTGGGCCATTATATATATATATATATATATACACACACACACACACACACACACACACACATAAAAAGATGCTAAATAGTTTTGAAGTAGTGAAAGAAAAGAATTCTATATCCATGAAAATATCCTTCAAGGATAAAGGGAAAATCAGACATTCTCAGATGAAAGAAAAGTAAGATAATTTTGCCAGCAGGCCGACCCTAAAGAATGGCTAAAAAAAGTTCTTAAAATCAGAAAGGAAATGAAAAAGGAAGGAAACTTGGACCATCAGGAAGGAAGAACAAAAAAGTATAAAAACTTAGGTAAATACAATAGATGTGCCTTCACCTCTTGAGATTTCTAAGTTGCGTTTAATGGTCAAAGCAAAAAAATTATTATTTGATGTGGTTCTTAATGTAAGTAGAGGAAATAGTTGACAATTACATTATAATGGAGGAGGTAAGGTTTCAAACTACAAAGACCAGTAAGAGTAGATCATGATAGGTTACGTATATGTAATATAAAGCCTAGAGCAAGCACTCAGAAAGCTATACCAACACATACACTCAAAATACCATAGATAAATTAAAATGGAATTCCAAAGAATGTTTTAGTAACCCAAAGCAAAACAGAACAGAAAGCAAAACAGAGAAACAGAGAACAAACAGAAAATGAGAAGTAAATGGAATGCTTAAGCTCTAACATATCAACAATTACATTAATGAAAAGTCTAAATTCACCACTTAAATAGAGATTGGCAGAGTGGATAAAAACGATGACCAAAACTGCATACAATTTGGATGGCACTCAAGATCATGATGCTGGGTGAAAAAAATGTCCTCAGAAGTCCACATACTGTATCTTTCCACTTATATAACACTCTCAAAATTACAAAATTAAAAATACGAAGAACAGACTAGCAGTTACCAGGGTTAGGGTTGGGGTGGGTGTGACTCTAAAGGAATGCTACCCCACAGACTGTAGCCAGCCAGGCTCCTCTGTCCATGGGATTTTCCAGACAAGAATACTGGAGTGGGTTGCCATTTCCTTCTCCAGGGGATCTTCCCTGTAAAGGGACAGTATGAGGGAAGTCTTTATGGCAAAGTAATAGTTCTGTATCTTAACTGTAGTGCTGGTTACACAAATCTATACCTGTTATAGAATGCTATAGAACTGTACACACACATTGTACCATTGTCAGTTTTCTAGTTTTAATACTGTATTACGGTTACCTAAAACCACCAGTAGTTTCTGCAATTTCCGATCAATCTTAGCTTTTGAGGCTTTCCTCATAGCTAAGTCGGCAAAGAATCTGCCTGCAATGCAGAAGACCCGGGTTCGATCCCTGGGTTGGAAAGATCCTCTGGAGAAGGAAATGGCAACCCACGCTGGTATTCTTGCCTGGAGAATCCCATGGACAGAGGAGCCTGGCGGGCTGTAGTCCATGGGGTCATAAGAGTTGGACATGACTTAGCGACTAAACCACCACCATGGTTACATAATCCTTTCACAGGCATACTTCAGAGATAATGCAGGTTCAGATCAGATCACTGCAATAAAATACTGGCAAAAAAGACAGTCACAAAATTTTTAGTTTCCCAGTACATATAAAAGGTGTGTTTATGCCATACTGTGGTCTATTAAGTGTGCAATAGCATTATTCTTTAATGTATACCTTAATTTAAAAATACTTTATTGTTTACAAAAACAGAAATATGGATCAATGGAGTAGAATAAATAGCTCAGAAATAAATCCACACATTTATGGTCAATTAATCTTCAAAGAAGGCAAGAATATACAATGAAGAAAAGAGTCTCTTCAGCAACTGATGTTGAGAAAGCTGGACAGCCACATGTAAATCAATGAATTCAGAACACACCCTAACAGCATTCACAAAAATAAACTCAAAATGGCTTAAAGACTTAAATATGAGACATGACACTGTACAACTCCTAGATGAGAATACGGGCAAAACATTCTTTGACATAAATCGAACCAATGTTTTTTTAGGTCAGTCTCTCAAAATAATAGAACTAAAAGCAAAAATAAACAATGGTACCTAATCAAACTTATAAGCTTTTGCACAACAAAGGAAACCATAGACAAAACACAAAACAACCTATAAACTAGGAGAAAATATTTTCAACCAATGATACTGACAAGGGCTCACTTTTCAAAATATACAAACAGCTCATACAACTCAATAATAAAACACCAAATTTCCAAAATATACAAACAGCTCATACAACTCAATAATAAAAAAACAAAAAATCCATCAAAAAATGGGCAGAAAACCTAAGCAGACATTTCTCCAAAGAAGACAGATGGTTTTCTACAAAAAATACTCAACTTTGCTAATTATTAGAGAAATGCATATCAAAACTACAATAAGGTACCATCTCATACCAGTCAGAATAGCTATCATTAAAAAGTTTACAAATAACACATGTTGGAGAGGGCATAGAAAAAAGGACTCCTCCAGCACTGTTGGTGGGAATGTAAACTGGTATAGCCTGTATGGAGCTTCCTTAAAAAATGGAGAATAAAAGTTTCGATATGATCCAGCAAATCTACTCCTGGGCATATATCCAAAGATAACTATAATTTAAAAAGATGCATCACCCCAACATTCATAGGAGCACTATTCACAACAGCCAAGACATGGAGATAGTCTAAATATCCATCAACAGATGAGTGGACAAGCATACGGTACATATATACAATAGAATATTACTTGGCCAAAAAAAAGGAATGAAATAATGCCATTTGCAGCAACATGGATATTCCTGGAGATTATCATACCAAGTGAAGTAAGTCAAAGACAAATACCATATGATGTCACATATATAGAATCTAAAATATGACACAAATGAACTTATTTATGAAACAGAAACAGACTCACAGACATAGAAAGCAAGCTTATGGCTACCAAAGGGGAAAGAGGGTGGGGTGGACATAAATTAGGAGTTTGGGATTAGCAGATACAAACTATTATGTATAAAATATATAAACAACAAGGTACTATAGTATAGCATGGGGAACTATATTCAACATTCTATAATAAACCATAAGAGAAAAGAATATGAAAAAGAATATGTGTATATATGTATAACTGAATCACTTTGCTGTATAGCAGAAACTAACACATTGTAAATCAACTATACTTCAATTTAAAAAATACTTTATTGCTTAATAATGCTAAACATCATCTGAACCTTCAACGAGTTGTAGCATTTTTTTGCCACAGTAACATCAAGATCACTGATCACAGATCACCACAAAAAATACAGTAATACTGAAAAGTTTGAAGTATTGCAAGAATTACCAAAATGTGATGCAAAGACACCAAGTGAGCAAATGCTGTTGGGAAAATGGCACCAATAGACCTGCTCAATTTAAGGTTGTCACAAACCTTCAATTTGTTTCAAAAATATATATATGTAAAACATAATATATGTATCTAGCTTCCCCAGTGGTTATGTTACATCTTATGTAATCATTGGAGGGAACTGGGTAAAAGGTACACAGGTCCTCTCTGTATGATTTTGCAGCTTCCTGTGCATCTAGTTATCTCAAAAGCAAAACAAAGAAAAAGCTCTACCTAAACTCAAATCCAGGCTCCACCACTCCCTGTATGAATCTGAGCTCATCTGACTAATCTGTGCCTTGGGTTTGTTCATCCATAAAATGCAACAACAGCATCTACCAAGTTACGGCAAGAAATAACTGAAACAATACATTTTAAGAAAAATTACTGTATGAGTACTAAGTGATTATTCACATATTTCTGATTTTTCCTTTGTTGTAGAGCTAGGCAAGAGCAAGTCCTCTTTTTATCTTTGATTATTTACATGATCTATTTCATGTCCAAATCATACAGCTATTATTAAGAAGCCATTATGACTAATAAAATAAATGTTTTAAGCATCGCATCAACACATCTAAGAAAACATTGGCCTGCAGGATGAAAGCAAAAGAACTGGACAACTAAGCATGGGCAGATCTACCCTCTGACTTTATTCATGGTCTATTCTGGAGAATCGAAATACACCACCCAAAGCACAAGATGTTTACTGTCCATATTATTCATTGAACAAAAGAAAAAAATCTTATTTCAGGTGGCACTAGTGGTAAAGAATCCACCTACTGATGCAAGGGATGCAGGTTCGATCCCTGGATCGGGAAGATCCCCTGGAGAAGGAACTGCTAACCCACTCTAGTATTCTTGCCTGGAAAAATCCATGGACAGAGGAGCCTGGCAGGCTACAGTCCATGGGGCTACAAAGAATTGGATACAACTGAGCGACTGAACACAACAGCAGAGCACATTATTCATTGAACAAAAGGAAAAAACATATTGTTTAATTAATTAAAAGCCAATTAGAAAACCTGACACATATATAGCCAGACAAATCCAGAGAAACAGAATAGGGAGTCAAGAAATAAATCAAATACACATGAAAATTTAGTATATGAACAGGATGTTATCTGAAATTGGTCAGGGAAAGATGGACTATTCAATAAATTGTGCTGTAGCTATTGGACAGCCATCTGGAAATAAAAGGTTACATTCACACTTTATATCAGGAAAATTCTAAATGGATAAAAGACTTAGATGTGAAAATAAAGCAGTGTGAGTACTAGAAGAAAACAGAAACTTCTTTTTAACCTCAAAGTGTGGAAGGTTTTCCTTACCATGATGCCAAAGAAGCCACAGAAGAAACATTGACAAAGCTGACTATATAAAATCAAAAAGTTCTGCATGGCAAAAACAAAATCAAAAAAACTCAAAAAAAAAAAAAAGAGTAAATGAGGGAAAATATTCACAGAAAACAGTAAGATCAAAAATCATATTTAAAAATATATCTGGTTATTCCTATAGCACAGTTTGTAAGAGCAAAAAAATTGGGAACATCAGTAGAAAGCTGATTAAGTTGTTCAGTACATTTTTACATGACAGAATATTATGCAGTTGGAAAAAAGGAAAAGGTTCTTTAGTTAAATAATATGGGAAAATCTCTATTATTAAAACTAGTATTAGTTTTTTTTAAGCAAAGTGAAAACAGAATATACAGTATGTTTCCTTTTGAGTAAAAAGGGTAAAATAAGAAATATATTGCTTATATGCATGAAGAAACTCTGTAATGAGACACTGCTGTTGTTTCTCAGTCACTCAGTCATGTCCGACTCTTTGCAACCCACCCCATGGACTGCAGCACGCCAGGCTTCCCTGTCCTTCACCATCTCCCAGAGTTTGCACAAACTCATGTCCATTGAGTCAGTGATGCCATCCAACCATCTGAACCTCTGTTGTCCACTTCTCCTCTCACCTTCAATATTTCCCAGGATCATATAACAAATCACTTATGTTGGCTATCCAGAAGGTAGGCAGATAGGTTAGAACTGAGAAGATAAGGAAAAATTTTCATTTTATACTTTTTGCTACTGTTTTGAATCACTCAAAAATTAATCTGCTCAAAATATTGGATTAAAAACAACTCTTAAGCAGACTCAGAAAGGATTGTTTTATTCATTTTAACCTCCATTAAAAACTCATATAGACTGAGAATATTCTGATAAACACCTAATCAGAGACTGGGAGTCTTAAGATACTACCAAGAGCCCCTGGATCAAAGTGCCAAAAGATGATGTCACACTCATTTCTCACTCAGTCTAAGAAATTAAATTTACTTTAAAATAGGGGCAACAGGGACTTCCCTGGTGGTCCAGTGGCTAAGGCTCCCTGCTCCCAGTGCAGGAGGCCTGGGTTTGATCCCTGGTCGGGGAACTCGATCCCACATGCTGCAACTAAGACCTGGCGCAGTCAAATAAATAAATAAATATTTAAAAATATATAATATTAAAAATAAATAATAAAATATTAAATAAATAAAATATTAAAAATAAATAATAAAAGTATTTAGCAAATTTTAAAGACATGAACAACTGAATTTTATAAAATTCTGAACTCTAGAAACGTCACACTATTTAAAGAGACAAATTTTTTTAAAAAGACAACAATGAAGGTAGGCAATTGGCAGAGGGGGTAAGCAGCTTTTGCAATAGAAAATAAGGAGTGGGAAATACCAAAGAGTTGCAGTTCATTACAGCAGCAAACTCAAATTTGAGAGAAATATTCCAATTTTTTGTCTATATACATCATATGTACTGTGTGGGATTATTTATCTATTTATTCATTTACTTATTTAGTCATTCATTTAGTCACTCATTCAGTCATTCACTTGTCCACTCATTTTGGACTGGCAAAACTTGTCCTTTTATTCTATACAAAACAAATTTAAAAGCTGAAGGGAGGGAATTCCCTGGCAGTCCTGTGGTTAGGACTCCTTGCTTTCACTGCTGAGGGCCCAGGTTCAATCCCTGGTTGGAGAACCAAGATCCTGCAAGCTGCATGAGGCAGCCACATAGATAAAAAGGCTGAAGGACATGACATTCTAAAAGCTTACAGACATATAGAGCTAAAAATCAATTTAAAGAAGGGGTTTTTTACAGAACAGTAACCTAAATTATAAAATGGAAGGGCAGCATGATTACAGTATTGGTAAGTGATCACAAAAAAGCGATCATTCCTAAAACACTAAATATTAAAGCAAGTGAGATTATAGGGCTTTCCTGGTAGCTCAGCAGTAAAGAATCTGCCTACAATGCAGAAGACTTACAGGAGATGTGGGTTTGATCTCTAGGTCAGGAATATCCCCTGGAGAAGGAAATGGCAAACTACACCAGTATTCTTGCCTGGGAAATCCCACAGACAGAGGAGCCTGGAGGGCTACAGTCCACGGGGTTGCAAAGAGTCGGGCATGCCTGAGTGACTAAAACAACAGAGAGATTATAAGCGTACAGCACTCTCATAGCTTCTAGTCATTTCTGGCTAAGTGTTAGTTATTAAATGACTTACTCTTAACTATGGAAAGAGTACACAACTTTTCCAAATTTAAATATTTTCCTTGAGAGAAGAAAATGAAGGAAAATTTACAGTGAATAACATACAATTTGGATAGAATTCTGATCATATATTAAAACTGGGGGTTAAACCATTTTTGTTATGCAGACATAAATTTAAGCCTGTATTTGTCAGCTGCAAACTAGCACATTGATAAAAGAATATTTACATTAATCTGCTTTGTCTGTTATATCCCATAATCCAAGTTGGAGTTTAGAGTTCCTCCTCCTTGCTCCCAAAATACTCTATGCTTACTGCATTTTACTGTGTTCTAGAATTCTGTTGATGTTTCCACATCAGTCTCTAGACAGATTTCCAGAAGCAGGACCCTGTGTCTTCTATTCATTATAGTAGTTACACAGAATCTAGTAAAGTGTTTAGTTTGCTGATGATTAATAAACATTGTTCATTAAATATAAAAAAATTAGGTGTTGTAGCACATATTCACTGTATTAATGATGTTGTTACAAAGCCCACCTTTTCATTTAGGTCAAAGTTATTTGGGTTTATGTATCCATGACTTTTAAAAAGAGATTAAAAACTTATAAAACTAAACAAGCATAACACAAATTGAAGCTTAAGAGTTTCACTGTAAAATTCTCCAAGGCTAATTCTCTATCTTTTCATATAACTCATAGAGTTTACTCTTTTACAGCATCCTTGTATAACTCCATGCAAAGCATTTCAGATTATTTGGTTCCTTTGGATGTTATAAGATTTTTCTTTATAATTTAAATATTTGATGAATCCTCTACATGTTGAAAATCCAAATTACTACGTTCTGAAAATGTAAAGTTAGTGGGAATGAGGAATTTCACAGCAGACTCCTCTGTGATCCTACAAAAGCTGCCCTACTTTATCTGGCCGAGAGGTGGCAGCATGCAACAGGACAGTGTCTCAAAAATCCCGTGCCTATTTCTCCTGAGTATTTAGAACCACGGAAGACCTTTACAAATAGCTAGGAAAAGAAGAGATGCGAAAGGCAAAGGAGAAAAGGAAAGATATATCCATTTGAATGCAGAGTTCCAAAGAATAGCAAGGAGAGATAAGAAAGCCTTCCTCAGTGATCAATGCAAAGCAATACAGGAAAATAATAGAATGGGAAAAACTAGAGATCTTTTCATGAAAATTAGAGATACCAAGGAAACATTTCACGCAAAGATGGGCTCAGTAAAGGACAAAAATGGTATGGACCTAAAAGAAGCAGAAGATATTAAGAAGTGATGGCAAGAATACACAGAAGAACTGTACAAAAAAGATCTTCACGATCCAGATAATCAGGATGGTGTCATCACTGACCTAGAGCCAGACATCCTGGAATGTGAAGTCAAGTGGGCCTTAGGAAGCATCACTACAAACAAAGCTAGTGGAGGTGATGGAATTCCAGTTGAGCTCTTTCAAGTCCTGAAAGATGATGCTGTGAAAGTGCTGCACTCAATATGCCAGCAAATCTGGAAAACTCAGCAGTGGTCACAGGACTGGAAAAGGTCAGTTTTCATTCCAATCCCAAAGAAAGGCAATGCCAAAGAATATTTAAACTACCACACAATTGCACTCACCTCACACACTAGCAAAGTAATGCTTAAAATTCTCCAAGCCAGGCTTCAACAATACATGAACTGTGAACTTCCAGATGTTCAGGCTGGTTTTAGAAAAGGCAGAGGAACCAGAGATTAAACTTCAAACATCCATTGGATCCTCGAAAAAGCAAGAGAGTTCCAGAAAATATCTATTTCTGCTTTATTGACTATGCCAAAGCCTTTGACTGTGTGGATCACAACAAACTGAAAAATTCTTAAAGAGATGGGAATACTAGACCACTTGGCCTGCCTCCTGAGAAACCTGTATGCAGGTCAAGAAGCAACAGTTAGAACTGAACATGGAGCAACAGACTGGTTCCAAATCAGGAAAGGAATATATCAAGGCTGTATATTGTCACCCTGCTTATTTAACTTATATGCAGATTACATCATGAGAAACGCTGGACTGGATGAAGCACAAGCTGGAATCAAAATTGCTGGGAGAAATATCAATAACCTCAGATATGCAGATGACACCGCAGTTACGGCAGAAAGCAAAGAAGAACTAAAGAGCCTCTTGATGAAAGGGAAACAGGAGAGTGAAAAAGTTGGCTTAAAACTCAATATTCAGAAAATTAAGATCATGGCATCTGGTCCCATCACTTCATGGCAAAAAAATGGAGAAACAATGATAGACTTTATTTTGGGGGGCTCCAAAAATCACTGCAGACGGTGGCTGCAGCCATGAAATTAAAAGATGCTTACTCCTTGGAAGAAAAGCTATGACCAACCTAGACAGCATAGTAAAAAGCAGAGACATTACTTTGCCAACAAAGGTCCATCTAGTCAAAGCTATGGTTTTTCCTGTGGTCATGTATGGATTTGAGAGTTGGACTATAAAGAAAGCTGAGCGCCGAAGAATTGATGCTTTGAACTGTGGTGTTGGAGAAGACTCTTGAGAGGCCCTTGGACTGCAAGGAGATTCCATTGTAAAGGAAATCAGTCCTGAATATTCACTGGAAGGACTGATGCTGAAGCTGAAACTCCAATACTTTGGCCACCTGATGCTAAGAACTGACTCATTTGAAAAGACCCTGATGCTGGGAAAGATTGAAGATGGGAAGAGAAGAGGATGACAGAGGATGAGATGGTTGGATGGCCTCACTGACTGGACAGACATGAATTAGAGCAAGCTCCAAGAGTTGGTGATGGACAGGGAAGCCTGGTGTGCTGCCGTCCATGGGGTCGCAAAGAGTCAGACACAACTGAGGGACCGAACTGATTAACTGAAGAACTTTACGGGAGACAGAGTAAACAAAGATTTAGCTACTTTATTAGTTCCAGCCAACTGGATGCCCAAAACAGCAGAGGTCATTGGATGGTTTCAACCATGTTACAGCCACATCCAGTGCCGCCACTGTTGCTAACTATCAGCTGCTTGTTAATTCACATTAGGTGTAACACAACATCAACTAGCAAGGTTCTTGCTAAGCCAGAGAGGAAAGAGGTAAAGGAACAAGGGAGCTTGGGAAAGAAATTGAAATAAAAGAAAGTGAAAAATGCTTGAGTATTCTGGAACACCTCTTATAAACACTTATGATGACTTTTCAGTCTGTAATAATAAACATGATTAATATGTGATAAATTTTTACAGTTTATGATACTAACCCTTTTTATATAACCATATCGTTAACATAGAGACTAACAATAATAATATGATCAAACAACTGCAAACAACTAGTGAGGGTTTTAAGGTTGATTAATGTACTACTCATTTTTTGTACAAGTATATGATTTGGTAAAAACAGAAGAATTTATCCCATAGCATAAGACCTGTTTGACATTCAACATTTTCATATATTTTATTATACCTGTAGGATGTTACTAGCATATGACCCTTTTATAGAAGAATAAAATTATGATAAAATATTGGGCAAGTTGGATAATAAGGATAAACAATTACTTGTTTGGGTTTGTTTGGTTTGGTGTGGTTAGAGTCAGTCATCAGCAGACTATTTCATTCTGCCATGTCATCATCATGCTTACCTACATAAGGTGTTAATTAAGTGTCCTTGCTTTTAAAGATTTAAGAGATTCTGACATGCTCTCTATTTAAAGGGTTATTATTTGAGTTCCTAGTTACCACCCAGTTTCCTAGGAGACTAAAAAATCTGTTGCTATTTAAACACAAAGCTAAACTGACTATACTTGTTTAACTGCAAAATTGACTTCAGACCTGTTTAAAACTGTATAAGAGGGTAGCCACTAAGCTTAGAAATGTGGCAAGTGTGAGGCAGGTTAGAACCTGAATCTCATCTGAAACATGGAGATTTCTGTGGCACATTATCTTCCCGTGTGCAGTTTCAGTTTGGACTCACCGTGGACTGTATGGTAGCCCAGAACTGGAAGAAGTACAATCAATCACACACATCACTCGAGGGCTACTACACAGCTGCCTGAGTCAGTGAGTGCAGGACCAACTGTTAAATCTTCCTGCACCCTAATTGTGTGCAAGCAGCCTAGACATGTTACATGTTTGTCAAAGTGATGATGACAATAGTGATGATGTTAGTTTAGCTTGCTAAAAAAAAAAAAAAGGAAATTTAACTTTTAAAATAAAATAAAGGGTAATAAAAATCCCCTTTTAAGGATCGTTTCTAAAAATAAGGACTTTTAATTTTAAAAAGAAATTAAGAGGATGATTACATCATCAGATTCATGTTGAGTCTGGCAGCAACCTGCAAGATGCATGGGAATAGAGGGCAGATGTGAGTCAAGAAGATCAATTAAGAAGCTATTACTAGAAAGATAATAAAGGCTTGAATTAAAACAGTAAAAAGGAAAAGATGACAAATCTGAGCTATTTCAAATGATGAGTCAATATGACCAAAGTTTTTATTTTTTTATTTTTTATTTTGCTTGTATATGTTCATGTAACATTTCAGCCGGGTAATGTTAGGCTTTAACTTATGCACATCTGTGGGATAAAGGAATCTCTCAAAGAATGAAGAGGCTTTATTCAAAAGTATACAGTGGAAAGTAGTCCTCAAGTGGGCTACCTTTAGGGAAAACCACTGGGTTAACAGTATGTTTTCCATCACACATGAATTTCTAGGGTTTGAGTCAGCTGGTCCAAGAAAGAATAACAATTAGACCACTGTGCAATAATAATTGCTTGCTGTGGCACTAACCACCTACTGTGGACCGACTTTTCCCAATCCCTTCCACTGACCCTAAAATTTCTACTTACTCATGATATGTGAGGGTAAAAAATGCAAGAAGTAATTATTCTACTATAAAAATTCCACAATGTATTAATTAATTTTAATAAGAGTAAAAATGGAGGAAGGAATTCCAATTTGCTTTGGCTGTATGAATGTAGAAGCATTGGTGAACTGTCCATGACAGACGTCCTCACACCTCACAGGTTGGAAATTAAGATTTGGGGCTTGGGACTTTCCTGCTGGTCCAGTGGCTGAGACTCTGTGCTTCCCATGCAGGGGAGCTCAGGTTCAATTCCTGGTCATGGAACTAGATCCTACATGAAACAACTAAGAGTTCACACTATGCAAGTAAGAGAGATCCCATTTGCCACAAGTAAGACCCAACGTAGCCAAATAAATAAATATTAAAAAAAATTGGGGGGCTTGGTAGATACAATATTGGGGCTACCCTGATGGCTCAGATCATAAAGAATCTGCCTGCAATGTACGAGACCTGGGTTTGATCCCTGGGTTGGGAAGATCCCCTGGAGGAGGACATGGCAACCCATTCCAGTATTCTGGTCTGGAGAATCCCATGGACAGAGGAGCCTAGCGGGCTACAGTCCTTGGGGTTGCAAAGAGTCGGATATGACTGAGCGACTAAGCACAGCACATATACAATTTTGTGATATAATAAGAAATACATGTTTGGTCTTCATCCCCAGTTTCTGGCAGAAAACGCCTAAATCCCCTGGAATTTCCCAAGTGGTGGGGTGAGAAGAGTGCCTTTTGTTACATAATAAGCCCTTTCAACTATACCTGAGTTTATGCTAATTCCAACCACATGATCAGAGGATTGGAATTTTCAGCCTCACCCAGTGACCTCCAGGGAGAGGAGAGGAACTAGGGATTAAGTTACTAATAACTGTCAGTGGTCAATAACTTAATCAGTTGTGCCTATTAACAGAAGCTCCAATACTTTGGCGACCTGATGTGAAGAACTGACTCATTGGAAAAGACCCTGATGCTGGAAAAGATTTAAGGTGTGAGGAGAAGGGGATGACAGAGGATGAAATGGTTGGATGGTGTGGGGAGCTGCCCGTGAGAACAGGGTCCTTTGTCCGAAGGACACAGCTCTGGGAGCTGCCTCAGTCCTTGAGGGTTTGCTTGCAAACATAGCTCTCTGTCCCGCCACCCCAGAGATTAGGCGCTTATTTACTGCAGGCACCTGGAGTTCTGTGCAAACTTCTCACACACAGAGAAATGTTATCTGGTGTAAGAAATAATAACAGGGTGCCATTCCCATGCTCTCAAGATTTCTTGTGACTGTTTGTAAGATGTGTAGGTCAAACAAAGAAAATGTTAACTGTCTTGTCTTTCTCACACTCTTCTGTATAAATATGAGATGCTGAATAAAGTTGGTGTCAGACTGCGTCCCTTCGTGGAGACGTGTCTGAACCTCTCGACCCCATCTTTGTTGTAGATTTCTCTTGCTTTAGTTTCCTTTCTCAGCCCCACCGTGCACGATCTCGAGACCTGATCGACTTTGCCAGCTGGCACCGGCAGGATGGCATCACTGACTCGATGGACAAGAGTTTGAGCAAGCTCCAGGAATTGGTGATGGACAGGGAAGCCCGGCGTGCTGCAGTCCATGGGGTCGCAGAGAGCCAGACAAGACTGAGTGACTGAACTGACTGATGTAACAGCAGTTCCATAAACACCCTAAACGATGGGTTCAGAGAGCTACTGGCAGGTGACACAACCCAAGCTCTATGGGGACAGCAGCTCCCACACTCAAGACCCTTCCTGACTTCCTTTAAAGACCTCTTCATCTGGCTGGTCACTTGTATTCTTTATAATAAACCAGTATCTCCCTGAGTTCTGTGAGCCTTTAGAGCAAATTATTAAACCTGAGGGGAAGCTGTGCAAACCTCCAATTTATAGCCAAGTCAGACAGAAATGTGGATAAGCTGGGAACCCACTACTTACAATTCTTGTCTCAAGTTGGGGGCAGTCTTGTGGGACTTAACCTTAACCTGTGGGGTCTGTGCCAACTGGGTAGTTAGGGTCAGAACTGAATTAGATTGTATTAAGTTGTTAATAACTAATGTTCGCAGAGAACTGGAGAAGTGCTTGGTGTGGGAAACCCACACATTTGGTGTTGAAGATGTCATGAATGGAGAAACCATTTTCCTTTAGTAAACAAGATAGGAATGAAGATACAAATCAGGGGATCATTTATGTACAAGAAGAATGAAATCAGCCTCCCGACAGATGGGATATACATGGAAAGTGATGAAGAGGAGCTCAACAGAAGCCTGAGGCAGGAAGCAGGCAGTGAAGAGGAGCCAGCCAGGCACAATGTGGCTGGAGCAGGAGAGAAAAAATAGTGTCCTAGAAACTAAAAAAAAATAAAAAAGGATAGACTGTCAGTGACAAAAATACTAGAGTTCAGGAAGGATAAGGATTGAGAAGTCACTGAATTTGGTGATTATAAGATCACTATCTTCTAAGATTCAACTTCATTGGAATGGTAAGAGAAAACTGGATTAATAAATAAGAATGTATCCTTATCTCCATGCTTCCATAATTCCTCCAAATTGTACTTAAATATTAATATTTTAAATATAAAAGTAAATTACAGCTTTAAAATTCTTCAGTATGCCCTCTTTCCATGGTTATGGTAATGTGCAACTCATTTTGGGATGTGTAAAAATGTGATAACTTCGGCTCTTGAAGAGGTAAGCATTAGCTGTCTTAAATGTCACTGGAAAGAATGCCCCCATTGCCCCAATAGTAATGTCCAAAACATATTTTTGCTTTCAGTGTTTGTTTTTTGTACTGTACATAAAGCATAAATACAAAAAGTAGAAAGAAAAGTAAGCCACTTCGTCCAGTGCAGGATAAATGCCAAATGTGAAAATCAAGGGATAAAAGCAGAGACACTCAAGAGATTCAAAGAAAGCAATACTTCACCTTTAATATGTGTGTTTTTTTTAAACAGAAGTAAATAGCATTTTTACATGAGTCATAACCCTAGTTTTAATTTTACTGAAAAACAGACTAAACAAAAGAGAGTCCCTGCTTCTGCCCTGATGCTAAAGGGAAACAGGCCACCAGCTGTGTTAAATCGAGCTCCAGTTCAAACCACTGACAAGTACTTTTTGGTATCCCCTGACATGAGAACAGCAGAACTATTTTCAAGGATAAATATGTCCTCTTACAAGAAGCCATCAACAAAAAGAAAATATTCCTGGGTTTGATCATACTGTCCTAGGGAAAGAGAAAACTCAGATTCAGCTGCCATTATTTTCCTTTCAAAGGGCAATTTTGAAGGTATTTGTCAACCTATTAGGCTTGGGAACTAACCAACCAGACAATACACACAGAAGCCCAAAACCAAAGGAAACTCAATCTGGTCATAATTGCTTTTCTGTGTTTAACTGGCTCAATTTCCCATTTAAAGGTAAGACCACTTGGTCATCTTCACCACCACCAAACCACCAATGCCACCATTCTTGTTTTTTCCATTCTAAATTCTTTTACATAATATGAACATCAGGCCCCTGCACAGCTCAAGATTTCCCTTTCCAACATGAGTTCACTGGACTACGGTTTATAATTTCTGATTTATTTTTTCCTTTAATGAACTCATAATGCTTTTGTGACAAGGGACAGAAAAGCTTTTATTGTTTAAATTGTTCATTCAAGTTACTCAGTCAGGCCTCCGGTTGACATTTTACAGTAGAAGTCCCAATAGACTCTAGGATCTAAGAGAACAAAAATCAGAGAGATTTTCATTGGTTTTAGCCTCTGCTATACACCAAGAAACTAAAATAGTTCCTGGTGGAAATCTAGACACAGTTTAATTAACGGATCAGAATCCACATCTGTCTGACTCTGAAGTCTACACTCTTATCTGCCACATCACAGCTTCCCAACCTAATTTGATAATGAGAATCATTTGTCGTATTTGTCAAAAATATAAATTCATTGAATCATCCCTATGCATGTGTGCTCAGTCACTAAGTCACGTTCAACTCTTTTGTGACCCCATGGGCTGCAGCTCGCTAGGTTCCCCTGTCTGTGGGATTTTCCAGGATTTTCCAACCCACTGGAGTGGGTTGCCATTTCCTCCTCCAGGAGATCTTCCCCCTGAAATTGAACCTATGTCTCCTGCATCTGCTGCATTAGCAGGCATATTCTTTACCACTGAGCCACCTGGGAATCCAAACAAGGTTTAGCACCCTGAATCATCCCAGGGTATTCTAATTGAAGGCCTAGTAATATGTATTTTTAACAAAGACCCTAAATAATTATTACCAGCAGGCATATCTAGGGACTGCCCTGGCAATCCAATGGTTAAGACTTTGCCTTCAAAGCAGAGGGTTCTGGCTTGATCCTGGTCAGGGAGCTAAGATCCCTCATGCCTCATGGTCAAAAAAACCAAAACATAAAACAGGCAATTCCAGACCCACAGAAATGTTTCTTCTGCCAACTTCGACACTGCTTTTATCAAGTCAATCTCTCCTTCCCCAAATACCAACAATACACATTTATTGAGCACTGTTCTACATGTATTCCAACAGCCTTATGAGGTAGGTAATTTAAGTACACCCATTTTTCAGAAAAGGAAATGGAGGCATAGAAAATTTAAGAAGCTTGTACAAGGTCACTGAGTTAATCACTGAGAGAGCAGGGATTTGAACCCAGTCTTACTCCAGAAGCTGAATTCATAACCATTACATTATTCTGCATATACCCACTTGTCCCAACCTCCTCAAAGTGCTGGTTTCCTTTGGGTAACACTTCCACATCTGGTAATGAAAGTCAACTTGTAGCCTCTGTATGTGCATGGGCTAAATTGCTCCAGTCGTGTCCTACTCTTTGCAGTCCCGTGGACTGCAACCTGCCAGGCTCCTGCATCCATGGGATTCTCCAGGCAAAAATACTGGAGTGAGTTGCCAAGCTCTCCTCCAGGGGATCTTCCCAACCCAGGGAGCAAACCCAGGTCTCCTGCGTCCCCTGCCCTGGCAGGCAGGTGCTTTATCATTGCGCCACAAATCTCAAACTGATAGATTATAAAAATAAAAATAGTTCCACCAAAAGGCACTCAATTGGCTTTTTTAGTATAACCAAAAGAAATAGCCATTTATAAGGAAAGGGTTATTATCTGCAGTGATATAATCCCAGGCACAAAAACACAAATTGAATTGGGCCTCCTGAAGATGTTTTAAACAAAAAAGTGTATTTTGGCGTTCAGAAAGCCTGGGGGTAATGTGTGTGTGTGTGTGTGTGTGTGTGCCCCTGTGCTCAGTTGTATCAGATTCTTTGCAACCCCATGAACTGGAGCTGCCAGGCTCCTCCGTCCATGGGATATTCCAGGCAACAATACTGGAGTGGGTTGCCATTTTCTGCTCCAGGAGATCTTCCTGACCCAGGGATTGAACCCTCATCTCTGCATCTCCTGCATTAGCGGTGTATTCTTTACCACTGAGCCACCTGGGAAGCCTCCCCAGAGGTAGTATATAAATCAGTCATTTCCCGTCATGCTGCCTAACAAGATTAAAAGAAATGAACTTATCATTAGATGTTACCACAAAAAAAATGAATATTCAATAAGTTCACTGTTTTGTAAAAAAAATTCAATTAAACCCTCAATTTCTTTCTAATAATGATTACTACAACAACAAAAGAATTTAGGCAAATAATACAAGTTCAAGACAACCAAATTAGATTTTTAAACACATGCAGTTTAACACAGATAATGGTTATAATGAAATGACATGAATGTCTTTTAACACCCAAGACTTACAGCTTTAAAAAAGAAAAGCTTCCCTTTCACTCTAAAGTTTCCTATCCACAAAACCATTAGAAAACATTTCATTCAGCTTCTTTAGCAGAGTTGTCCTTTTAGTTACTCCCTGAACTTCCAGATGTTCAAGCTGGATTTAGAAAAGGCAGAGATCAAATTGCCAACATCCGTTGGATCCTCAAAAAAGCAAGAGAAGTCCAGAAAAACATCTACTTCTGCTTTATTGACTATGCCAAAGCCTTTGACTCCAAAGTCACAACAAACTGTGGAAAATTCTTCAAATAGATGGGAATACCAGACCACCTGACCTGCCTCCTGAGAAATCTGTACACAGGTCAAGAAGCAACTGGACATGGAACAACAGACTGGTTCCCAGTCAGGAGAGAAGTATGTCAAGGCTGTATATTGTCACCCTGCTTATTTAACTTATATGCAAGGTGAAAAGAAAAGGAAAGTGAAGTTGCTCAGTCATGTCCGACTCTTTGCGACCCCATGGACTGTAGCCCACCAGGCTCCTCTGTCCATGGGATTTTCCAGGCAATAGTACTGGAGTGGATTGCCATTTCCTTCTCCAGGGGATCTTCCTGACCCAGGGATCAAACCCAGGTCTCCCGCATTATAGACAGATGCTTTACCATCTGAGCCACCAGGGAAGTCACATCATGAGAAATGCTGGACTGGATGAAGCACAAGCTGGAATCAAGATTGCCAGGAGAAATATCAATAACCTCAGATATGCAGATGACACCACCCTTATGGCAGAAAGTGAAGAACTAAAGAGCTTCTTGATGAAAGTGAGGAGAGTCAAAAAGTTGGCTTAAAACTCAACATTCAGAAAACGAAGATCATGGCATCTGGTCCCATCACTTCATGACAAATAGATGGGGAAACAGTGGAAACAGTGACAGACTATTTTTGGGGGATCCAATATCAGTGCAGATGGTGACTGTAGCCATGAAATTCAAAGACACTTGCTCCTTGGAAGAAAAGTTATGACCAACCTAGACAGCATATTAAAAAGCAGAGACTTACTTTACCAACAAAGATCCATCTAGTCAAAGCTATGGTTTTTCCAGTAGTCATGTATGGATGTGACAGTTGGACTACAAAGAAAGCTGAGCACCAAAGAATTGATGCTTTTGAACTGTGGTGTTGGAGAAGACTCTTGAGGGTCCCTTGGACTGCAAGGAGATGCAACCAGTCCATCCTAAAGGAATTCAGTCCTGAATATTCACAGGAAAGATTGATACTGAAGCTGAAACGCCAATACTTTGGCCCCCTGATGTGAAGAACTGACTCATTTGAAAAGACCCTGACACTGGGAAAGATTGAAGGTGGGAAGAGAAGGGGACGACAGAGGATAAGATGGTTGGATGACATCACTGAGTCAATGGACATGAGTTTGAGTAAACTCCAGGAGTGGGTGATGGACAGGGAGGCCTGGTGTGCTGTAGTCCATGTCAGTCACAAAGAGTCAGACACAACTGAGCGACTGAACTGAACTGAATCCACTCATTTATAAAGTCATTGCACTTTTTCTTTCCTAATCTTAGAACGTATCTCTCTTTGTTGAATCACCCCTAAGGCAGAATAGAATCCTGGTGGAAGATCCTTCTGAAGTGGCTGGCAGGATTAAGAGCTAGGATGAGATTTGTCTTTGTGGATAATTCATAAAGGGAAATAAACATAAAACAACAGGAAGAGCCTGTCTATGGCTTTAACTCTGTTCTGGGCATGGTAAATGTAAGATTGTGCAACCTCAAGGGCTCTGACATTGAGGCAAAGAGAAACAACTCAGTAAATAAGGCTTTTGTTTACTGTCTTGGGTGCTACAAATAAGCACTGTCTTGTTCTGTTAATCCATATCTGTCTCTAAAAAACACTCAATGCAATGCTAAGTTGGTGATATAATAGTAACAGTAATAGAATTTAATAGTGTAACAATTATTCTGAATATTCTGTATTAATGATTTGGCATCTTGGAGTCATGGAGCCACACTAATAACCCAAAGTTTTAACAAACACCTCCACCATCAGGCACTCGGAAATCTATCACCAATTCCGCAATCACAAGCTTCGGCTGTGTGTTCTGTTTCCCACTCCCACCTTCAATAGGAGACATCCCCACCTAGCTGGCTGCTTTTCAGCACTATAACAAGGTTTAGTCCCAGCTCTACTTCTCCCTGTAAGTGACCCCATGTGGCCCCCTGTGGGATGTGACGCCTCCCATCCTCTGGGTATCTGAGCAGTAAACTTCTTTCAACAGTTGCTGTCTGTGTGCCTGTCAAAACTTGATTAAAATAAATCTTGGATTCAATAGTCCAAGTACATTATTCAAAATGTTCCTCTCTGAATGTGTCCTTGAATCCTTCCATCACTATCACTAGTTGTGGTATTGTTAAAAGGTAAACTGAGTGAGGTTCATGAAAATTTTGAAGAGTTTCGCTGAGCAAGTGAAGTGAAAGTCGCTCAGTCATGTCTGACTCTTTGCAACCCCATGGACTACACAGTCCATAGAATTCTCCAGGCCCGAATACTGGAGTGGGTAGCCTTTCCCTTCTCCAAGGGATCTTCCCAAGCCAGCGATTGAACCCAGTTCTCCTGCATTTCAGGCAGATTCTTTACCAGTTGAGCCACGAGATAAGCCCAAGAATACTGGAGTGGGTAGCCTATCCTTTCTCAAGGGGATCTTACTGACCCAGGAATCGATTCAGGGTCTCCTGCATTGCAGGCAGATTCTTTACCAACTGAGCTCTCAGGGAAGCCTTTCTTTGTGCAAACATTGAAGCAAATCAGGCAGCATCAAACTGAAAATGGCTGGGAGCTTTAGAGCAGATGTGGAAGCAACTCATGGAAATTGATGCTTAAGCTTAAGTGATGGCCTCATTTGAGAAAGCCTAGTTGGCTGGCTGTGATTAGTTAAGTTTGTTTCTTAATCTTGAGGCATTTACAAAAATAAACTCTGGCTTAGGTTTTAGTTTGCCTATATAGGCTACCAAGGCGTTAGAGCCACCTCAACCAAACACCACCTAAACAAATTTAAAAATCCCTGTTTAATTACTTTAACCAGCACCAATATTCTCGCTTGCATATTTCTATACTAGTCATTACTGATGAGACAACAATGGAAAAACAAAACCCCTGCCCTCACTGAGTTTATACTCTAAGAGTTACCGTTATAAGTGAAGTGAGGAAGCTTATCTTTTATTTCATTTGAATCTCTCACTTGTCTTACCAGTGTTTCACATATAATAATATTCAATAATTATTTGCTAAATGAATGATCTGTTTTCCTTTAAGCATCAGAAGCCATTTTCTCCATCTTTATGACTGAAGAGTGGTTTGCAGTTAAGTTTATCTCACTTGATGAAGACCATGAAGTATAGCACTGTTAAATGACACATAATTCAAGCAGTTGGACTTTATTGAATAGCTTTACTCACCAATCACCAGTTTATGAACAAGTGGGTCTTCACAGGACACTGAATCTGATGATGCTGCAGCCATAACTTTCCAACCTCCAGAACTGTAAGAAGTACATTTTTGTTGTTTATAAGCCACTGAGTCTATGGTATTTTTGTTACAGCAAAATTGACTAAGACACCATGTAAGTGGAGATTGTCAATCAAAGCTCTTAAAATGATCAGTTGCCATCCCACTGGGCATTTAAAACAAGTCCTGGGAATTTCTTATAAATCCTTAGCCTACATCTCTTGCAACTAAGTCATTGGTTTTTATTTTAAATGTTTGTGCCATCTTGTAAGAAATGATAGGGATTTGAATTTTTTTTCCTAGGGTCTCACTTTCTTACCAATAAAGGCCCATTACTTATCATAAGATTATCTACTGAAGTAGATGTTCTTGTTGCATTCATCACTCATCTATCTGTCCCCTTTTTCTGTTTTGTAACATAAACCTAGTCTCACTCACCTTCCCCAGACTGTATCTCTCAGGAGAGGCTGGCCTTTCCTCAGCTCTAGGACATGAATCTCAATTGGCTAAGCCTATTTTGGAGGGCTCAAGCTGCAGATGTTGCTGGTGGTTAAGAACCCGCCTGCCAATGCAAGAGACATAAAGGACATGGGTTTTATCCCTGGGTTAGGAGGATCCCCTGGAGGAGGGCATAGCAACCCACCGCAGTATTCTTGCCTGGAGAATCCCATGGACAGAGGAGCCTGGTGGGCTACAGTCCATAGGGTCACAAAGAGTCAGACACAACTCAGCAACTTAGCATGTATATACTCACCTTGGAGGCCTCACTCCCTTGTTAGTGATAGGCATAGACAGGTGAAGCAATTTTAACTAATGTGACATGAGCAAAAATCTGCTGGTGGGGGGGAAGGTTTTCCTTAGTCTTAAAAAGAGAAAATATAAGGGTGACCCCTTTTCCTGCCCCTGGATGTCTTCTGTAATCTGGAACAGAGACCACTTTAGGGCCATAAGGGAAGCCAGACTGGAGAGCATGCCAACATGCTTAAACATGGAGGAGCAAAAAGAAGAAAGGGACCTTGTCCTTGACAATGTTGTCAAGCCATTGAATTAACCAACCCTGTGGATGACCTGACCTCCACATACCTATCTATGTTAGGTTATAAAAAGGCTTAAACATTAAGGACATTTAGTAAGGTTTTCTGTCACTGCAACTAAGAGTATTTCTTCTCTCTCAATAGTTGTCCTCCTAAATAGTAGGCTTCTCAGGTATGCATAACAATGCAATGATAACTGCCTATATTTTCTCCTAGGTTCAAGCTACTCTTCCTCTTAAAATGCAGAGTCTATTTCAAGAGCCTTCCCATGAGTCTAGTCCTGCCAACAGAATACATAAGTAATATAATATCAGTTCCAGACCTAGGTCTTAAGAGAGCAACCATCTTACCTTCTTCCTTCACACTGTTGGAAACCAGGACCCCTGTCTCACTGTTCCTTGAACACACAGTATACAAGGCAAGAGCGGGGAACCTGGAAGAAGATTCGAGGAATCGTAGGAACTGCAGATAGGTTTATTCTCTCCTGACTGGCATGGCAGCAGCAGACATGTTGCAATCGTTCATGGTTAACCCAGCGGACACAGCCATAACGTATGCCAAGGGCTTTTCAGGTGGTGCTTATATAGGCATGATGCACACATGCAGTGCTACAAACAATTTCAGCTGTTACATAAACATGCAAAGTTATTATTTACAAAACGTGGGGCGAGAGAGCCTGATCACTGCCATCTTGGCTAATTTGCTCCTTCCCTACAACCAGGTAAGAAAGTCTAGGCTAACTCCCAAATGACGGGCCACTAGGAGGAAACTTTATGGAGGAGACTCAATTGACTCCAGCCAAAAGGCAGCAGCACCAAGACCACAACAAGGCGAGCGACATCATCCTGGGCCTTCCAGTCCCAATTAAGCTAAGTGGGCTGACACCTCATAAAGCATCTCTGCTAAGCCCCGTCTGCAGTCCCAACCACAGAATTGTGAGCAATAAAACACCTGCTATTTCAGTCACGAAGTATTGGAGTGGTTTGTTAGGCAGCAACAGCTGAAGTATAAAGTTGTATTATTTGTTCTCTTGCTTTGTAAAATTGTTCTAGTCTGTGCACTATGATTAAGAATTATTTAGCGAGCCACTCTGAAAGCTGCTGCTGCTGCTGCTAAGTCGCTTCAGTCGTGTCCAACTCTGTGCGACCCCATAGACAGCAGCCCACCAGGCTCCCCCGTCCCTGGGATTCTCCAGGCAAGAACATTGGAGTGGGTTGCCATTTCCTTCTCCAATGCATGAAGTGAAAAGTGAGAGTGAAGTCGCTCAGTCCTAGCAACCCCATGGACTGCAGCCTACCAGGCTCCTCCGTCCATGGAATTTTCCGGCAAGAGTACTGGAGTGGGGTGCCATTGCCTACTCTGAAAGCTAATGAGTATTTTTTCTTCAAATATGTGTTTCATCTTAGCTCACAAAAGAGTTGTTTCTCTCCATGTACCACCTTGTACTAACATTTACAAAACAAATACAAATAAAAGGGGAAATATTTGTGACAAATGAGTTGATATCCTTCTCTCACAAATACAAAAGAAAAATAGCAACACCTCAGTTTTAAAAATGGGAAAAGCCATTTCTTCGAAGAAACATTAAATGGTCAGTACACATGAGGAAAATACATTAACTCAAGCTCACTAATTTAAAAGAAATGCAAATGAAATCAACATTAGGTATCTTTTTTAAAATTTATTTTTAATTGAAGGATAATTGCTTTACAGTGTTGTGCTGGTTTCTACCAAACATCAACAAGGAGACATCGTTTGTTAATCTACTGCATGGCCAAAGAAAAACTTAAACACTAAGACTTAAAAACCAGTGAAAAATGGAAAAAATTCCTTATTAGAGGCGCCAAGTCGGGGACCCCTGTCCTGGAAATAAGGCGACTTCGGCGTCTCTGGCCATCAGTTCCCTGACTCAGGGCAGAGTGTGGGCATAAACAGCTACCGCACAAAGCAGTTGTAAGGCTCACACGATACGCACAGGGAAGAGCACAAAAATGGTTGTTACTTTTTGTTCAGCTCAGTTCATTCACACGATCACTTCTATTGGCAGTACTGGAAATGCACAGGAATTACAGGAAAATTCTAACCATTTTCTGAAAAACTGGAGGTAAGATGACTCGGGAGTAACAAGACATCAAGTACGGAGGTGACCGGGTCGGTGAGCGGTGCCCTCGGGCAGTGGCGACTTCCCACCGGGACCCCCCCCACCCCGCCGCTTGAGCATCCTTGACCAGGCGTAGACGTTCCTCGGATCCCGAGGCCACCACGGGAAGGCGGTGGGAGGACCAGATCCACGCGTTGATTGGCTGTCTGTGAGCACGGGGCGGGGCGGACGGAGGCTCAGGAGGACGCGCGAGCGGAAGGCTGCGGGCGGGTACTTCCGGTCTTTGTGGCTCTCTGCTGCAGGTCCGCGGCTCGCGCCCTGGCCGCTCGTGGGCTTCGCGGTGAGGGACGTGGGACTCGAGGCGGAGGGAGGGTGGGGAGGGCGCTTGGCCCGGGCGGCAGGCGCGGGGTGGAGGATTCCCGCTGCTTCGCCTGTCCATCCCTGGGTCTCGGCACCTTGTCGTGGCGGCATCTCCGAGTGTCCTGGGGACGCAGGGGAGGCCAGCAATCTAGCCTCTGCTCTCCGGCAGAAAGGGCAATTATTCCTCCTCCACTGTGACTTTTAAGATACTGCGATTTAAGCGAGGTATAAAAATAGAAAGGCTAGTGCGACGGGGCTGGTAAATAAACTACAGATTTGTAGGCTAAATAGTCTGTTCTCTAAAGTTAACTATAGGTTAGGTTAGGGTTAAATTGTACTGATCTGTCCTAACTATTCAAGGGCATACTGTTCCATCGAAATTCTCCCATCCAAAAATCAGATCATGATCGATGTACATTATGAAATTTAAAACACAAATTATTAGTTGCCATATTTCACTTTTTTAAATGTTTACTCCCCTATGAGTTCTAAACATTTTGAGAGTTTAGATTAACGGTTTTGCTTTTGTGTCTCATAGTATCTGACGTGTTTTTGAACACGTGGTAAGCATTTAACAAATACTTCTTGGTTAATTCCTGGGTAAACTCTTATTCAGGACTAAAAACCTTTGTATCCCAAAACCTGGCTCAGGACAGAGCCCATAATAAGTGCCTCAGTGTTTGTTGAGGAAGTGCATCAGATACTAAATTTGATCAAATGGCAAATGTCCAACGATGTTTTCATTAAACTCAACTCATGTTTAATATGAATTTTTTGAAATGTTTTATTACTACCTTAGATGAAAAGTACCATAATTTGCCATAAGTAAAAGGTAACTAAAATAAATTTTTAAAAAGCGTATCAAATCCTAGCTAGATACGGTTACCCATGGAAATCTGAAGCCTATATTTTAAAGAGAATTTTGCAAGTTTTACAGATGATGTTAAAGACAGGCTGTTCTCCCTGATGCAAACAGGATTGAAAGAGAATTGAAGAGTACATTTCCCAATATATGATTCAAGTTAATGCTGCTTTCTTTTGTCTCTAAAATAATTCCTCATAGTATAAATGTGGTAGGAATTCTACAGAATGAGAGACATTGAATGAGGTGAGTGATTTTTAGTTTTGTCGCTTGTTTATTAGTTACGGTCTCCACCCTGACCCCACTCCATATGTTATTCCAGTGACTGATCTTTATTATTACAAGTTCTTAGAGGTTTTTTTTCATCACTGTAAGTTAATAGTGCTTTTATATCCTTCAGGAAAGAAGAGATTACCCAAAGAAACTCTGAAGTACAGGACCCAGTTTTAGTGAGCTTCACGCTAAGCTGTTTCAGCCCAGAATGGCTGTGGAATCCAGAGCAGTTTCAACCCCGGTACCTCAGAATTCTCAGGAACAAGAGCTGATACTGGTGAAAGTAGAAGAAAGCCGTTCTTGGGGTCAAAAACTTAAGCAGAGTGGGAGTGCCCGATCCTGCCAAGAATTGTTTCGCCAGCAGTTCAGAAAGTTCTGCTATCAGGAGACACCGGGGCCCCGGGAAGCGCTGGGCCGACTCCAGGAGCTTTGCTATCAGTGGCTCAGGCCTGAGTTGCACACGAAGGAGCAGATCCTGGAGCTGCTGGTGCTGGAGCAGTTCCTGAGTATCCTGCCAGAGGAGCTGCAGATCTGGGTTCAGCAGCATAGTCCAAAGAATGGCGAGGAAGCTGTGACTCTGTTGGAGGATCTGGAGAGGGAATTCGATGATCCCGGGCAGCAGGTGGGAACAGGGAGATGTGATATGTTATGGGAAAAGGAATGTACAGACTCGAGCATGTGGCATCATCATAAGAATGGGGTGAGAATTTTATCTCCACTGAACCATAACCCTGAAGTGACTACTAGGGCCCTACCCATCTCTGTCTTTCATAGTTCTTTTGTCCCTATCCCTCATCTCGGGAGATGTCTTTGTTAACCCCTGAGAGATTTTTACTAAGCATTTTCCCTAGGGGTTTTCTCACAGAGCTAACCATCTTTTACTGATTTCAGGTCCCAGCTAGTCCACAGGGACCACCAATGCCTTGGAAGGATTTGACCTGTCTTGGAGCAGCCCAGGAGTTTACACATATTCAACGCCAGCCTTTAAAGAAACAGCTGAAACCCTGGGAACCTTGCCTTTCCCCCAAGAGTGGTAAGAAATAGAAACTCATCTGGAAACTTATCAGGCCTCTGGTCTCAAGGATAGGGAATTAGCTACATTTTACAGCACACTCCAGGTGAACCTCATCTTTATTATTCTAGAAAGGAGGTGCTCACTTTTGCAGCTTTGTATTCATCGGTCCTGGTGAATTGCGGTCAGCCCTCCTTGTGTCAGTTTGCCTGTCCTTTATTCATTCATTCCTTCATTACGTAACTTAATAGGGTGCTAATACATGTTGTATTGTGGTGGGCAGTGGTTCTCTGTTTTCAGGAATGTTTGGGTCTAGATGGGGTGGTTGGCAAGCACAAAGGCAATTATAATACAGTGCCAGGTAGTAAATTATAGAATAAATGTAGATACTGGGTCCTACTACATATAAAGACACCCAAGTCAACTTTAGAGGTTCACTAAGTACTTCCTGGAAGGAGAGACATCTCAGCTAAGACATGAACCATGAGTAGAGGTAAGCTGGGTAAATAAGTGGGAGGAGGAGCTTCCACACTAAAGGGAAAAACTATTTCTCTGTTCACAACACTTCTGACAATGGATATGTGGAGTCTTCCCTCCTGTTAAGCTCTTCTGACACTAACTACCCAGAACCAGTACAGACCCCACAGGTTAAGGTTTCAGTCCCAAGAAACTGCCCCTTCCCCTGCCCTCCGTCAGATACTAGACTCACATGTAGTGAGTCCCCAGATTACCCACACTTCTGTCCAGTTTGGCTGCAGATTGGAGGTTCCACAACTGCATCCTGAGGTTTCATAATTTGCTGTAATGGCTCCTAGAACTCAGGAAACACCTTCTTCACCGTTTCCTGTTCATTGTAAGGATACTGATGACCACCCAGATGAAGAGGCCCACAGGGCAAGGTCCAGAAGGGGCCTGAGCACAGGAGCTTCTCTTTCTGGAGTTCGGGATGCGCCACTGTCCCTGAAGCTCTCTGAACCCCTTTATTTAATGTGTTATGAAGGTTTTGTTAGGCATGATTAATTACATCATTGGCCATTGGTGATTAATTAACTCAATCTCCAGCCCCTCTCTCTGGCGTTCAGGGTGGGACTGAAAGTTCTGACCCTCCAGCCGAACTGGAAAATCTTTGGGAACCAGCCCTCCCTGCCCTCTAAGAGTCAACTCTTTAGCATAAGCTCCAGTATCCTCTCCTCTCCACCACAGACGAAACTGCGGGGGTTTTAAAAGCTCTGTGCCAGGAACTGGGGGTGAGGTCAAATACATGTTTTCCACATTACAGTGTCACATAAGCAAGGGCCACAAAGTCCTAAAGATGAGAGAAGACAACCCATTCTGGAAATTCCAGGTAATTCGATTTAAATTGAAGAGAGAATTCCTGGGGAAGAGAGAGAAATTAGAGGGGAAATTGGCACACAGGTTGTGAAAATGTGTCTGTCATCCTAACTGGTTTGTACAGTGCAGTGGGGGTTCAGCTGAAGGGTTTTAGACAAGGGAGTGACATGATCAGATCTGTGTTTTAAGACTCAGTTGCAGAGAGGAGAATGGATTTGAGAAAGGCAGTGCAGAGTCTGGTTAGAGACAGTTGTATCCAAGTGGCCACAGGGAATAAATCAGGATGGGGTGAGAGATGGGGAAGATCACAGCTGAAAAAACACATCTGATGATTTAATTTAGTTCTGGACATTTTGGTGTTTGTCAGTTATTTATAGTAACGTGGCCAACTCACATTGGATATGAGAGTCTGGAGCTTAAGAGAACTGGGTTAGAATTGGTGATCTGGGGAGATATTAATATGTAGCCTAAGTAGTGACTAATGAGGAGGTAGTTGGTGGACTGAGGACATGTGAGAGCTCAGAACAGAACTCTGAGGAACTCGTGTTCAAGTGACTGACCTTGAATCTGAGAAGGAACAGCCATAGAAATCAGGCTAATGTGTTTAGAAGAGAGTGTCTCTGGAAGAAAGGTGTAGTCCGCAGTATCAGTGCTACAGAGAGGCCAGCTGAGGAAGATCCAGAAAGTAGCCATTGGATTTAGCAGCTATGAAGTTGGTGATTTTGACAAGGGCAAGGTGGAGGGTGCATAGGTAAGGCAGACAGCAGATTAAAGAATGGGAACCAGTACAGACTGCTGTTTGAAGAAGCTTTACTCTGAGTGGGAGTGAGGTTGCATGAGGGAGATGTGTAGGCAAGGAGCTTGATTTAAAAAGATGAAGAGACTTGAATTTATTTAAGTGCTGATGAACAGGAGTCAGCGGAGAAAGATCAAAACAGTAGGCATGAGATAGTGGATAATTGATTTACTGAAGTCTCAGAGGAGGCAGGAAAGGATAAATTTCAAACTGTGGATGTAGGCCTTAGTATTAGAATGGAGGAGGGACCCTATCTTGACCAGTTAAAGAAAAGGTGCATGCAGACAGCTATATCTTTGTAGGCAGGAGCATCTATTTTCTCTAACTTATAAAGGGAGTATTGAAAGTGACTGGAGAAATAAAACATTATTTTTTGTTATTACCATTTCAGGTTGTGAGAATAATGAATCAGCAACAAAGAAGGACATTTCAGGAGAGAAATCACAGAGACTTTCCCAGGAGCCTTCATTTGGAGGATTCAGTGAACACAAAAGCAGTTTAGAGTGGCAGCAAGGGAGTGCTCCAGGGGAGACATTGAGAAGATCCTCTTCCCAGGGGGCCAGTTTTAGTCCAGTAATCTTCACACACAAATCGCTAGCAAACAGAGACCACCCTGAGCCCCAGAGAAACTTGATTCTAAGCACAAACTCTCTAACGTATCAGAAAGTTCCTACAGAAGAGAGACCTTACAGGTGTGACATCTGCGGGCACAGCTTCAAACAGCATTCTTCTCTAACACAACACCAGAGAATCCATACTGGAGAAAAGCCCTACAAATGTAACCAGTGTGGGAAGGCCTTTAGTTTGAGGTCCTATCTTATTATTCATCAGAGAATCCATAGCGGTGAGAAAGCCTATGAATGTAGCGAATGTGGGAAGGCCTTCAACCAGAGCTCAGCCCTCATTAGACATCGGAAAATCCACACTGGTGAGAAAGCTTGTAAATGTAACGAGTGTGGCAAAGCATTCAGTCAGAGTTCCTATCTCATTATCCATCAAAGAATTCACACTGGTGAGAAACCCTATGAGTGTAATGAGTGTGGGAAAACCTTTAGCCAAAGCTCAAAGCTTATCAGACACCAGCGAATTCATACAGGAGAAAGACCTTATGAATGTAACGAGTGTGGAAAAGCTTTCAGGCAGAGCTCAGAGCTGATAACCCATCAGAGAATACATAGTGGAGAGAAACCCTATGAGTGTAATGAGTGTGGAAAAGCCTTCAGCCTGAGCTCAAACCTCATCAGACATCAAAGAATTCACAGTGGAGAGGAACCTTATCAGTGTAACGAATGCGGCAAAACCTTCAAAAGGAGCTCAGCCCTTGTGCAGCATCAGAGAATCCATTCCGGGGAAGAGGCTTACATATGTAGTGAGTGCGGCAAGGCCTTCAGGCACAGATCAGTCCTCACGCGCCATCAGAGAGTCCACACTGTAAAGTGACTTGTGAATACATTGAATACTGTAAATATTTCAGTCAGGCTTCTATCTTTGTCAGAAGGGTTTCATTTACTTTGGAGTAAAACTCCACAGAGGTGGTTATAAAGTACCAGGTCTCAAGTCATCTGACTATACAGCACTTCCCAGTGCTCATGCACATTGTCCCCTGAAAGCTTTTCCTGTGACTAATCAGAACAGCAGGCAGAAGAATTGTTGCTTCCAGCTTTTCTATTAACGTTAGGAATCCTCAGGAGATGCGGAAGATGGGATTATAACATTTAAATCTCATTTTCCATGAGACTGTCACAAAGAGGACACAGCATCTTGTCAATGCATCTAATGATCCATGGGTCAGACTTGGGGGATGGCATGGAGGGTATGAGGGACATTTTCTCAGGAATGCAAAAGGTTTTACTGACCAGTTAAGACCAGTGGCAGGGCAGCAAGACATGGGGAACAGTTTCATCAGTGACTTATTGAGCCCAGGGCAGGCTAGAAGTGAGACATTGAAGAGAAAATACAAATTAAGTTATCCCAGCAATTATTTTTTGAGTGGCTGCAATCAGGCACAAGGGGTACAGTGGACAGTAAGCCCATCTCTGCAGTTTCATGGACAAGGCAAACAGGCAGTGATACTGGTTCCTTCAGTGCTTGTGTGACGTTAAGGTGTACCTGACCCAACCTTGGGTCAGGGAAGGCCTCTGAGAAAAATTACCTGAAGGATAAGTGGGAGTTAGCCAGGGAGGTAGGCCACCAGGAAGAAAGTCTGGCACATCTGAGAAAAGGAAAAGGCTGTGTTACGTAGAACATGGCTGTTGAGTTCCTTCTGAAGTATAAAAGAAGTATATAGTCCTCCTGACTATAAAAGAAACATGGATGTAGGCAGTCTTGTCTACTACAGTGCCTGTAGTTAAAACCTGAACCAGTGGAAAAGTCTGTCAATAAACAAAACCTGGAGTGTTTGGAACGCAGGGTGGTAAGGAGCTTTGTCTTGGTTTGTGTGATCCCGGGTAAGGGTTAATAGGTCGTTTCCTTGTCTATCTTGGAGGCTAGACCTTCCATGTGGGGGAGGGCAGGGGAGGGGGGCAGAAAGAGCCCAGTCTAGCAGAGTCCTAGAGTTTCAGCTCTCTCCCTTGCAGGTGTAAGGACTCCTTTGTTTCTTTGGTCAGACCTCAGCTTCTAGTTCCCAAGGCTCAGGGTCAGAAGCTGCCATGCTGCCCTGTTGTCTCGGGCTGTGCCTCCACAACAGTGCGCATACCCGCCTCAGGTGCTAAAAAATATTTGTCCATTGCTGGGTCGCTTTTTCTTCTCCAAGCACCTCACATGTGTTCAGTTCCGTCTTTTTATCAGAAGTATCTCAGCCTTGGGAAGTTTGTCAAAGACCACATTAAAGGGAAGTAACAGTACCAGTCATAGTCCATCCAGAGACTGCCCTTTTGAGGGATCCAGCAGGAAATGTCTCCTCAGACAGGTGCTTCTCAGTGCAATGCAGAAGGGTATAGAGTTTAGTCAGCCACAGGAAGACATGTTGCTTAAAGCTTCTAATAGGTTGGAGGTATAACACACCTTCCCAGGTGGCACTAGTGGTAGAGAACCTGCCTGCTAGTGCAGGAGACAGATGCAGATTCAATCCCTGGGTCAGGGAAGATTCCCTGAAGGAGGGCATGACAACCCACTCCAGAATTGCCTGGAGCATCCCATGGACAGTGGAGCCTGGTGGGCTACAGTCCATAGGGTCACAGAGTCGGACACAACTGATGTGACTTAGCACATCACACACCTTAACCAAAGATACAAACCTTTGGGAATCTCGTGTCCTGTACATAGGAAAGAGAAGGGTTTTCATGAGGATAGATAGAGACGTAATGCTCCTACTGGGGCGTGAGCTTGTACTAACCAACAAGAATGGTGGGAGGGCTACAGCTCAGGCTTGGAAAGAGAATGTAAAAAATGATCAGTTACATGTAACAGAATAGCATGGTAAAGCCATTCAACTCCTGTTCCTCTTCCACAGAGGCAGACCCAATCAAACTGAAACTGGTAGAACAAATGCTAAGTAGGAATTGCTACAACATACATTACAAAAGGCAGATACTCTCCATAGAGTTCTTAATGTATATTGGTAAGAAACATAATAGGTACGTGCAAAGGCTTTGTATAGATGTGTTATTTCTCAGACAGCCCATATTTTAGAGATGAGGTGAATGAAGGCTTAGGGTCATGGCTTACTCAAGATCATGTAGCTACGGAGTGGTGAGGTCAGACTGGAAAGCCAGGCAGTAGGAATCCAGAACATGTCCATGGAGCCACTTCTCTGTACCATCTCCCCATGAAAAGGTCCCGGTAGAAGAAATAGTACTTCAATAGGCAAGTCACAAAAGTATAAATGCCAACGGACAATAAATGTTAGCCTTGCTAGAATTAAAGATGTATATTAAAGCAAGAGTTGAGGTGGCAATTCTTCCCCCCTCATAAAACTTGACAAAGATTCAGGGAAATTGGGACTCTGATGCTGCTGGTGAGGTGTGAATAGACGCTGTCTGGCAATCAACACCAAAAGCCTTAAATGTTGCCTTTTGTTAAAATTCTACCTGGAAATGTATGCTTCAGAAACCATCGTGAATGTATACAAAGGTGTTTTAAAAAGTGATGCTGATTAATAATAAATGACAAAGCATATCTTAAGTAAAAACACAAGACTGCATACAATATGATTCATTTAAAAAATATATTTATGCATTAAAAATACTGGAAATATATATGTTGATTTGCCATACTGGTTACATCTGAGTAATAAGATTATAGGTGATTTAATTTTTTTTCTTGTGCTTGTGTCTTCCAACGTTTCCTATAATAAATACCTCAAACTTCTAAAGTTAGAGGAACAAAAGGTTTAAAAGGGAATGGAAGCCTAGGATAGTTGAAAAACACCAAGAAAAGCACGTGCGTTCTATAGCATCTTTGTCCCTTCTGAGTCCTAGGAGGTCAGTTAACTCATTAACTATCTGTGACTTCCTCACTGGTAAATGACAATGCAGATGTATTCACCTCACTAGTGTACAAAAAAGTCTGCAAATTATAAATTTTTGTGAAGAACAGTAGCCTTGACAGGAAGACTTCTGTTCTCATTGGTGCTTTTCCATGAATTCTGCACCACAAGCAAGTCACAGAACTCTGGACCCTCAGTCCAAAGGAGCTGAAGTAGGTGATCTCTTTAAGAGTTAAAGCTTCAACAGTCTTATGTTTATGAGATTGGGGGGGGGCGGGGAGGGGAGGGAATGGGCACCAAATAAGGTAGATGCCAAAGGTAATTGTTTTTTCCTTCACCAGAATTGCTGGAGGAAAAGTAACCCATCTTTCTTTTCTGCTCAGAGCCCTCATTTCTTGGGGTGGAGAGGCAGTCCACTGTTTACCCTAAACGGATCCTGCACAAATTCTTGGATTTTAAAAGATGTGGGATGTAGGCACAGTGCTTAATACCAGTTTTCTACCTCTCCCTCACGTCCACAGGCTAGTTAACACTGTCTAGATGAGAGAATTAGAAATTTAAACACGTCTGACCTTGGTCTTAACTCCCCTGTGAACAGCATTGCTTCTTTTGCCCCTTGAAGTGAATCCTCAGAGCAGGGAGACTTGCCAGTCATTTCCGTGCAGAAGGAACTCATCTGGAGAGCATTTCTGCAAAGTCAAGAGGGAGGGTGAGTAGACAGACCCACCCCCTGCTTTCTGATGGGCCGGAACCAGACACCGCTGCTCAGTAACTTTACCATTCGCGGCTGTCTCCTTGGCAGGCACGAACGATGGCAGATCTAGAGGGTCATGGGGTTTTCCTTCACATGTGATTGTATTAAGGACCTGCTGAGAGGAGAGGGGAAAGCTGTGGCATTCTCCCAGACTCTTGCTCTCAAGACGGGTGGGGAAGTGTCCTGATTCTGGTGGATGCAGGGCATGTGTGTTCAGAGGGGACTTGCTCTGATCCCCAGGTTCTTTCAACCACAGTGCAGCCCCAGAAGGCCCCTCAATTTTGTGGCTTCACCCGATGAACTGCATCCCCAGGGACTAGCTAGCATCTCAGACACATTTTGGCCATGGAATCAAAGCTGAGATCACCAGCTCCCAGCCTTCCACAGCTCCTTCCCCTGTTCCCCCAACATGTCTCCACTTGTGTTACTGTGCTTATTACTGAGTGATCAATTTCAAAGCAAAACTTAAAACTCAAATTTTATTACAAGACATCTTGCATTACATTCTCACACTAAATAGCTGAAGTATAACAACAAGGTCCTACTGTATAGTACAAGGAACTATATTCAATGTCCTGAGATAAATCATAATGGAAACAAGTATGTTAAAGAATATATAGATATATAACTGAATCACTGCTTACAGCAGAAATTTACAATATCGTAAATCAACTACCAAAATTTTTTTAATGAACAGTTGAAGTATATATTCAAAAGTATAAATGTTAAAAATCAGTTACTAAGAATGATTCACCAGACAAGATTATTACCAAGAAAAAATATATATGTGTGTATATTATATATATTAGGGTTGATGGGTTAAAAAAATGAATAGAAAGTACTCTGAAATGTTAACAGTGTTTCTATGGATGATGGGATCCTGGGTGATTTATACTTTCTCATTTTCTATACTATCAACATTTATAGTTCACAATCAGGAAAAGATATTCAATGGTATTAAAAACATGAAATCATTTGATTGTCACCTACAGGAAAAGGCAACTCTATCCATCTGAAAAATCTTTTTAGATATCTGATTGACCTCACTAGTGATCCTACGGCCTCTGGACACAAAGGCTGGTCCCCCAATCCCACCTCCCCTGTTACCCACAACAGCTTTGATCACCATGTCTTCTTCAGAAGTGACAGCATCAGGAAGGGAAACTGGAGTATCCTAGAAGAGGACTCAGACTTTCTCTTAGGTATTAACTGCCCTCAACAATTACTGGTGAGTTAATTAAAACTGACAAAAATTAGAAAAGTTGAGTTTTGAGGACTCTGAGAGGGTAATTCAACAAATACTCATTGCCCTCAAGTAGCTTAGCATCTGTGAGTCTGATGAAGAGGAGGGCAAGCAGGGAATGAGACATAGTGGAGCCTGGGAAGAACTCCTACTCCCGTGTTCTTGTCAGCTTCTGATTTATGGGCCCCAGGGTCATGAGACACAAGCACTCTAGTCCACACTGTCCCTCTAGCATCCAATATGTACTCCTTCCTAAATGTACAAACATGTCTTTTTCATGCATCACAGCCAAGTCTCCCATCACACTAATTCTCTGAGTACTTCAAGAGATTGGGATTGGCTACCCAACTCAGTGACTAAATAGGAAGCGAGGAACCAACACCTCTCCTGGCTTCTGAACCAGGGGCCACAAGAACAAATTGTTGCCAGAGAGAAGTGTCAGAAGAAGGGATGGTTCCAGATCCTCTCTTCATGCCATGCAGCATGCGATAACCTCTGCATGTAACATTCTCTTCCTTCTCGCTTTGTTCTAGCTAACCTCTACCCACCTTTTATGTCTCAGCTGAGATTTCATCACATCCAGGAAGCCTTTGGTGACTCATGGACCAGGTTAGGTATCCCTTGCCATCCATGCATTTCAACAGAATCATACATGCACACCACACATATACATATACTCACATATATGAATATGTGTATATATATTTCTGAATATGCATATATATGTAAGGGCTTCCGTGGTGGCTCAGTGGTAAAGAATCCGCCTGCAATGCAGAAGCTGCAAGAGATGCAGGTTAGATCTTTGGGTCGGGAAGATCCTCTGGAGGAGGAAATAGCAACCCACTCCAGTATTCTTGCCTGGAGAATCCCATGGACAGAGGAATTTGGGGTCGCAAAGAGTCAGATATAACTGAAGTAACTGAGCATGCACACATACATATATATATATATAAAACTTACTAGCCCTTAACTCAAGATGCAATGGCCATGTCTGCCCCTGATGAATGGCACATACCAGGCGCTCAGTAAATAAGCAGACCTCAGCAGGAAGGCCAGGGCTGAGGAGAGAACTGATGTGGGAGGAGAATGAGTCATCATTCCCCAGATACTACTAAACTGATCCAGGGCATAATTCAACGTTTCACAACCTCACAATACAACATTTCAGAGAACTGGATAATTTGGCATGTGCCTTCACCTGCCAAATACAAATGCTCTTGCCTGGGCAGGGATCCTTGCCATTGGAGGCATCACCTCCTAGACCATCTTATAAGGACCTCTCTCAGGATCTCTTCCCTAACCCCAGATTTACTGTGAAGGTACCCATTCAACACTTCAACAAATATCCTTCTGTGGATCTGCTCTTACAACAGTTCATTGCACTGGAAGGACAAGAATTCTGCTCTCAGAAAACCTTTATCTTCTGTGGAGTCTCACCCCCAAAGTGAATTCCTAGCATTTCACAATCGTACAACTCTTACCCAAAGAGTTACACTCTGGTGTGAGTTCTCTGATGCTGCATGAGGCCTGATCTATGCCTAAAGGTCTTCCTACATTCACTGCATTCATAAGGCTTTTCCCCAGTGTGGATCCTCTGATGCTGGGTGAGGGCTGAGCTTTGATTGAAGGATTTTCCACATGCATTACATTCATAAGGTTTCTCTCCAGTGTGAATTCGCTGATGTTCAATAAGGATAGAGCTTCTACTGAAAGCCTTACCACATTCAGTACATTCATAGCCTTTGTCTCCAGTGTGAATTTTCTTATGCTGAGTAAGGGCTGAGCTCCGGCTGAAAGCTCTCCCACATTCACCACATCCATAAGGCTTCTCTCCAGTGTGAATTCTCTGATGCCGGATGAGCTCTGAGCTGCCCCTGAAGGCTTTTCCACATTCACAACATCCATAGGGTTTTTCACCACTATGAATTCTCCAATGTCTAACAAGGTCTGATCTCAGACTAAAGGCTTTGCTACAATCTTGACATGTATAAGGTCTCTCTCCAGTATGAATTCTCTGATGTCTAATCAGCTTTGAGCTCTGGCAAAAGGCTTTCCCGCAGTCCAAGCACTCATAGAGCTTACCCCCAGAAAGAATTCTCGGTTGTGTTATAGAGTTTGAGTTCAGGCTGAGGCTTCCTATACTTTCATTACCTTCCAGGAAATGCTTTTCTGTGGCGATTTTCTTGGTGAAGCTTGCCAGTCTAAAATGTTTTTCCTGGGAAGGGAACTGACTCAGTTTGTTCCCAGAAGCACTGCCTTTCAGCTTCTCAAAATTGTCCAGACCTCCTAAAGCTTCTTCAAGTATCTGTCCTGAAGGAGTTTCCCCAGGGAGTCGTCTTGGAGGTATTGTGGTTGCTGATGCAACACATTCAATACTTTCTTGCTTTGCTGTCAATACTCTGTCAGCCACCAGCTTGCCATCTAAAAATGTGAATAGAATATGCAAGTGTCATTTGCTCCCCATGCTGGAAGAAAAAACTTACTATAGTTAGAATAGAAAAGAAATCAAGTAAAATAGGTATTTACCTATTAGAAGGAAAACTATTAAAAATTAGCTTCCAAATCTACAATTAAGAGAAGTGACTTGGTTTCAGTTTTATTTATTAAATAAAAAATAAAAATGGTTAAAAAAAAAAAGAGAGAGAGAAGTGACTTGGGGTTGTGAGAGGAGCCCGTCCCCAGACAGTAATATAGACTAGAATGAGAGTCAGCCTGGGAAAAGAGAGATAGTGAACAGTGAAAGACATTAGCTAAAGGAGATGGTGGTAAACAGGGGTAGCAGTGACAGAGCAGGAAGCTGGGAGACAGTCCTGGGTTAGAGGAGAAGGTGTGTTTTTAGGTAATGAGGGAAAGGAAAAGAGGAACAACTAGGAACAAGTAGGCTAAAGAAAGATGTCTGAGTCTTGAATCTAGTCCTTCTAGAAAAACAGGAGAGCAGAAGATACAATTAGAAAACACTTCAAGGTTTAGAACTGAACAGAGGTAGGCAGTACAAGGGCTTCCCAGGTGGTGCTAGTGGTAAAGAACCCACCAGCCAATGCAGGATACGTGTGTTCGATCTCTGGGTTGGGAAGATCTCCTGGAGGAAGACACGGCAACCCACTCCAGTATTCATGCCTGAAGAATCCCATGGACTGAGGGCCACAGTCCCTAGAGTCCCAAAGAGTCAGACACGACTGAATCAACTTAGCACGCACACACACAGGGGGTGCAAAGGTAAATGGCAGATTCTGGTAAGTTCTTAGTTGATCAAATAATTACAAGCAAATAGAATACGATATGCAGAGCATAATAAAAGGAATCTTGTGAATTCCTGACTTATTCAGGGTCTGGTGGGAGTCTTCTATGTTCACTTTTTTATTGATAAACGGTCAAAGAAGGTTGGAAAGGAGAGGCAGATATGACTGCCTGGTGCCAAACCTTCAGCTCTCACACAACATGCCCCTCTCATTTCTACATTTCTAGTAACTCAAAACAGGAGGCTACTAAATGATGGCTAAGGTAATTTGAATTATTTTGCATGGAGAAAATCTGAAAAACTGTTAAGTTACTTTCCACCTCCTCAAAGTCCTCTAAACTTATACACATTCTACAGATCAGGAAATGAAGACTCAGAGAGGCTATATCATTGATATCTCTTGTTGCTGTTGTTTAGTTATTAAGTCTTGTCTGACTCTTTGTGACCCCATGGACTGTAGCCCACCAAGGCTCCTCTGTCCATGAGATTATTGGAGCGGGTTGCCATTTCCTTCTCCAGGGGATCTTCCTGACCCAAAGATGGAACCCAGGTCTCCTTCTTGGCAGGCAAGTTCTTTATCACTGACCCACCACCGAAGATCACCGATGTAAGGTCACAGAATAAACAGTTGGTAGAGTTAGGATTCAACCAAAGATGCTTCACATCAAGGTTTACAGTTTTCCCTCCATGTCATCTGCCTTCCTTATTGGAAGGAAGCATGGCTATAATTGCACTAAGGGGAAAAAAAATTTTTTTAACATTTTTGTTTTATTTTTGTAAAAAAGCATGTTTTTATATGAAAATAAATACCTTTTCTGAATTCTTGTAGTTTATGATACTTCAAACACAACAATAAAGTCTCACAATGATTACCTGACCAAAGCAGAGGGCTATCCAGCTTCTCTTTCCCTCACTCCTTACCAGAAATCACAGATGGACGACACTGCCTCTTAGATTAGGATGGAACACTCAAATTCACACTGTTCTTGGATCTTAGACAGAAACTTAATCAAGCCTGTGCTTGTTTGAAAAGGGAAAAATTATAAATAAAAGCATAATATATAAAAAAGGCTGAAGAATAATAAGCACCAACTTGGTTAAAGTCAGAGAAGTAACAACCCAATGAGAAATTTTCCGAAAGTAGTAAATAGATCAAATTATTAGCATATAAAGTGGCAATAAAATTTTGTAGGGACAAAATTAGGGCTGTGAACATTAGAACAGTTACATAATTTACAGGATTTAAAATATCTCTTACTCCTTGGAAGGAAAGTTATAACCAACCTAGACAGCATATTAAAAAACAGAAATATTACTTTGCCAACAAAGGTCCATCTAGTCAAGGCTATGGATTTTCCAGCAGTAATGTATGGATGTGACAGTTGGACTATAAAGAAAGCTGAGCACCAAAGAATTGATGCTTTTGAACTGTGGTTTTGGAGAAGACTCTTGAGAGTCCCTTGGACTGCAAGGAGATCCAACCAGTCCATCCTAAAGGAAATCAGTCCTGAATATTCATTGGAAGGACTGATGTTGAAGCTGAAACTCCAATACTTTGGCCACCTGATGTGAAGAGTTGACTCATTTGAAAAGACCCTGGTCCCGGGAAAGACTGAAGGCGGAAGGAGAAGGTGACAGAGGATGAGATGGTTGGATGGCATCACTGACTCAATGGACATGAGCTTGAGTAAACTCTGGAAGTTGGTGATGGACAGGGAGGCCTGGCTTGCTGAAATCCATGGGGTTGCAAAGAGTCGGACGCGACTGAGTGAACTGAACTGAAAATACCTCTTCAAATTCTGTAATTACATGAAGTCAAATCATGAGACCAGTAAAAATCCTGACCTTAGATATATAGATCAGGAAAATATCAAGACTTGTATTCTTTCAACTATATATGTTTATTATATAAAAATATTAGGATAAACAGTTAACTAGAATAATTTATGGAAATGAAAGACTGAAAGTAGAATAACAAATGACTACTTGAGTATTTAGAAATATTTGTACAAAAATAAGCCAAATAATCTAATTAATATCTCCCAAGAATGAATGATAATTCACAACCAAGCCCAAAGTCCAGAGGCTGGAGGGCAGAGTAAAGATTATAGGAGGCACTCTGGAAGAGAAATAAGCCATAGGTTTCCCTGTAGAAAAGCTCTTCTATATAACATCCCCTGGTGGCTCAGAGGTTAAAACATCTGCCTGGAATGCGGAAGACCCGGGTTCAATCCCTGGGTCAGGAAGATCTCCTGGAGAAGGAAATGGCAACCCACTCCAGTACTCTTGCCTGGAGAATCCCATGGAGGGAGGAGCCTGGTAGGCTACAGTCCACGGGGTCCCAAAGAGTTGGACACGACTGAGTGATTTCACTTTCATTTTCATCCCACCCCACTACTTCCCTACCTTTTCAATACACTGTATGGTCTAAAATCCTCTTACCTAGGGACTCAGCCTTAATTGCACAGGATAACACTATAAAGATGATGCTCCACTGCCCACCCAAATCACCTTCACCAGTATGGTGCTTCCTTCCCTCAGCTGCTGCAACTGTTGGCTCCTAATGACCTACAGCTGTTCCCTTCTCTGGAGACTTTCCCTGGCAGATGAAAGCCACCCGGCCTAGGAAATTACTCCACCCTCACCACCCTCCACCCCAACTCAAGAAGGGACAACTCAGCAGTACAATTATGCTCCAGGGGGGATCCCTGCAAAGCCCCACCACATGGATTAAGCCAAAGCTAGGTTTCTTGATCTTGCCCCTTCCTAACCCTACCTCTCTCACTCCATCCAGAGTTCTCCTGAAGAGCATGTTCTCAGCAAACCACCTGCACTCAAATCTTCAACTCAGACTTCTCTTCTTGCAAGACATACTATTAGGCTAGTGAAGAAGCTACAGGAAAATTATATTATATATTATATAACGAGGGTGTAAGGTTGTAAAAATTACGTGATGGCTCTTACAATCCTGTCAGAGTGGATTCCTCCAATGATTTAAACCTCAGGACCTAGGTAAAAGATGTGAAATGATCCACATTAATCCTTCAGAAGTGGAGGTGAAACCCTCATGACTAAGAAAGAGATCAGCATAACGAGATTCATCAGGAATCCAGTAAAGGCCATTCAAGGCCATATACTTAGGGAACCAGGCATAAACGGAGGATGAGGATGGCTGGATTGAGTCAAAAATGTAATACCACTGTGAAAGAGTGAACAATAAAAAGATGCAAAGTGCAACACGTAAGAGGGGTGTGAATCTACCTTATAAACTAATCAGATCTTTATTAGAGTATTTTATTTTTTTATCCCTGTGGTTCAAATGAATGTGGAGAACCTGAAGCATGTCCAGGGGAATGACCAGAGAGATGGAACACAGAGTCAGAGGCAGTGAGATGCTTAGTTAAAACAAAGTTAAAGGGTGGTGTACTCACTGCCTTCAAGAATAGGTTGTGTTTTATGAGGACTCTGCTGAACAAATAAAATAAAATGGAATTAAAGTTGGAAGTAGTTCATATCGACCCAGAAAAGAAGTTTAAGATTGTTTTAGTTGGCTAGTCTGCCTGCCATAACACAATACCATACACTGGATGGCTTAAACAACAGAAATTTACTTTCTCACAGTTCTGGAGGTTGGAAGTCCAAAATCAATGTGTTGACAGGTTTTTTTTCCCCCCTCCAGGTCTACCTCTCTGTGGCTTGCAGTGGCTTTCTTTCCACTGTGTCCTTATATGGTTGTCCCTCAATTTGTGTTATGTCCCAATCTCCTCTTCTTATAAGGACACCATCATATTGGATTCAAGATCACCCTAACAATCCCATGTTAACTTATTTACTTCTTTAAAGGCTCTATCTCAAACACAGTCATATTCTGAGGTACTGGAGGCTAAGGCTTCAACACAGAAATTGGGGGCAGGGGGACATAATTCAGCCCACAACAAATATCAGAATGAAAAAACCAAGAATGACTTAAAAAATTACAGGACACTCTCATTCCTTAAGACCTTAAAATAGAAATAATCTACTCTAACTGATTTAGATATTTACCTACTTTAAGGCAGAGGACTCGAGGAAATGATTGTTAAAATCCACTTGAATGTAGCTCCTACTGGATGCAGAAGATGGTTCACTTGGCAAATGATGTGTCAGGAGAGCTGGAAGGGAGTTTCTCAGGAGGTCTCAACGTACAGATGCATGAGTTCCTTTGGTGAACTGCCAAAATCTGAGAGCTAGCCCTTGACCTTGTGGCCTCATAAACCTAACTTTATCATCATACAATGAATAGATTTACCTCTTGGGGTCAACTCTCATTAGCCAAGCTCATGAAACTGAGCAGGAAAACCACAATAAGAATGAATGAGTAATGTAACCGTCACACAGACCAGACTAGACTAATGTACTTTTTTATTATAGCTAAGTTTCATGGGAACTTAATAAGATTGTTTGGTAAAGATGAAATCAGAAGGGTAGGTGGGTGTAACAAACTCGTTCATGAAAACAAGTTAATAAGCCTGATGTATGTGCTGCCCATAGGGATGACTTTGCCAATAACATAAAGCCCCCTGGTCAGCTTCAAGCCCACGCTTCGATGCCCTGCCTGTGACACACTTCTCCTGGCCGCTGACACGACGTGCGCTCTAACAATAGGGGCCAAACAGACACTGGAGGAGAAAGGTCTTCCCTTCCTGGTTCTGGTGTGCTCTCTTTGTTTCCCTGCAAGGTGCAGGGCACCATCCCTCAGCATGGCTTTCCACTAAGTTCCGTGTCATGGCACCTCCCCATGGGGGGCTCCTGGCACTCAAAAAGGTGGCTTCTTAGTGAATTCTGCCCCCTAGAACACAACACTCTCCCCTGACCCATGAATGGCTGTCCTCAAACCCCAAAGAGCAGTTTCCCAGCAAGTCTGCCAGCAAGCACTTCTGGGAACATTTCAGCGGGCCACAGCTGTGCCCTCTTCAACAAGGTCTGGACCTCAGCTCTGCCAGGGGAGGGAGAGGATGTGGCACCCTCTTGCAGACTGGTTCCTTTCTGGGGTGATCCACCTCAATCCCGGAGACTCCCTACATGTGTTATTTCTGTATACTTAATGGGGATTTTAAAAACTAGTTAGTAATTAATCCCCTGTCATAGTTAATAATTCTTAATGCTAAACTTTCCCTGTTCAAGCTACCATGTAATTTCTCTTACTGATACATTATTCGTCTTCATCTTAGGGACTGCCTCGACAGTAGGACCACAATATTAAAAAACAGAATACTGGTCTTTGAATATTATGGGTATTATTAGAAAATTCTATTAGAGACCTTAATTTTTTCTAAGTTTCTTTTAAAATTTTTTTAAATTAATTTTAATTTTTTTTATTATGCTGGGTCTTCGCTGTTGTATGTAGGCTTTCTCTAGTTGCGGCGAGGCAGCTACTCTCTACTTGCAGTGCACACGCTTCTTACTGGGGTGCTTCTCGTGTGGTGGAGCATGGGCTTCAGTAGTTGTGCTGGACTGGTTTAGTTGAGGCAGGTGGGATCTTCCCTGACCAGGGATGGAACCCGTGTCCTCAGCATTGGCAGACGAATTCTTAACCACTGGACCATCTGGGAAGTGCTGAGACCTTAACTCTTAACCCAGAATTAGAAATTATGTTGGAATTTCAGATTCTAGGCAGAGCCAAAGGAAGAATATTCCTAGGTAAGGGGGCTTTTCCACAACATTTAATGACAGTCACAAGCAGCAGTCATTAAGAAAATGCCCCATGCCACGCATTTACACCTTCACCTCCATCCTCAACCCCACATGGACCGTGGCTCCTCACCTCTCTCACAGAAAGCCTGGCACTCCTGAGTCTCATTCTTGCCCTGCTTTTCCAAGGGCTGGAGCTGGATACTCGGTGACTTCAGTGCTCCCACAGATGTCATTTCCTTCCAGGTCATTCCCTGGCCATGAGCTGTGTCCTAGGAGTAATCAAGTACCAACACTATGATTCTGAGGACACCCAAGAGGAAAACCCCTAGAATAACAGGGCAGGCCAACCAGAGTCAGAAACTCAAGCAAATGATTAGATAGAGAACAATAAGGCTAATAGCTCTAGTGACTTGATCCTAGTGGACAAATAATAAGCCAAAAGACAAAAATTTTTATCGTTCTCTGGTAGCCCAGTCAAGTCACTTAGAATGGCTTTCTCATTAACCTACAAACAGTTAAACAAGCCAACAAAACACCTCCCTACCTGTTGCCTTGGCTCGTCGAGCTCCTTCTCCAGCTCCTCCAACATCTCCACGGCGTCCTCTCCGCTCTCTGGTCGGTTCTCTCGGAACAAGGCCTGCAGCTCCTCGGGCAGGATGGCTAGGAACTGCTCCAGCACCAGCAGCTCCAGGATCTGCTCCTTGCTGAGCACCTCGGGCCTCAGCCACTGACAGCAAAGCTCACGGAGCCGGCCCAGCGCCTCCCGGGGCCCCGCGGAGTCAGAGTAGCCAAACTGCCTGAACCGCTGACGGAAGGCTTCCTGGCTACAGGCGTTTCCCTGACGGCCAAAGTCCTGCCCCCAAACACAGTTTTCTTCTTCGACCTTCACCACGATGAGTCTTTCTTGCCCTTTTGGAGCACAGTAGGCCAAGGCTGCAGACTTCCCTGCCATTCTGGGCAGAGACAATCTGAATTCAGAGGCTGCCTAGCCAAAGTGGTGAGCAGATGGGTCTGTGTCTACGAGATTTCTTCTGAGTTCTGATGCTTCAGGGAGCTCCTGAGGTGGACGATGCTAGTGTCACACAGGGGGAAAAAATGTGTTTAGAATATAAATTCAGCTGTTTGAAGACAAGGTGACACAGAGCATAGCGCTGTAAAGAAACTGACGAGATGGGAGCTTTTGTATAAATGATACATTCATAGATGATTCAGGATTTTTCTCAGGATGTGAAACGGAAAATGTTTAAGTATCACTGAAATAAATTCAACTTTTGGTGACCATGTTAGAGACAACATGGGAGACAGTAAGTAGTGCTCAAAAATCATGGAAAGCAGGAAAAGCACTCTAGTGTATTATTACTCCTCAGAATAACAAGCACCATTTTACTGAGCACCTACTAGATGCCAAGCACCTGCGAGATACTTAACATAAATTTAATATAACTTCCCTATGAATTCTGTAAGGACAATCATAATTGTGCCCATTTTCCAAATGAGGCTGCTGAGAATCATAAAGGGACCCAAGACACACAGCCAGTAAGCAGCACAACTGTGCTCAGCAACCAAAGTATTTATTAGCTCTTTCTATTAAGTCATGGGTTCTCCCCAAAGAGGGGCTTCCTGAGTGACTCAGTGGTAAAGAATCTGCCTGCCAATGCAGAAGACTTGGGTTCAATCCTTGGGTCGGGAAAATCCTCTGGAGAAGAAAATAGCAACCCACTCCATTTATTCTTGCCTGGGAAATCCCACAGAGAGAGGAGCCTGGCAGGCTACAATCCATGGGGTCACAAAGAGTTGGATACGACTTAGCGACTAAACAACAACTCTCCAAAGAAGGGAATCTGCACTTAATAATACCTTGGGCAAGGCACTTTACAAATACAATTTTATCAGAAAGTGTAAATAACACTAGCAGTCATGCATTATCATCTCCACTTTACAGATGAGGAAACTGAGGTTCTCAAAAGCTAAATAATTTGCCCAAGGTCGCAAACTGGTATACAGCAAAGTCAAGACATGAACCTAGGAGTAGCCCAACTCTGATGCACTGGCTTTTTAAAATTACAGAATGGGTTAATGCCCAGGACAATCTAGGTTGATACTAAATTAAATTAAGAATGAGGGTGGAAAAAAAAAAAAAAAAAAGAATGAGGGTGAAACTGTTAAGGAAAGGTCATGGAGAATGGCCATGGTGATGTACATAAAAGGAAGGTTTATTCTTGACTTTAAGTCACAAGGTTCTGAGACAACACAAAGAAAAGAGGAATGGATTCCTTCATCCATTATCTCAACAATACTTGAGCTCTGTGCTAGGCAGTATACTGATCAGGATTCTCAGGGTACAAAGGTCTGTTTTCAAGGACTCCTAGTTTAGTACAGGAAAATGACAAACACGGTGCAATACACCCAAAGATCAAGAGAATTAGACAAGGTAGCCCGGAAAGATAACCAAGACCAGGAAGAACTGTCTGCCTGGGCGAATCATCTCAGCATAGCCTGATATGTGTGAGCTGGGTAAAGCCGTAGAAGAAGGTCATTCAGGCAAGCAGTGGGATGGCAAGTAAGAGGATGTGGCCCATTGAGGAAAATGCAGGTAATTCAGAAAGGCCAGGCTCAGAGCGCATTGGCTTAGAATCAACCATGGAACACAGACATCAGGACAGACTTGTTGAATCAGAATCTCCATGGGTGGGACTCCAATAAGTGCCATAGATGCTTCTGATGTGCAGCCAGGGTAAAAAGTACTGGACAGAGTACCTCTGCCTAGGCAGAGGTAAGGAATAGTGAGAGAGGAGAGACCTCAACAAAGAGAAATTCAGGGACATTTTTCTTCTTAATTTTGTGGTACTTGGAAAATATTAAATACATTTCTTTAGTTCTTCTTACAATTGACATTTAAGAAATTCCATGACAATGCACAAATATTATCCCTCACCAACTTGTCTTTCACTGGGTGGCTGAAGCACTCTCACTGCTCCTTCCCATCTCCTTCACAGGCCCACCCTCCTCTACATCAGAGTTCCACAGGTCAGCCCTAAGCCCGCCACCACTGCTCTTAGTCTCTCCCGGGAATCTCATCCTGACCTTCAGTTACCATCCACTTCTCGTCTAGAGCTCCCATCTGAGCTCCAGTTCTCTTTGCCCATTGTGACTCACACCCATCATAAATCCTCTTGAATTTCTCAAAAGGACCTCAAACTCAGCACATCCATGATCAACTGATGATTCCTCCCACCGCAACCTGCTCTTCTCCCAGGAAGATCCCCCTCAGAAAGCAGGAATAACCATCTGGCTGTATTGCCAGAAACATGAAAGCATGCCTAACACATTCTTCCTATATTTAATTCAAATTGAGTCCTATTGATTTTATTTCCTATCTCCAGAATCTACCTTTCCCCATCACTACCAGCACCATCTTCATTTCAGCAACTATCCTTATCACACTGTATGAGAACGCAGTCTGCTTCTAATGTAACCACAGTGACTTCTTCAAGTTGCAGATCCGATCTTGTTCCCCCAACTAGTTTCAAAAAAGCAAAAACAAAAACAATGGATAATCAACAAGGACCTACTGTAAAGCACAAGGAACTCTGCTCAACATTCTATAACAACTTAAATGGGAAAAGAATTTGAAATACAATACAAACACGTGTAACAATCACCTAGCTGTACACCTGAAACTAACACAAGATTGTTAATTAACTATATATACGTGCTTAGTCACTCAGTCCTGTCTGAGCCTTTGTGACCCCATGGACTATAGCCCACCAGGCTCCTCAGTCTATGAGATTTTCCAGGCAAGAATACTGGAGTGGGTAGCCATTCCCTTCTACAGGGGAATCTTCCTGACCCAGGGATCGAACACAAGTCCCGGCATTGCAGGCAGATTCTCTATTATCTGAGCCACCAGGGAAGCCCACTAATCAACTATGGAGGTGGTGGTTTAGTTGCTAAGTCGAGTTCGACTCTTGCGATCCCATGGACTGTAGCTTGCCAGGCTCCTCTATCCATGGGATTCTCCAGGTGAGAATACTAGAGTGGGTCGCTATTTCCTTCTCCAGAGGATCTTCCCCACCCAGGAATCAAACCCACGGCCTCCTGAATTGCAGGCAGATTCTTTACCGACTGAGTTATGAGGGAAGTCCTATGTCAACTATACTCCAATATAAAATAAAAATTAAAGACAAAAAAACTCCAAAGCCCTTTAGCTTTGGAGTTAAAACTCCAAACTCACTTTAGCCCAGGTGAGTCTGTCTTTGTACTCATGTCACTTTACAGATTCCCGGGCCATACCCCAGCCTGAGCCAGAACCTCATGGATGGGGTTTTAGATCTGTAAAACAGTCTGCAAGCAATTCTGATGTGTAGGCAGGCTTGAGAACCCTGGACCATTCAGGAAGTCATGAAAGAGAATCATGTTCCTTTCCATCAGAGCACTTCTCTCATTTTGTCAGTATATATACAGCCCCAGTTCAGTTCAGTTCAGTTCAGTAGCTCAGTCGTGTCAGATTCTTTGCAACCCCATGAATCACAGCACACCAGGCCTCCCTGTCCATCACCAAATCCCGGAGTTTACTCAAACTCATGTCCATCGAGTCAGGGATACCATCCAGCCATCTCATCCTCTGTCATCCCCTTCTCCTCCTGCCCCCAATCCCTCCCAGTATCAGGGTCTTTTCCAATTAGTCAATTCTTCACATGAGGTGGCCAAAGTACTGCAGTTTCAGCTTCAGTATCAGTCCTTCCAATAAACATCCAGGACTGGTTGGATCTCCTTGCAGTCCAAGGGACTCTCAAGAGTCTTCTCCAACACCACAGTTCAAAAGCATCAATTCTTCAGCGCTCAGCTTTCTTCACAGTTCAACTCTCGCATCCATACATGACTACTGGAAAAACCATAGCCTTGACTAGACGGACCTTTGTTGGCAAAGTAATGTCTCTGCTTTTCAATATGCTATCTAGGTTGGTCATAACTTTCCTTCCAAGGAGTAAGTGTCTTTTAATTTCATGGCTGCAGTCACCATCTGCAGTGATTTTGGAGCCCAAAAAGATAAAGTCTGACACTGTTTCCACTGTTTCCCCATCTATTTCCCATGAAGTGATGGGACCAGATGCCATGATCTTCATTTTCTGAATGTTGAGCTTTAAGCCAACTTTTTCACTCTTCTCTTTCACTTTCATCAAGAGGCTTTTTAGTTCCTCTTCACTTTCTGCCATAAGGGTGGTTCCATCTGCATATCTGAGGTTATTGATATTTCTCCTGGCAATCTTGATTCCAGCTTGTGCTTCTTCCAGCCCAGCGTTTCTCATGATGTACTCTGCATATAAGTTAAATAAGCAGGGTGACAATATACAGCCTTGATGTACTCCTTTTTCTATTTGGAACCAGTCTATTGTTCCATGTCCAGTTCTAACTGTTGCTTCCTGACCTGCATATAGGTTTCTCAAGAGCCAAGTCAGGTTGCCAAATTCAGACTTAAATTGAAGAAAGTAGGGAAAACCACTAGACCATTCAGGTATGACCTAAATCAAATCCCTTATGATTATACAGTGGAAGTGAGAAATAGATTTAAGGGACTAGATCTGATAGATAGAATGCCTGATGAACTATGGACTGAGGTTTGTGACACTGTACAGGAGACAGGGATCAAGACCATCCCCATAGAAAAGAAATGCAAAAAAGCAAAATGGCTGTCTGGGGAGGCCTTACAAATAGCTGTGAAAAGAAGAGAAGTGAAAAGCAAAGAAAAGGAAAGATATAAGCATCTGAATGCAGAGTTCCAAAGAACAGCAAGGAGAGATAAGAAAGCCTTCCTCAGCAATCAATGCAAAGAAATAGAGGAAAACAACAGAATGGGAAAGACTAGAGATCTCTTCAAGAAAATTAGAGATACCAAGGGAACATTTCATGCAAAGATGGGCTCGATAAAGGACAGAAATGGTATGGACCTAACAGAAGCAGAAGATATTAAGAAGAGGTGGCAAGAATACACAGAACTGTACAAAAAGATCTTCATGACTCAGATAATCATGATGGTGAGATCATTCACCTAGAGCCAGACATCCTGGAATGTGAAGTCAAGTGGGCCTTAGAAAGCATCACTACAAACAAAGCTAGTGGAGGTGATGGAATTCCAGTTGAGCTATTTCAAATCCTGAAAGACGATGCTGTGAAAGTGCTGCACTCAATATGCCAACAAATTTGGAAAACTCAGCAGTGGCCATAGGACTGGAAAAGGTCAGTTTTCATTCCAATCCCAAAGAAAGGCAATGCCAAAGAATGCTCAAACTACAGCACAATTGCAGTCATCTCACATGCTAGTAAAGTAATGCTCAAAATTCTCCAAGCCAGGCTTCAGCAATATGTGAACCGTGAACTTCCTGATGTTCAAGCTGAATTTAGAAAAGGCAGAGGAACTAGAGATCAAATTGCCAGCATCCGCTGGATCATGGAAAAAGCAAGAGAGTTCCAGAAAAACATCTATTTCTGCTTTATTGACTATGCCAAAGCCTTTGACTGTGTGGATCACAATAAATTGTGGAAAATTCTTCAAGAGATGGGAATACCAGACCACCTGACCTGCCTCTTGAGAAACCTATATGCAGGTCAGGAAGCAACAGTTAGAACTGGACATGGAACAACAGACTTGTTCCAAATAGAAAAAAGAAGTACGTCAAGGCTGTATATTGTCACCCTGCTTATTTAACTTATATGCAGAGTACATCATGAGAAACGCTGGGTTGGAAGAAGCACAAGCTGGAATCAAGATTGCCAGGAGAAATACCAATAACCTCAGATATGCAGATGACACCATCCTTATGGCAGAAAGTGAAGAGGAACTAAAAAGCCTCTTGATGAAAGTGAAAGAGTAGAGTGAAAAAGTTGGCTTAAAGCTCAACATTCAGAAAATGAAGATCATGGCATCTGGTCCCATCACTTCATGGGAAATAGATGGGGAAACAGTGGAAACAGTGTCAGACTTTATCTTTTTGGGCTCCAAAATCACTGCAGATGGTGACTGCAGCCATGAAATTAAAAGACACTTACTCCTTGGAAGGAAAGTTATGACCAACCTAGATAGCATATTGAAAAGCAGAGACATTACTTTGCCAACAAAGGTCCGTCTAGTCAAGGCTATGGTTTTTCCAGTAGTCATGCATGGATGTGCAAGTTGGACTGTGAAGAAAGCTGAGTGCCGAAGAATTGATGCTTTTGAACTGTGGTGTTGGAGAAGACTCTTGAGAGTCCCTTGGACTGCAAAGAGATCCAACCAGTCCATCCTAAAGGAGATCAGTCCTAGGTGTTCTTTGGAAGGACTGATGCTAAAGCTGAAACTCCAATACTCTGGCCATTTGGTTCAAAGAACTGATTCATTTGAAAAGATCCTGATGCTGGGAAAGATTGAAGGCAGGAGAAGAGAATAACAGAGGATGAGATGGTTGCATGGCATCACCGACTCAATGGACATGAGTTTGAGCATGCTCTGGGAGTTGGTGATGGACAGGAAGCTTAGTGTGTTGCAGCCCATGGGGTTGCAAAGAGTCAGACATGACTGAGGGACTGAACTGAACTGATACTTCAGTGGATTATTTGAGTAATACCCATACGTGTGTGCTCAGTTGCTTTAGCTGTGTCCATCTCTTTGCGACCCCATGGACTGTATCCTGCCAGGCTCCTTTGCTATGCCCTCCTTTAGGGGATCTTCCAGACCCAGGGATTGAAGTGGCATCTCCTGCATTTCCTTCACTGCAGGTGGATTCTTTACTACTGAGCCACCAGAGAAGCTCAAGCAATACCTATCATCCTCCACAATGGGATTATAAGGCACATCAAGATTTTTGCTCCCACTGTGTCTCCATCACCCAGTCCAATGTGTGGTACATAGTAGGCGTTACATACATAAAAGAAAGAGTGCACTACAGTTAAGAAAGGAGAGTTTAAAACAGGCAGTGGTCAACATTGTTGAATGCCTAATTAGGTCTGAAAAAGTCCCCATTTCTCATACTGCAAGGAGATGGCTTAGCTCTCAGGAAAAGCACCAGCTTTGGAATCAGGTGACCCCACAATGTGGAATCATAATGCAGCCTCTTAAAAGCTATGACATTAGTCACCAACTAAACCTTTCTGAGATTCCATTTCTTCTCCATTAAAAATGGAGTCAACAATGCTTTCATCAGAGTTATTACAGGAATTGGAATAACATATTTAGTTTTGCTTGATATATTAAGCATTTTTTAAATTCTGATGCTTTGACATCTAGGGCCTTGTCAACACTGGAGGGACTGCTCTTTCCAGGGCTAACAGATTGCAAAAGATAGCAAACTTGCCTGCAGGTATGCCTTTTACATACCAAGCAACCAATCCAGAGTCCCATACACCTACCACCTCCTCCAGGGGGCTTTCTCATCCAGGACCACCATTCCCCTGCCCTAATCACCCCAGGACCAGGTATCAGCAACCAGGGACAACCTCTATGCCTCAGAGCCCTGTCCCTACTTAGAAATTATTCAAAGTAGCCAATCCTAAACCTGATGACCTTGCCCTGTTTCTTGCCACACAAGACACAATAAAGGCTCCTGCCCACTTTCCGCTCATATCACTTCCTAACTGACCCTGGGGCTTCCCCAAGTGGCTCTGTGCGCCAGGCATGCCCCTGCTCTTTTGGGACCTGTTACAAACTACCTTTTCTCGCCAATCATCTCCTGATCTGTTGACCTCCCCATAACTAAATAACAATAAAAGTTGCATTTTAAAACACTTGGCCCAGAGGAGATTCTCAACACATCGTGCATACAGCACTCAACATAGTGGATAAGGGAAATGCAAATTTCACGTCAGAAGGCATGGGTTACAGAACAGGCTTTATTGGGGAAACTTACTGAGTGGTGAGTAAAAAGAGCACAGGTCCCCTGATTCTTCCATTATCCCATAGAAAGGAATTCTGGTGTGTGTGTGTTTTGTTTTTTTTCCCCTCTCTCCTTTCGTTTTGGGCTTTTGTTTTTTGTGTTTTTTCCGGCTGTGTGCAGCATGCAGGGTTTTAGTTCCCTGACCAGGGATCCAATCCATACCCCCTGCACTGAACCACCAGGGAATTTACGGAAGGTAATTCAAGGGAGTGCTCCTTCTACATTCTTACTGTGTGAATATGAGAAAGCAGCTTTGTCACCAAGGGGCATAAGTTGACTGCTTTGGACCAGAAGTGTGAATTTAAGTGTTAGCTGTTTATGGAGTTGTCTAAGGGACCCAGGTGCAGGCTGGAAGCACCTCTGGGAGATGAGATCCTGGTCCCAGGTAGCTCTTAGTCCAAGACACCCAAGGAAGTCCAGGGCACTTTTGGACATTCCTGTCTACTGCAGTATAAAGTATCTACCTTGTCTACTTAAACTTTAACAGAAAACACTAACTGAGCTTTCATTGTAGTGTCAAGCATCAGCTACCTGTTCTAAGTGTCTTCATTCATCTTTATAGCACCCTATATTCTACAGTTTTACAGAAGAAAAACAGAGATGTTATGTACTTTGTCTCAGGTCACAAGGCTAGTAAGTAGTCTGGATTGTTTTGAAACCAAATGGTCTGACTCCAGAGTCCATACTCTTAGATGGGTACCCTGATGAACTGCCCTTTCACATCTGCCTTCTCCACTAAACCAACTGCACTTTTGAGGAAAGCCTGTGTTTTCATACATTTCTCTAACATTTATTGAGTTCCTACTTTGTGCAGGCACTGGGCTAGGCACTGAAAGAGTTACAAACAAGACAATGTCCTTGCATTGTGGTTGTTGAGTTGCTAAGTCGTGTCTGACTTTTGCCAACTCCTGTGACCAGCCCCCGCCCCCACCCCTCCCATGGACTGTAGCCCCCCAGCCTCCTCTATCCATGGGATTTCCTTCTCCAGGGGATCTTCCCAACCCAGGGATGGAACCAGCGTCTCTTGCACCTCATGCATTGGCAGATGGAGTCCTTACCACTGCCCCACCTGGGAAGCCCTTACCACTGAGCCACCAGGGACTGAAAAACAGTGGGGAGAGGCAGATGTTTAAAAAAAGAGGGAAAAAAAAAAGAAAAAAAGCACGGAATTACCTGATTTAATTGTGAAAGAACTACAAGGGGGAGAGTAGAAAGTGCTCTGAGAGTGGCTGGTTTAAAAAAAAATCTAACCTAGACTGGGGAAGTCAAGAAGGATGGCTGAGATAGGACACAAGAACGAACTCTGGGCGAGTGAAATGGGAGGAAGGATTCCATCTGTGCCCCTGTGACTCCTCCGTCAGCGGCCGGGCACACAGGAAGCGCCCGGTTAGTGCTCGCGGAGTCCGGGGATGCAAAGGCAGGTGGATGAACCGCAAGCGGACAAACATGAAAGCATGAAAGAATGGACCGACGGACGGATGCGCCGACCGACAGAAGGGCGGGCGGCCAGACGGTACCGTTGAGGGGCGGCCACTTAGAACCGCATGCTCTGCCTGGGGCCTAGGCAGGCCGAGGCCGCACAGCGGCATTTTGGGAAGCACCCGGGGCCCCGGAGCCGCGGGGCCGCACCGCCTCACTCACCCTTCGCTCCGCGGGCGGCGGGGACTGACCCCAGGTGAGGGGCAGAATGACCTCGGGCGGCGCGCGCCGGAAGTGGGGGGCGGCGCGCCCCTCTAGGCCGCCCGGAGGACTGCAGCTCTGTGGCGGGGGCGCGGCGGGGTTCAGAGGACCATTGAGGGGAGCGGGAGAAGGAGGGGTCTCTGGGTGGGACCTGGTGGGGACTGCCCCAGGTCGAAAACGGTTGACGGGAGACTGTAACAGGAAAATAGAAATAGCGATAGAGCTTAGTGTAGCATCAAGGAGATAAAAATAGAACCGACCATCTGTAAATCTGGGGCAGAGGACCATATTACATTCGCACACCACGAACACGCTGTCTGCAAGGACAGTTCTCGAAGCTACAGGGCGGAGAATAGGGGAAGGGGTCTTACCCCAGCGTGGCGAGAGTGTAATGTGCAGAAACACCCCACCGTCGACTGCAAGGGCTTGGGGATCCGGGACCCAGCAGTAGAAGGTCACTAATTTTCTCAAAGACTGCGGTACTCAAGCTGAGCCTTGCCGCAGACGGAGTAAAATGGAGATTTAGGAGTGCAGTGTTTCTAGGGAGCGGCAGGAGCGAGAGCACAGCGGTGGGAAGCTCAGGGCCCGCTGGGGAATTAGCCCAGCATCTTGGCTGGGTGGATCCTAGGTTAAGGGATGGGTTGGGATCAGGTTTGGAGAGTTTCAAATGCCCTGCTAAGGAATCAGGAATGCATTTAGTTAGCGGTGCAGGCCATTTACATGTGACATGGCCAGAATTGTAATTCTGGGGCAGTATCTGACAGTGCTTTGTAGACAGGATTAAAGGACAAAAGAGATGAAAGAGGACAGGCGGTTAAAAATGTAAACTCAGCAAGATTTGCGAGTATCTGAAAATATGACTAAAGATAGGGAAGACATTACCAAGGGAGATCTTGTGGAAAAAGAAACAAGGAATTATAAAATACTAGTATCTGAGGGAATGAAGGGGTAGAGCTGGTAGAGAAAAGGAGCTTCTCAGGGAAGCTGGGCCCAGCTAGTTCAAACATCATAAAAGCCAGGAGAGCTCTCAGGAGAGGGAAGAAGTGACTAGGAGATGCTACAGAGAGCTGGAGAAGATGCTAACTAAGGTGATGCTAGAATTAAGGCGAAGGGCAGAAGAAGGGCCAGAGAGATGTTACCTATGGAATGTCCTTGCCTGGGGTTAAGAAGTGTATGGTAAGGCCCTGAGAATAGATAATAATTCCTTTCAAGAAATGTGATAATGCAGGAAGGAAAAAGAGAGGAAACTCATTGGTCGAGACAACAGAATTTTAAGGAGTTTGTTTTCTAAGGAGATTAGAGACCTAATTATATTTGTAGAATAAAGATAAAGAGTGAGTGGGGAGAAAAATTGAAGACAGAAGAATAGAGGAATAGTTGATAGGGAGAGAATAAGACTGGATAGGTCTCAGGAAGTAAGATGAAACACTATAATAAAAAATGGTACATTTAGTCTATGTTGTCATGCTCTGAATGTAGACCAACCAAGTAGTATCAGTAGGTGATGCTCATTTTATACGTAAATAAGTGCACTGTTTACTGAATTGTCACAAACTGAACACACTTGTGTTACTAGCACTCAGATGAAGAAACAATATTATCCATCCTCAGAAGTGCCTACTGCAGTCTCATCAAGCCACTACCCTCCTCTGGCCCTAAAAGATAGAAACTACCCTAGAGGAGGGCATGGCAACCCACTCTAGTATTCTTGCCTGGAGAATTCCCATGGACAGAGGAGCCTGGCAGGCTACAGTCCATGGGGTTGCAAAGAGTTGGACACGACTGAGCGACAGCATAGCATACATACACTAAACCCTTAACATGATAGGTTAGTCTTGCCTATTTTTGTACTTTATGTAAATGGAACTCAATATGCACTCTCTTAATTCAGCCTTCATTCAACACTGTGTGTGAAATTCATATTGCTTTCTGTAGATGTACACTGTACATTCTCATTTCTAGTAAGAATATATTGTGTGATTATGCCAATACTCAGACATTCTATTATTGGTGAACATTATTGAGAGTGAAGTATTAAACTCTCTAAATACATTATTTTTGGATGTTAAGCTAACCTTGTATTGCTAAGATAAATTCCACTTGATCATGATATATAATTTTTAATATAGTAATGGATTAATTTATTCATATTTGATTGAGAATATTTGTGTCCATATTGTTAGAGATATTCATCTGTAGTTTTCTTTTCCTGTGATATCTTTGTCTCACTTTGGTATCAGAGTAATTAATGGCCCCTTTTATTTTCTGGGAGAGATTGTGAAGGATTAATATTCACTTCCCTGATAGCTCCGTTGGTAAAGAATCCACCTGCAATGCAGGAGACCCCAGTTCGATTCCTGGGTCGGGAAGATCCCCTGGACAAGGGATAGGCTACTCACTCCAGTATTCTTGGGTTTCCTTTATGGCTCAGCTGGTAAAGAATCCACCTGCAATGCAGGAAACCCTGGTTCGATCCTTGGGTTGGGAAGATCCCCTGGAGAAGGGAAAGACTACCCACTCTAGTATTCTGGTCTGGAGAATTCCATGGACTGTATAGTCCATGGGGTCCCAAAGACTTGGATGTGACTTTCAATATTCTTAAACTGTTTGATAGATTTCACTTGTGAAACCATCTAGGCCTGTGCTTTTCCTTGTTAGAAAAATTTTTATTATGAACTCAATTTCTTTACTTTTCATACATTTATTGTTTTTATTTCTTTTTCAGTTTTAGTAATTTATATAATTCTAAGTAGTTTGTCCATTTCACTTATGTTGTATAATGTGTTTGCATAAAGTTGTTTATAATAATCCCTGGTTGGGTTTAGTTGCTAAGTCGTGTCCGACTCTTGGAACCCCATGGACTGTAGCCCACCAGGCTCCTCTGTCCATGGGATTTTCCAGGCAAGAATACTGGCGTGGATTGCCATTTCCTTCTCCAGGGGATCTTCCCCACCCAGGAATCGAACTCAGGTCTCCTGCATTGCAGGCAGATTCTTTACCGACTGAGGTATGAGGGAAATTTTTATAGGGTTAGTAGCAATGTCCCTTCTTCTTGGCTTTTGTTAATCTCTCTTTTTTCTTTAGTTGACCTAGTAAAGGCCAGCTATATACTAACAAAAATACCAATTTTTGTTTATATTTTCAAAGAACAAAATTTTGGTATTTTGGGGGGAGCGGGTAGCAGCCTGTGCCAGGTCTTAGTTGTGGCACACAAGCTCTTTGATGGAGCAGGGTCTTCAGTTACCGGACGAGGGATCTAGTTGCCTGACCAGGGATAGGACTTGGGCCCTCTGCTTTGGGAGTGCAGAGTCTTAACCACTGAACCACTTGAAAAGTCCCTTGGTTTGTTGTTTTTTTTTTTTTTCTGCTTTCGGTTTTATTAATTACTACGCGACTCATTACTTCCTTCCGTCTGCTTCTTTTGGCTAAGTTTGTTCTTGACATTCAAGTTTCTCAAGATGGAAGCTTAGATTACTGATACGAGGTTTTCCTTTCTAAGATAGACATTTCAAAGCTAAAAAAATTTCCTCTTAAGCACTGCTGTAGCTACACCCTACAAAATTTTAAATGTTGCATTTCATTTTCATTCAGTATGAAACATAATTTCTCTTGTGATTTCTTTGAATTATAGGCTATTTAGATATGGGTTGTTTAATTTCCAAATATCTTAGAGTTTCCAAATTACTCTGTAGCTTGGAATGCTCTCTGGGCCAGTGGAAGTGAAGAGAAGTAAGCTCAGTTGTGTCCAACTCTTTGCGAGTCCATGAACTGTACAGTCCATGGAATTCTCCACGCCAGAATACAGGACTGGATAGCCTTTCCCTACTCCAGGGGATCTTCCAACCCAGGGACTGAACCCAGGTCTCTCACATTGTAGGTGTATTCTTTACCAACTGAGCCAACAGGGAAGCCCAAGAATACTGGAGTGGGGAGCCTATCCCTTCTCCAGCAGATCTTCCCAACCTGGGAATTGAACAGGGGTCTCCTGCATTGCAGGCAGACTCTTTAGCAGCTGAGCTATCAGGGAATCTTTACCAACTGAGTTACCAGCTGAGCTACTGGGCCAGTGGAATCCCTATCAACTGCAGTCTCTGGGCTGCATAGGTCCCATTGGCCTTGGAGCTGCTCTCAGTTGAGGTGGCCTTGGTGTCTCAACCCTCAGTAGTGGACCCACCCCCTGGGCACTCCATTGTCTGTGTGTAGAATCCCAATAGAATCCCAAAAGTCTGACAGTCTTTCTTTATTTTGTCCTGTCTCTATCAAATTCAATCCAAGCTAGCAGTGTTTCTGGTGAGAACCATATTGGTCTTCTGTGGATATCAGAGGGATACACACAGCTGGATACAAGGCTCTTCCATGGATCCTTCCTATAGATAACCCCCTTTCTATTCCTGGTTTCTGTTGAGATGGTTGATTGGGTCCATGAATCACCCATCTAACCTCTTCACCGAAAGGTTGTCCAGCTGCACCGAAGGCCTTGTCTCTGGAGCATGCAATCTGTGTAAGCTGAGAATCTTCCAAATCTTTGAGTACTGACTCCTTTTCGATTTATCTCTTTCCTCTCAGATTTTTACTGTAATCAGCAAGAGAAAATCATCCATCTATACTTTACACCTTTTGCTTGATAATATCCTCAGTTAACTATCCAAGCTCATCACTTACAAGTTCTATTTTCTGCCCAACAGCAGAATATGATTCAGTCAAGTTCCTGCTACTTTATAAAAAGCATCACCTTTTTCTCCAGCTTCCAATAATGTTTTCTTCATTTCTGAGATGTCACCAAAAGTTTTTATGTTTGTTTGTTTGGGTTTTTTTTTTTTTTTTGGCCACGCCACATGGCTTGTGAGATCTTAGTTCCCAGACCAGGGATTGAACCCCAGGCCTCAGCTGTGAAAGTGACAAGTCCTAACGGATGGACCACCAGAGAATTTGCCCCCACCAGAAGTATTTTTAATGCTCGTTATTTCTAGCAAAATTCTGTTCATGACAATATATGTATTCTCTAGGATGACAGAGGATTCCGCTTCTGAGCTTTTCATTTCCTCTGAGCCCTTGCCAGAGTCACCGTTAATGTCCATATTTCTACCAACAATCTCTATAGGGAGAGAAGGCCAAGGACTGGGACTTCCCTGGCCGTCTGCTGGTTGACTCTGCCCTTCCACTGCAGGGGACATGGCTTCCATTCCTGGTCAGGGGACTAAAATCCTGAATGCTGCATGGCACGGCCAAGGAATGCCAGCAACCATCTTAAGTTAGGAGACTGGGGTGGAACCAGTCCTTCCCTAGAGCCTTCAGAGGATCATGGCCCTTGCTAACACCTTTGATTTGGGGTTTTAAGCTCCAGACTGTGACAGAATAAATTTTTATTGGGTTAAGCCACTCAGTTTGTGGTACTAGAAATGGGGTGCTGAACAAACACCTAAAAATGTAGATGTGGCTTTCAAACTGGGAAATGACCAGAAGCTGGAGTTCTGAGATTGATGATACCAAGTCTAGGATGCCTGGAAGAGATTGTGTCCATACAAAGACCTGTACGCAAATGTTCATGGCACCTTTATTCCTAATAGTGAAAAAAACTATAGATAACCCAAATGCCTATCAACTGGTGAATGGATAAACAAACTGTGGTGTGTACATCCAATGGTATATCATTCAGCAACAAAAAGGAGGAGTGGGCTCCTGATACAGCAATATAGCTAAATCTGAAAATAATAATGCTTAGTGAAAGAAGTTTGAGTGCAAAAAAGAGTGCATTCTGTTTGAGTCCACGTAAATAACTCTAGAAAATGTTAACTATAATCACAGAAAGCAGAATAGTGGTTGGGGGCTGTGGCAACAAAGGGAGGGATTACCAAGGGAAGGAGGAAACTTTTGGGAATATGTTCATAATTTTCATTATGGTGATGGTTGTATACATAGGACAAAACTCACCAAATTGTATACTTTAAATATTTGCTGATTATTGTGTGCCTGTTATACCTCACTGTGTTTTTGTAATTTTTTTTTTTTTTTTTTTAAAAAAAAGCATCTGCACTCCCTACTTGGAAGTGCTGGACCCAAAAAAGGAGTCCTTACATTTGTTCTTACATAATGTTTCTTACACTTCATCAGGGTCTCATTCACATCCCTAAGATTTCATTAATTGGAACAGGTTCTAGGGGTGAAAGACAAAGTCCTCTTCCTCTATCTCAATCATCACTTCAGCCAACCACCATTTTCCCAAACCTATACCTTTTCTTCTGACATCTTAACTCACATGTCTTACCGGTCTCAATAATTCTATTATTTACTATTTCTATATCCCCCCTCCTCCCGCCCTCACCCTTACTTCCCAAGATATTTCCAAGGACACAGCAATATCCTTTCGTACCCTGATGCCCTCTCCCGCCCCTTTTCAGGTATTTCTCACCCTGATCCTTCAGCCACAACGAGGAGTGTATTGGCAAGCAAACAGTTTAGAAAGAGACACCCATGGCCTTTCTTAACAGCAAAGTAGATGCAAATCCAGCTTTCTAGCAAGTCAGGGATGAATTCCTGAGCACTATTTTTAAGGCAGCAGTTCTCAAAGTGTGGCCCCAGGATCACCTGAGAACCTGTGCCCCCACGGCAGACCTACTGAGTCGGAAGCTGGGATGGGGCCCAGCAATCAATTTAAATAGAGGCATGTCAGTGTTCTGGGGTGGAGGGAAACCTGAGAGACAGGAAGAAAGATTGGAAGCTTACCGTGTGTATCTGATTGACAGATTTGGGGACTCGAGACAGGGTGTGGGGTGGGTGGAGAGACATTAACAAAGGAGAAAGATAATTAAGGAAGAGCTCATTATGTAGTCAGAAAATCTACCCTGCCCCAGAGAGCTCTCTCGAAAGATGATTTCCGACATTTACGCCAGGAACTGGCAGACAGGGCCCTAGCTGAGGCCAGTTCCGCGGATGTTCAGGGGTTAAATCTCGGCAACTCCCCGCCCCCACCCCACCCCACCTCGCCGCTCCCGCCTCGCGCGTGCGCGCGTGCGAGGCCTCGGGCCATAGAGCTAAGCAAGCCTCCCAGATTCCTAGAGCGGACAGCGCGATGGCGGGTTTACCCGGTGGGAGGCTTGACGACGATCTGGAGAACACATCAAGGTATGGGTGATGTCGGCTCACGGATGGCAGAGGAACTCGGGCGATCTGGGCTGCCCAGCGGCCTCGCAGCGCCGCCAGGGAACCGTGTACGGTTGCTTGAGTCTATAGGGAGTCGAGGCTGCCGCCGTGGCCCCCAGGCTCGGCTCCTGGGCACTGGGAGCAAGCTGGTCGGTGCTTGGCCTGGTGTGCTTTGGGTACCCGGCCAGTCGTTGACCGGCTTGGGTTCTACTGAATGAACATTAGAAACTTTGGAAGCAAGTGGAATCCAGAAGCTTGGATGCAGCCGCACGAATCAGCCGACGAAGGTGTGAGTGTGAGAACAGGAGGGAGGAACAGATGATGATAGATGTCTCAGTAGTGTCATTTGGGTGTAGGAAGGGCAGCGAATGACATAGAGCTAACCACTAGGGCAGAATTCTGAAATTCCCTCCCCTGCCTTATGTTTCCCATTATATCCTTAGTTTGGTAGCATTAACCCCCCCGGATTATTTTTTTAAAATCTCTAGACTTGGAATGGAGACTACATGTCCAAGACGGGTGGTATACACTATGTAAAGTAGATAACTAATAAAAAAAAATTAGGTGTGATGAGAACATACTGTATAGCTCAGCAAACTCTCCTTAATGTTCTGTGGTAACCCATATGGAAAGGAAGTCCAAAAGGGACTTCCCTAACTAACCCTGTCTGCTGGATGATGAGGGAGGAAGCATAGTAAATTTGAAAGAAAAGCACTTGAAAGTTAAATGAGATTTTACTTTCTCCTTAACGTCTTTTATATCCAGAGGATGTTTTTGCTGGTCTAGTCTCAGAAATTACATCTTCAGTCTCTGCAATGATTCCCTTCCAAGTCCACTGGTGCCCAGTTGCCTCCAGGCCCCAGACTTCTATGTGAACAAGAAAAGCTCACTGAGGAAATGGTAGTTCTTCAGTTGCTCCCTGAGATGTCATGTCCAGTTGCCATCTATGGAGACTCAGTTCAGTTATGAGTCTTAAGAACACCTGTCAGGTGAGAAGCAGTGTGTATCTTTTTTAATGGTTAGGGGAGGGGGCGGTTTGGGGTTACCTTACTATGTTAGTATCTTCCGGTGCTGTTGGTATTTCTCATTGCCAATACCCTTCCCTGTATTAGGCAGTACCATCTCTTTTTTCACAAAAGAAAAAACATTCTTTTGTGTTCCAAGCTCCTGGCTTTATTGTACATTCTTGCATATGTAAATTTACATATTGTAAATTCTCCTGGCATTCCTTCCTCTCCTCCATTTTTCCCATTATAATCACCTTACCACCAAGCTGTCAGTATTCTGTATTTCCCCGGGGGATACTACCTGTGAACTAATCAAAGAAGCCTTTGCCCTCAGGGAGTTTACATTCTAGTTGCGGGGAAAGGAAATATATAAATATACAGTATAGTATCCGTTGTGGCTCAGCTGGTAAAGAATTCACCTGCAGTGCTGGAGACCTGGGTTCGATCCCTGGGTTGGGGAGATCCCCTAGAGAAGGGAAAGGCTACCCACTCCAGTATTCTGGCCTGGAGAATTCCATGGACCGTATAGTCCATGGGGTCACAAACAGTTGGACAGGACTGAGCGACTTTCACTTTCACTTAACTTTCATAGTATAGTATCAGATACTGATAATGGTTATGGAGAATGTATCAGAATTCTGGCAGGAAACATATGGCTCATTCAAACTGGATAATTCAGATTTCATGAAGAGGCCGGGAAGGATTATAGAAATCAACAAGGGATGGAGAAGAGCCTACACAAAGTCTAAGCTGATAGAACTATCTTCTGTCACCCATTCCACATTGCCCTTATCTTCTGCCAGCATCTCAGTGGCACAGAGTTCTTTATCTAGTCAAATAACATAAACCTTCTTTCCTAGATGATCTAAGTCCTTGGTGACCCTGTCTCTTTCAGTTTCCTTTGGTGTACCATTGACAGGGCCTATTAGACATGAGAGAACTAATGGGCACCCCCATGAAGTCCTCTGAGTTCCAGTAGCAGCAACCATTTCCCCACTGGTAATTGGTATCAGTCATTCTGGCCAGCAGAGTGACCCCATCTCTGCCTGCTGGTGTGGCAGTTTGAGGAGCCCAAAATACAGAAGCAGGAAACAGTCTCAACTTCAAATTTAATAAAATTATGAGTTTGTTCCATGGTAGAAGTATTTTTCCTTTGAGAATCAGAATCCTAAACCCACCAAGCCCAAGATTGTAGGGATATGAAGCAAAAATAATGTAAGTGAATTATGAGGTATAGAGTAAGAGACATTATTACTTTCTCTTCTGCCCTTGGCTCCTATATCCATGTATTATGGCCATGGGGAATATATAGCGCTGTTTATCATCCTGTAGTTTATTGCATATATTGCATCCCATATGACAGAACTGCAAAGTTATCAAGGTGTTGTTGCCCAGCTGGTACCATAATTGAACCTTCTTTTAATCATTCCACCATTATCATCATCCACTTAAATGTAGATGGTGGGACATATGATAAGGCCCATGAGTTATGTGTGTATGAACTCACTGCTGAACTTCCTTCCCTGTAAAATGACTCTTTTGGCGATAATACTATATAGAATACTGTGATAAGAAATACAGCATTCTCTTAAGTCAATGTACATTTTTATCTGGACTGTGTATATAGTCCTTTGAAAACAAATGGTTGCCCTCTCCATAATAAAAGGGGTTAGGTATAGTGAATCTGTCCCCAAGTGGCTACCTACTTTCTCTCTAGAGAATGGTACCTTATTAGGGCCTTAGCAGTTGGCCTCTTGGGCACATAGAAATTATTCTAGGCATATCAACCTTCATAAGTGGAGGTCCGTATTGTTGAGCCCTTATATAGCCTCCGTCTGTGCTGCCGTGACCACTTTGTGCATGAATCCGTTGGGCAAACACTGCGTTGGTAAAAAGGCTGATTGATATCATAATATGGATTGCCGTGTCCATCTGATTGAGAGGCTTCTCCACAGAAAACGCCCTTTGGTAGGATTCACAGGGGCCACTAACTTATTAGTGGTTCATGCTTTGGTTTATCCTCATACTTTTCCTCCAGAATCTTTATTTCTCATCTTGCTCAGTCTTATTCTTCCCAGGTACCTAAGTAATCAGATGGGCTTCCCTGGTGTCTCACTAGTTAAGAATCTGCCTGCCAATGCAGGACATGCGGGTTTGATCCCTGTGTCAGGAAGATCCCCTAGAGAAGGAAATGGCAACCCACTCCAGTATTCTTGCCTGGGAAATTCCATGGACAGAGGAACCTGGCAGGCTACAGTCCATGGGGTCGCAAAGAGTTGGACACAACTTGGCGACTAAACAACAACAATGAGTAATCAGATAACCCATTAGTTACTACCCGTGAATTGTCAATACATGTATCTTAGGCTATGTTGCCTAAGTAGACAACCAGGTATATACCTGAAATTCTGCCCACTGGAAGGATTTGCCTTTACCAGCATGTTTGAGGCAACCTCTGAGTAGAGGTATAAGCTGGTGCCCATACACTGGGCAGACCCATCTCTGCATTTTCCTCCTCTGTTAACCGGTAATAGGGAACTCCCATGGGACCATGAATATAGGTTGAGGAGGCGTGGTCGTGGAGCGATAGGAACAGGAATGGGAATCTGAGCCACTAGCACATGGAATTTACTTGTCTTTCAGATTTGCTTTTATAATGGAATACTGGTTTATATGTTCAGTTCTATGAATTGATGGATCAAATAACAACTGGTACACAGTGGTCACTTTGTAATAGTTATTTGGTACCCTGTGGTCAAGCATTAAGTCTCTAATAGTGCTCAAGAGCAAGCCAAGATCTGCTTTTCACTTAGAAAATTGTTGGTAGAAGGAAGTATGGCCTTATTCCACTATGTTCTCTCTTCTTTTAATATTTATTTTTATTTATTTGGCTGTGCCAGGTCTTAGTTGCGACATGGGGGATCTAGTTCCCTGACCAGGGATCGAACCCAGACTCCCTGAATTGGGAGCATGGAGTCTTAGTCACTAGACCACCAGGGAAGTACCTTCACTGTGGTTCTCTTACAGAGGCTTTCAAAGAGTCTCCATACAGCAACCATGACTGCTCCTGACACTTCCAGTACCATTGGTTATCCTGGTTAATGAAGTCATGTGACAGGACAGCTTGCATCGCAACATGGTCCTACTGTAGAACCTTTTTTTTATTCTGTTAGTCACTCAGTCATGTCCGACTCTGTGACCCCATGCACTGTAACCCACCAGGCTTCTCTCTCCATGGAATTCTCCAGGCAAGAGTACTGAGTCTCTCTCAAAAGTAGCAACCTTACAAATTTCTTAGATTGGTTATTTCAGCTCATTTACTATGGTATCTGTTCCCTAGAAAATGCAGGCCCACCAAGCATTATGCCTCTCTGAGGTGGTAAGAATTGGTTAGAGGTATAACCAAAGTGAGAGAATAAGCCATGTGACAGAGAAGAGTCTTCCAGGAAGAGGGAATAGCAAAAGTCAGAGCCCCATAAATATAGCAGGAACAGAGCAAGCCTGGGGTAGACAGGTGATAGGGGTGGTGTAGAATGAAATGAGGGCAGAGAGAAAAAAAGGGACAAGATCATAAGTTATTCCCAGTGAAATGGGAAACCAGTGGAACTCTTTACACAAGATAACATGTAAAGATCACTCTAACCATTATATGGAGAATAGGAGAAAAGTAAGTTAGCATAAAGAAAGCAAATGATTTAAGAGAGTAATCAACTATGTCAAATAAATCAAGAATAAGACTGAAAATTGACCATTGGATTTGTTAAGATAGAGCATATAAGGGGCTTTAATAAGTATGGTTTTGGTGGAGTTACAGAGATAAAAGCCTGATTGCAATGAGTTAAAAAAGGACTAGACTTGATGTTTCTTAGAATATAGCACTATGTGAACTATACACACCTGAGCAAAGTGTGAAGTAGCTTAACCACTTTGGAAAAATCTAGTTGAAGACCCAACAATTCTGATCCTAAATTTATATAACCAAGAGAAACACTTGTATATGTATACTGAGATAGACGTACTAGCATATTCATATCAGCATTGTTTGAAATAGCAAAATGTTCTTATCCATTGAAGAAGGACAGACAGATCACTTGTGGTATATATCACATTATAGCAGTGAACATGAATGCACTGTGGGTGAATCTTCCAAACATAATGTTGAGCAAAAAAAACAGTCATAAAATATATGTGGTATGATTCCATAAATGTATAAAGTTCAAAAACATGCTGTATTTGCTGCTAGGGATGCCATACCAAAACCACAGAGTGGGTGGCATAAACAACACAAATGTATTTTCTCAGTTATATGTATGTACTTTGGTCATCTATGCTTTACTTTGCTTCTACAAGTCTTACAGCTTTAGGTTTTATATTTCAGTTCAGTTCAGTTCAGTCACTCAGTTGTGTCCGACTCTTTGCAACCCCATGAATCGCAGCAAGCCAGGCCTCCCTGTCCATCACTAACTCCTGGAGTTCACTCAGGCTCAAGTCCATCGAGTCAGTGATGCCATCCAGCCATCTCATCCTCTGTCGTCCCCTTCTCCTCCTGCCCTTAATCCCTCCCAGCATCAGAGTCTTTTCCAGTGAGTCAACACTTTGCATGAGGTGGTCAAAGTACTGGAGTTTCAGCTTTAGCATCATTCCTTCCAAAGAAATCCCAGGGCCGATCTCCTTCAGAATGGACTGGTTGGATCTCCTTGCAATGGTTTATATTACATTTCTAGTTAATTTTTTAAATAATTTTATTTATTTATTTTTGGCTATGCTGGGTTTTCGTTGCTGCACAGCCTTTTCTCTAGTTACAGTGAGCGGGAGCTACTCTCTGGTTACGTTGCATGGGCTTCTCATTCCCATGGCTTCTCTTGTTGTGGAGCACGGGGTGTAGGCATACAGGTTTCAGTAGTTGTGGTGCACAGGCTTAGTTGCTCTGTGGCATGTGGGATCTTCCTGGATCAGAGATTGAACCTGTGTCTCCTGCATTGGCAGGCAGATTCTTTACCACTGAGCCACCAGGGAAGCCCCTCTAGTTAATTTTTGTGTATAATATAAGGAGGGGCTTCCCTGGTGGCTCAATAGGTAAAGAATAGTCAGAGTTAATTTTGGTTATTATGATATCCACTTGTAACACTTGTTTTTGAAAAGAAGCTACTTTTTCACCATTGAATTATCTTGGCAACTTTGTTAAATGTCATTTGTACGTACATATTTAGATCTGTTTCTGTTCTATTCAGTTAATGAATATGTCTATCCTTGCCAGTATCTCACTGCCTTGATTACTATAGCTTTGTAGTAAAGCTTGTAATCAAGTGGTATAAGCTCTCCAGTTTTGCTCTTTTTCAAAATTGTTTAGACCTTTCTCTGACTTTCTACACAGAGTTTAGAATTAGTTTGTCAGTTTCTACAAAAAGGCCTGCTAAGAATTTCATTGAGGTTGCATTGAATCCACAGATCACTTTGGGAAGAATTTATCATCTTAACAATATAAAATCTTCCTGTTTGTAGATGATGGTATATATTTCTAAGTCTTTAATTTCTCTTAGCAATGTTTTGTAGTTTTCATTATGCAGATATTGCACATACCTTGTTGAATTTGCTTCTTAGTATTTCATTTTTTAGTGCACCTGATAAAATATTTTTAATTATAGGTTCTAGTTGTTCATTGCTAGTATACAGAAATGCAATCAGGTTTTGTGTATTGCAATAAAACCTTTTACAAGTTCTAGTAACTTTTTAAAGACACTTTAGGATTTTCTGTATACATGATTGCATAATCTGTAATACAGTTTGACTTCTTTCTTGTATATCTCATTTATTTTTCATGTTATATTGCATTGTCTATGAATAGTGAATAGAAGTTATACAATGTTGAATAAAAGTGATAACATGTTCTTGTTTTCCTCCCTTCTTCCCAGGAGAAAACCATGTAATGTTTAACCATTAAGTATGACGTTAGCTATTAGCTTTTCTTTGCCTTTTATTAAAGTAGTTAATTTGCATGTAACATGCCTGATGTTAGGATTTAAATATACCATCTTATTTTTTTGTTTTTATTTTACCCCATCTTTTGTTTCTTTTTTGTTTTTCTTTTTTCTCTTCATGTGCTTGATTTATTTATGTTATCATGTTTTTTGTTTTTCCGTTTTTTCTCTATCAGCTTATTGTTTATACATCTTTGTATTGTTACTTACCTGTCACCTTATAGCTTTCACCTCATAGGCTTTCTCAAATGTGATTCTGTGAGAGAATTAAGCCAAAATGCTCTAAAGCATTCACTGTAAGTAACATATTAATGTTTCTCCTATACATCTATTGATGTACTAGCTCTCTACCATCTTTGGGAGAATTAAGAAAATAGTCATTCATAATATTTTCTTGTGGAACCCTGTTTGAAAAAGGCTGCCTTAGAAATCACAACATACATATTTAATTTATTACAGTTTATCTTAGTTTACTATGCTGCTGCTGCTGCTGCTGCTAAGTCGTTTCAGTCGTGTCCGACTCTGTGCGACCCCATAGACAGCAGCCCACTAGGCTCCTCTGTCCCTGGGATTCTCCAGGCAAGAATACTGGAGTGGGTTGCCATTTCCTTCTCCAATGCATGAAAGTGAAACGTGAAAGTGAAGTCGCTTAGTCGTGCCTGACTCTTAGCAACCCCATGGACTGCAGCCTACCAGGCTCCTCCGTCCATGGGATTTTCCAGGCAAGAGTACTGGAGTGGGTTGCCATTGCCTTCTCCGTTACTATTTCTAGGATAATCCAAAGACCTTGTAATATTTTGGTTCCATTTATCTTCCTCCTCTTATGCTATTTTTTCCATATATTTTAATTCTACATGTATACTGTAAACTCCATGAGACACTCATGCCCATTTAGATTTACCCCAATACTTCACTTTTTCCAGTACTCTTTGCCTGTGGCAAAGAGGATAAACCTCCACTTGGAGGCTTGGGATTTTGGATTTTAGCCCTTGAAATTAACCTCTGTCATGTTTTTAGCTCTACAGACCATTTGCAGTCTGACAGTGATGTACCTTTTATAGTAAACACCTCTTAAGAATGGGCTGATAGTCTCAAGAATTTCGGTGGAGCTCTCATGTTCTCTACCATTACAGACATCTGGTATTGTTGAGCATAGGGATAACTTCCTAAAAAATCAACTCAAAAGAGATTTCTGATCCTACCTCCCTAATCTTTTTCTGGTTTACACACCTTAGTAAGGAAGTTTGGTCATTGAATATAGCTATTCTCAAAAGGATCATGTTTTCTTGGTCACTTTCTTCTAATAATCAAGACAAAAGAGGTAGAGGACTACATAGACCTATTTTTGGAAATTCAGGCTTCTTTCCTAACCATTCCTGGGCTTGATGCTTCTTTCTTTCCCCTGGACAGCACATGACCAGTCTGGTTGGTATACACTCACAGTGACAGCTGCCACTGCCTCCTCCTTCTCTTTTTCCCTTTTACCTCCTTCCAACTCCCTCACTGAAGTTTTCATTCATACTGCCTACTTTACATATATCAGTAAGTTGCTTATGTATTAGCTCTAAATAGTCAAACTTTGCTAATTACTGTAATTAGATTTCAGTATTCTCAGATCTCTTCTTGTGACAAACATATACAGAACATATCTGAGAAGCCACTTTAATAAACAGTTATTCATTATTTATTAATTTTCAGTGTTTTGGAGCACTCCTATACTGTGACATTTCATAGGAAAATACTAATCTTTTTCACCTTAAAATTTCTTACAGTATGGAGAACATCTTCCATCTATATTTTGTTTACTGTTTTAGATGGTGTGACTAAGTCCAGTGTTGGAGAGATGGCTTCCAAGGAGGAAATTACAGCAAAAATTGAACCATTGACTGAAGAGTCTGGCAACCCCAGAAATGATGTTCTCCAGGATTCTGAATGCAGAGAATTCTTTGGACTTGGGGATAAATTCAGTGAAAAGGATCAGAACCTCTTTAAAAGAAGACAGCACAACTGTGATGAATGTGGGCAAAGCTTTGCTTGTAGTACAGGCCTTATTAGGCATCGAAGAACCCACTGGGAGAAACCCTATGAATGTGATCAGTGTGGAAAGGCCTTTAATGTGAGCTCAGCCCTGGTTCTGCATCAGAGAATTCATACTGGGGAGAAACCCTATCCTTGTAATTGGTGCATTAAAAGTTTCAGTCGGAGCTCAGACCTTATTAAACATCAAAGAGTCCACACTGGTGAAAAACCTTACAAATGTGATGAATGTGGGAAAGCCTTCAGTCAGAGCTCTGATCTTATTATACATCAGAGAATCCATACAGGAGAAAAACCCTATCAATGCGGTCATTGTAGTAAAAGTTTTAGCCAGCGCTCAGACCTGGTTAAACATCAGAGAATCCATACTGGAGAGAAGCCTTATACATGTAGCCTGTGTAACAAGCATTTTAGTCAGAGTTCTGATGTTATAAAACATCAAAGAATCCACACTGGTGAGAAACCATATAAATGTGATGTGTGTGGAAAAGCCTTCAGTCAGAGCTCAGATCTTATTCTACATCAGAGAATCCACACTGGAGAGAAACCATATCCATGTAATGAGTGTGACAAAAGTTTCAGTCAGAACTCAGACCTTATTAAACATCGAAGGATCCACACTGGAGAGAAACCCTATAAATGTAATGAATGTGGGAAAGCTTTTAATCAGAGCTCAGTTCTTATTCTGCATCAGAGAATTCACACTGGAGAGAAACCCTATCCATGTAATCATTGTAGCAAAACCTTCAGTAGACTTTCAGATCTTATTAATCATCAACGAATTCACACTGGAGAGAAGCCTTACCCCTGTAACCAGTGCAGTAAAATGTTTAGTCGAAGATCGGACCTTATTAAACATTACAGAATTCATACAGGTGAGAAACCCTATGAGTGTGATAAATGTGGGAAGACCTTTAGTCAAAGCTCAAACCTTATTCTGCATCAGAGAATCCACACTGGAGAGAAACCCTATCCATGTAGTGATTGTACAAAAAGTTTTAGTCGTCGTTCAGACCTTGTGAAACATCAAAGAATACACACTGGAGAGAAACCGTACACATGTAATCAGTGCAATAAAAGTTTTAGTCAAAGCTCAGACCTCATTAAGCATCAGAGAGTACACTCTGGAGAAAAACCCTATCGTTGTGATTGTTGTGAGAAAGCTTTCAGTCAGAGTTCTGACCTTGTTCTTCATCAGAGAATTCACACTAGAGAAAAACCATATCCGTGCACACAGTGCAGCAAAAGTTTCAGTCAGAACTCAGACCTTATCAAGCACCAGAGGATCCACACTGGGGAAAAACCATATAAATGTAATGAGTGTGGGAAGGCTTTCAGTCAGTGTTCAGCTCTTGTCCTACATCGGAGGATCCATACTGGGGAGAAACCATACCCGTGTGGTCAATGTGGCAAAGGCTTTAGTCGGCGCTCTGATCTCATTAACCATCAAAGAATCCACACGAATGAAAATCCATATAAATGTGATGTGTGTAGAAAAGCCTTCAGCACACGCACTGATCTTACTGAACACCAGAGAATCCACATGAGAGAGAAACCCCACAGGTGCGTTCAATGCAGTAGAAGTTTTAGCCAGCTCTCTGATCTTAATCATCATGAGAAAATTCATTCTGGGGAAGACACTTTGAATGTGAGAAAACCTTTAGTGTATACCCCAACTTTATTCAGTACTAGAGATGCTCTGCCAGAAAAAAATCATAGGAATGCTATTGATTATGAAAAAGGTTTTAATCAATGTTCAGCTGTCATGCTACATTAAAAAAACACACAGACACTAGAGAGAAAACATAGTAATTCAATTTTTGTAATGAAAAGTTTAACTCAGAGCTCAGACATTACTAAAGAAAAATTCTGAGAATGAATCCTGTGGGTAGAGGGAAAATCTTTAATGTGAAAAAAATTTACTGAATGTCAACAACAATGGAAAAAAATTTCTGCTGTAATGTAAGAAAAGCTCTAGTCTTTTAATCAAATACAATCCACAAGAGGAAACTTTCTATCATTACAAGAAATGTCTAACAATGATAATGCAGAATGTTACCAGATATTGTAAAAATCAGTGTGGTGGCATGTATAATCAGAGCTCAAAAAGAAATGTATTAGTGTTATAATCTCACACCTTTAGTGAGCCCAGATCACCAGTTGCAGAGAAGTTATTTTAGAGAATGTAGGGAAAACTTAAACCCTTCCCTTATCTTGTCATTCACTCTGCTAATTGGCATACCACTTATCTCCTGACAGCTGGAGAGTTCTATGTTATGCTAATGCTAGCTATTAAAGTCCCTGTGTGTGAACTTGCTATGCTCTTCTGGTATTAAACTTGTTAACTACAAAACTCTAGTGCCCCATTTTCTGAAAGTTTGTGTTTTTTTGTGTGGCCAAGTTTTGTTCTTCCTAGTGAGCACGAGTTTTCAAGTTTCTGTGATGTTCACAGCAAACATGAATTTGTTTTCCTCTTAATAATTCAGCCCATCCATAAACTTCAGAGGTTTGAAATTATTTCAACACTACCATTTAATTGCAGCTTCTGAATTTATGAAATAATTGTTTTAAATTCCATATGTTAAAGTATGAAGATTACTACTATGTTTATCCTGTCATCTATAGATTGAACAAAATGTTAGTTAAAGTAATAACCTTCATGACTAATTCATATAGCATATTCTGTCTACAAGTAAAAAGATCTGTTGATCTTTTTTTTTAATGGCAACATTCATCAGACTTGGTTTTGTTTGTTGATTTCTGACATACATACTGATAATAGGCCATGTATACTTGATATTTTCAACTGAAAAATAGTTTTTTAAAAGTAAGAATACCTGTGTTTCTGGTATTAACCATTTGTTAAAATTCTGCTACTGTTATTTACTTTGACTATCCCCCATAATCATCCAATTAATATTTTAATACACATTGTTAAATTATTATGTGCAAGACATTTTTTTTTAGGTTTTCTAGTATACACAAAGAATACACTGTCCCCAGAAATCATGAATTGTATGGTGATAAAGGCTGACATATGCATAAAACATGGCTCAATAGAATCATTAAGGTAGAAAAGATGCTTATAAGAGCTCAAAGGTGATAGGGTTCAATTGTGATTGGAAAGAAAGGAAAAGATTTGTGGAGTTCCCAAGATTTGAGTTTTGAAGGATCGGAGTAGAGGCATATGGGCAGGGAGGGAATAGTCAAGAAAGGCACAGAAGTGAGAAGATACAAGAAATGATGTAGAGTATAGTGCTTAGTCACTAATTCAATAAATATTCAGTGTCAGACACTGCAGTGAGTGCTACTGAAGAAAGAACGATGCCCTTGTGCTTAAGTGTTTAGGAAAATAATGACTGAAACATGAACTTAAAAGAGTAAGAATAAAGTGGAAATTAAAATGAAGTAGGAGAAAAGACGGTTAAGTGTGATGCTAAATAAGCATACACTTCAACTTTCTGGAGTTTGGTGTCATCTGTAAAACAAAAGTGTTAGGTATGGTTGGAATAGATTTCATATTTCTGCATATTGTTCTCAAGGCAGTGGAAAGCTATTAAGATCTATGAATCAGGGAATGGCATGATCATCATCTTGCTTTCAGAAAAGTCTAAAAAGGAAGAAAGAGCAGAAAGGAAAACCATTTTGGAAGTCTAGAAATACAATCATGAGGTCCAGAAGTAGAGGAGCTAAATGGCATAGGCATGGTGATAGGTTGAGAAGTGAGTAGGGGTGAAGTGAGTAGGAGGGGAAAATCATATAATCAATTATTGTCTGGGGGGAATTTTAACAGTTAAGAAAAATACAATGATAAAATTTATATCTGAAGGTTAGCTATTTTTCCTGAGGATAAACACTAATAGCCAACTGCTTACTACACATTACTATCTAGTGTCCTACAGGTAAACTTAAATTTCATAAACTTAAATTTCATAACTTGACACACTCATGATATCCTCCTGAATTCCTTACTAAACACCTTGCCATCCAGATAAAATAACTGGTAGCCAACCTACATCCCTCATTCTCCCCCAGTGTTCTAAATCTACTTGGTCACTAGGTCATTTCTGAGTTACAAAAATAACACTACTTATTGTAAAAATTTAAACAATAGTGAAGTATATAAAGTAAAAAGGGAAGGGAAACAGAATTAGGCCTGCTATTTTATGCCAGTTGATTCCCCTGGCATTTGCTGATTCTCAAGCTGGCAAGACAAAAGGCCAAGAAATCTAACCAAAGGACACTGGAAGATTCAGATGTCCACTATCACGGTCTAAATCACACACTTCCCAATTGAATCATCAAAAATAGGAGATCTGAATATAACCATAGCTAGTAAGGAGATCCCCGACACAGAAAAGCTCAGAACCAGATGGTGCCACTGTTGAATTCTACCAAACATTTAAAGAAGAAACACCAATCCACCTCAAACTCCTTCAAAAAACAGGAGGGAATGTTTTCAAGCTCATTTTATGAGGCCAGAATCAACCTGATATCCAAGCCAGACAAAGATACTACAAGAAAACTACAGATCAATATCTCCTATAAATATTGATGCAAAAACCCTCAACAGAATATTACCAAACAGAATTCAATAGCACATTAACAGGATTATACACCAAGACCAAGTGGAATTTATTTCTGACATGCCAGGATGGTTCAACATACGAAAATCAATCAATGTAATGCATCATATTACCAGAGTAAAGGGTAAAAACCACATGATCATCTCAGTTAATGCAAAAAAAATTTTCTTTAACAAAATTTAAAACCTTTTCATGACTTAACCCACACACTCAACAATCTCGGAATAATACCTAGATAATAATAAAGGCCATACATATAAAACTCATAGTTAACATATACTCAGTGGTGAAAACCTGAAAATGTTTCCTCTGAGAGGAATAAGAGTGCCTGCTTTTGTCATGTTAATATAGCATTGGAACTCCAAGCCACAGCAACTAGCAAGAAAAATAAAGGAGGGATTAAAATGATATCTGTTTATAGATAACATGATCTTATATACAGAAAATTCTTAAAGTCTCACACATACAACTTGTTAGAACTGAAATCAATTTAGCACAGTTGTAGGGTACAAAAATCAACATGCAAAAATCAGTTGTGTTTTTATACACTAACAATAAACAACCTGAAAAAAAGCAATCCCATTTACAGTGGCATCAAAAAGAATAAAATACTTAAGAATACACTTAAACAAGGAAACAAAAGACATGCTAAAAGCTACAAAACATATGAAAGAAAGTAACACCAATAAATGAAGAGCCATCCCATGGTATTAAGTACATTAAATAATAAAATTAACCAAGGAAACAAAAAACTTACACACTAAAAGCTACAAAACATTCTGAAAGAAATTAGACACCAACAAATGAAGACACTCCATGGTGTTAAATACATTAAATAATAGAGAGTAGTAAATACTACCCAAAGAAATCTACAGATTCAGTGAAATCCCTATCAAAACCCCAACAACAATTTTTTCAGACCCAGAAAAATCCATCCTAAAGCTCACATGGAATATCAAGGAGCCCTCAATAACCAAAACAACCTCGAGGAAGAACAAAGTTGGAAGTCCCACACTTCCTGATTTCAAAACTTAACTACATTAATAGAAACAGTGTGGTACTGGCATAAAGACGAATGCATAGACCAATGGAATAGTATAGACAGCCCAGAGATAAACCCTCCCATAAATAGTCAAATGATTTTCAACAAGGGTGTCAAGACCATTCAATGTGTAAAAAGACAGTTTTCTTGATAAACGACAATGGGAAAAATGCATATTGACAAATGAATGAATTTGGACCCTTGCCTTACACTGTGTACAAAAATTAACTCAAAATGGATCAAAGACCTAAACATAGGAGCTAAAACTACAAAACTCTTAGAAGAAAACGTGGAGGAGATTGGATTTGTCAGTGATTTCTTGGATATGACAACATAAGAGCAAACAAAAGAATTAAGTGGATTTCATCAAAATTTAAAACATTTATCAAAGGATACTATTATCAGAATGAAAAAGGAAATCCATAGAATTGGAGAAAATATTTGCAAATCATATACAGATGGATTTTTTAAATTTTTCTTATTTTTAATTGAAGGATAATTGCTTTACAGTATTGTATTCATTTCTGTCAAACATCAACATGAAACAGCCATAGATTTACAGATAAGGGATTAATATTCAGACTATATAAAGAACCCCTTACAACTCAACAATAATTAACCACATTTTTTAATTGATCAAATGGCTTGAATAGACATTTCTCCAAAGATGTTATAAAAATGGTCAAAAGCACATAAAAAGATACTCAATATCACTAATCATTAGGGAAATGCAGACCAAAACCTCAGTGAGATATCATTCTATGCCTGTTAGGATAGCCATTAAGAAAGGAAGGAAGGAGGGATAGAAGGAAGTAAGGAAATAATATTGTTGGTGAGAAATGGGAACTCGTGCACAATGCTGATGGGAATGTAAAATGGTGTAGCCACTGTAGGAACCAGTATAGTGGGTCCTTAAAAAATTAAACACTGAATTACAATATGATCCAGTAATTCTACTTCTGAGTATATACACAAAATGGTTGAAAGAAGGGACTCAAATATTTGTACACTGATCACAGCAGCATTATTGATAACAGCCAAAAGCTGAAAACAATCTGAATGTCCATTGACAGACAATGAATAAACAAAATGTGGTATATAAATATAATAGAATATTACTCAGCTTTACAGAGAAAGGAAATTTTGATACACACTATGTCATAGAGGAACACTGAAGACATCATACTACGTGAAATAAGCCAGACACAGTTTACTAAGAAAATAGAAATACACTAAATGTGTATACACCTAACAATTTTGCTTCACAGTATATAAAGCTAAAATTGACAAAACTAAAACAAGAAAGGTAAATCTACAATCTTAGTAGGAGACTTATGCAAATCTCTTAGTAAAAGAGAACAAGCAGGAAAAAATGCCCAAGAATATAGTGTATTTGGACAATATGATTAATAAAATTACCTAATGGACATATAGATAACAGTGCAACCAATAATGGCAGGAAACTTGATTCTTTTTAGGTGCACTGAGAACATTTTCCAAAACTGAGCGTATGCTGGTTTGTGAGGCAAGCCTCAACAAACTTTGTCAGATTGCAATCACTTAGAGTCGGGCTATGCAACAGAACTTTCTGTGTTCCATCTGTGTTGTTCAATACAGTAGACTGCAGAGTCAATACAGTAGTCACTAGCCACATGTGGCTGCTGCTACTGAACACTTAAATTATGTGACTAATGAACTGTATTATATTTTAATTAATTTATATAGCTACATCTGGTTAGTGACTGCTTATTAGCATAGACTTAGCATATGTTTTCATGCAACAATAAAACTAGCTAGAAATCAACAGCATAAACATTTAAAAAATTCCCAAATCTTTGGAAATTAAGAAAAACAATTTAAATTACCCATGGGTAAAAGGAACAAACACAATGGAAATTAGAATGTATTTTTATCTGGATAAAGTGAAATACAACTTTATCCACAGAGATAAAGTAAGATACAACTAAAGTCCTGATTAAAGAGAAATGTACAGCATTCAGTGCATGTATTACGGGGAGAGGGAAAGGCTAAAATTTAGTGATTTGAGTCTCCATCACCAGATGTTAGAAAAAGAATATCAAGTAAATCTAAAGAAAGTAGCTATTGCTGTTTAGTCACTCTATGTGACCCCATAGATTGTAGCCCACTGGGCTCCTCTGTCCATAGGATTTCCCAGGCAAGAATACTGGAGTGGGTTGCCGTTTCCTTCTCCAGGGGATCTTCCCAACCCAGGGATTGAACCTGCATCTCCTGCTTTGCAGGTGAATTCTTTACCACTGAGCCACCTGGGAAGCCCCGAAGGAAAGTAGAGAGAGATTCATATGGGTTGTTCTGGTTTCTCATCATAATTTAAAGAGAAATACTCACAATATCCAGAGCTCTTTATGTCCTGCAAAAGAAGGAAGAAGAGGTCCTCAAATTCCTTACATAGGGACTTCCCTGGGTGCAGTGGCGAAGATGCCATGCTTCCAATGCTGGGGGCCTGGGTTCAAACCCTAGTCAGGGGACTAGATCCCACATGCCACAACTAAGAGCTCACATGCCACAACTAAAGATCCTGCATGCCACCGCAACAAAGATCTGCTGCAGCCAAATAAAGAAAAATTAATTAAACTATTTTAAAAAGAAAAATCCTTACATAAGGAACCCATTTAGGAGGCACTTAGGTTGATTTCCAAATGGAACAGTGAATCTACAAAAGGAAAAAGTGATGGCGTCTACTTCATAAATCTGAAGAGTATCTGGGAGAAAGTTCTAGCAGCTTGTGCCATGCCATTGATGCCAATGAAAACTCGGCTAACGTCAGTGTCCTGTCCTCCAGACATACTGGCCACCAAGCTGTGCTGAAGTTTGCTGCTGCCCCGAGGTCACTCCTATTGCTGACTGTTTCAGTCCTGGAGATTTCACTCACCAGATTCAGGTAGTCTTCTGGGAGTGGAGACTTCCGGTGGTTGCTGATTCTAGGGCTGCCCACTAGCCTCTCACAGAGGCCTACCACTGCTCTGTGTAACACTGACTCAACTCTGCACCCTGTGGGCATCGCCGTTCCTTCCAACAACAAGGGAGCTCACTCAGTGGGTCTGAGGTGATGGGTGCTGGCCTAGGAAGTTGTGCACATGCGTGGCACCATCTCTCATGAACACCCACAGGAGGTCACACCTGATCTCAGCTTCCACACAGACCCAGAAGAGATTGAAGAGGAGGAGCAGGCTGCTGCTGAAAAGGCTGTGACCAAGGAGGTATTTCAGTGTAGATGGACAGCTCTAGCTCCTGAGTTTACTGCTGCTCAACCCGAGATCCCAGACTGGTCTGCGGGTACAGGTGCCCTGGGTGCCTACTCAGCAGGTCCCTCCTAAAGACTGGTCTGCAGCTCCCACTGCTCAGGAATGGGGAGGGAAGACCGCTGAATGGTTTTAAACCACTCTCTCATAGATTTTAAACAGAACATGGAAATTAAGTTGAGGGAAAATAAAGTTGTTGTTTTTTTTTTTTAAAGGAAGGAAATAGTAGAGCATGAATTAACTAGAAAGCAAACATTTTAAAAAGAAAATAAAGCCAAAGGCTCATTTTTGGGAAAAGATTAAATTTGATATTCTCCCAGAAAAACTAATCAAGAAAGAGAGAGAAGTCCCATATGTCAATGTAAGGAATGCAAAAGTGGCCATCAGCACAGATCTACAGTCATTACAGGGGTAATATGGAGGATGATTAATAATTTTACCTGAAATAAAATTAATCTAAAATTAACATAATAAATATAAAATTTGAATAGCTCTATGTCTATTAAGGACATTATCTGTAATTTAAATTTTCCCTATAAAGAATATTCCAAGCCAGACACAGCAGGGAATACTTCCAGACAGTAAATGAAAAAAAAAAAACAATCTCACACAATCTCTTCAAGGTAATAGAAAAAGACCATACATTACCCAACTAATTTTATGGAAGCTGTGGATTATGTTCCTTACAGAGGAAGATTTCCTTTCTGAAACTAGAACAAGAGGCCAGCTTTCCCAGGGATGTTGACAGACCCATCTCTCCACATCTCCCTAGAACACCCTTCAGGCCTTTGATCATTGCAGCTGTCAAAGAGCTTCAGCTGAGCCTCCAGGGCACATTAAAAGCAGTCTCTTTCAAAGAATTGGGATCCAGTTCTCTGGAAGGCAGACTGAATCTATACAATATCATTTATAACTTACACTAATACCAGGCTGAATGAATCACAAGCTAGAATCGAGATTGCTGGGAGAAATATCAACAACCTCAGATATGCAGATGATACCACTCTAATGGCAGAGAGCAAAGAAGAACTAAAGAACTTCTTGATGAAGGTGAAAGAGGAGAGTGAAAAAGCTGGCTTATAACTCAACATTCAAAAAACTAAGAACATGGCATCTGGTCCCATCACTTCATGGCAAATAGAAGGGGAAAAAGTGGAAACAGTGACACTTTCTTGGGCTCCAAAATCACTGAGGATGGTGATTGCAGCCATGAAATTAAAAGACACTTGCTCCTTGGAAGAAAAGCTATGACAAGCCTAGACAGGATATTAAAAAGTAGAGACATCACTTTGCTGACGAAGGTCTGTATAGTCAAAGCTATGGTTTTTCCAGTAGTCATGTACAGATGTGAGTTGGACCATAAAGAAGGCTGAGCACCAAAGAATTGATGCTTTTGAACTGCGGTGTTGGAGAAGACTCTTGAGAGTCCCTTGGACCGCAAGGAGATCAAACCAGTCAACCCTAAGGAAATCAACCCTGAATATTCACTGGAAGGATTGATACTGAAGCTGAAACTCCAGTACTTTGGCCACCTAATGAGAAGAGTAGACCAAGAGTATTTTGATGAGTGCCATATTATATATATGTGTACTTTGTTCTAAAAATCATATTGACAGTGACAAATGAAAATTTTTCCATTGTTGTACCAGAAACATAGAGGCCTGGCGTGCTGTGATTCATGGGGTCGCAAAGAGTCGGACACGACTGAACGACTGATCTGATCTGATCTGATCATAAACATAGCTCTACATCTTCATTTTAAATATGGCTGTAAGGGATATTTAAAATTGCTTTCTCATTATTCCTCCTCTCTCACCCTGCCCCAAAATTTCTCAATAACAGCACCTTACCTGACTTTCTTTTAAGTAATTCGCTCTCTCTCTTTCAGGGCTACTGTTTTTCTAAATTTGAATTTTGAGATAATTTCAGAATTATCTCAAACAAACTTACAGAAAAGTTGCAAGAAGAGTACAAAGAATTCCTATATGTGCTTCCCCCAGATTCCCCAAATATCATTTTATCACATTTGCTTTATCATTATCTACCTACTTACTCTATCTACCCAGATACATCTCTCTATATATTTTAATGTTTTCCCTGCATTGTTTAGGAGTAACTTGCAGACAACTTACTTTGCAGGCAAAGGAGAAAAGGAAAGATATGCCCATTTGAATGCAGAGTTCCAAAGAATAGCAAGGAGAAATAAGAAAGACTTCCTCAGTGATCAGTGCAAAGAAATAGAGGAAAACAGTAGAATGGGAAAGACTAGAGATCTCTTCAAGAAAATTAGAGATACCAAGGGAACTTTCATGCAAAGATGGGCACAATGAAGGACAGAAAGGGTATGGACCTAACAGAAGCAGAAGATATTAAGAAGAGATGGCAAGAAAACAGAGAAGAACTATACAAAAGAGATCTTCATGACCCAGATAATCACGATGGTGTGATCACTCACCTAGAGCCAGACATCCTGGAATGTGAAGTCAAGAGGGCCTTAGGAAGCATCACTATGAACAAAGCTAGTGGAGGTGATGGAATTCCAGGGGAGCTATTTCAAATCCTGAAAGATGATACTGTGAAAGTGCTGCACTCAATATGCCAGCAAATTTGGAAAACTCAGCAGTGGCCACAGGACTGGAAAAGGTCCATTTTCATTCCAATCCCAAAGAAAGGCAATGCCAAAGAATGCTCAAACTACTGCACAATTGCACTCATCTCACACGCTAAAAAAGTGATGCTCAAAATTCTCCAAGCCAGGCTTCAACAGTATGTGAACCATGAACTTCCAGATGTTCAAGCTGGATTTCAAAAAGGCAGAGGAACCAGAGATCAAATTGCCACCATCTGCTGGATCATTGAAAAAGCAAGAGAGTTCCAGAAAAACATCTATTTCTGCTTTATTGACTATTGACTGTGTGGATCACAACAAACTGAAAAATTCTTAAAGAGATGGGAATACCAGACCACCTGACCTGCCTCCTGAGAAATCTGTATGCAGGTCAAGAAGCAACAGTCAGAACTAGACATGGAGCAACAGACTGGTTCCAAATCAGGAAAGGAGTACGTCAAGGCTGTATATTGTCACCCTGCTTATTTAACTTATATGCAGAGTACATCATGCAAAATGCCAGGCTAGATGAAGCACAAACTGGAATCAAGATTGCCGGGAGAAATATCAATAGCCTCAGATATGCAGATGACACCACCTTTATGGCAGAAAGCAAAGAAGAATTAAAGAGCCTCTTGATGAAAATGAAAGAGGAAAGTGAAAAAGTTGGCTTAAAACTCAATATTCAGAAAACTAAGATCATGGCATCTAGTCCCATCACTTCATGGCAAGTAGATGGGGAAAGTGGAAATAGTGACAGACTTAATTTTGGGGGGCTTCAAAATCACTACAGATGGTGACTGCAGCCATAAAATTAAAAGAGGATGGGAAGGACTGATGCTGAAGCTGAAACTGCAATACTTTGGGCACCTGATGGGAAGAACTGACTCATTTGAAATGATCCTGATGCTGGGAAAGATTGAAGGTAGGAGGAGAAGGGGACGACAGAGGATGAGATGGTTGCATGGCATCCCTGACTCAATGGACATGAGTGAGTAAACTCCAAGAGTTGGTGATGGACAGGGAGGCCTGGCGTGCTGCAGTCCATAGGGTTGCAATGAGTCAGACATGACTGAGCAACTGAACTGAAGTTGCAGGCACAGTGTTCCTTTGACATTCAGAGCAAGGAGAAAGAGGATTTTGAGCAGAGAAATGGTATAGTCTGGTTTCTATGATCTGGCTGCCTTGTGGGGAACTGAGTTAAGCAGGGAGATGGGGAGGCTATGGCCTGAGCAACTGGAAGGATAAAATTGCCACTTTATAAGATGGCAGTATAAGATACGAGAAAACTACATGTTTGGTGAGAAATTAAAAGTTTGGGGCATGTTAGGTTGAAGATGCCTAATGAATCACTGTTCCAAGCCCTAGGGTTTCTGCTCTTTGATATTGATGACCCTCTAAAAAGACTGCCTGCACCATCCACCCTTGTGGTTGCCATGCCAGGCTGCAAGTGGAGGGAGCAACTGACTCCCCCTGGGTCTCTGGTCCGACACTCCCCCTGTGCTGCTGTGCTTTCTTGGATCCTGACTTCCCAGTGGCTGCTGCTGGAGGGGCTCAATGATACCACCTGGGAGTGTGAAGTTGATGTTCTGTGGTGGAAACTGAGGGGAGCCTGAAGAAAAGTCATCTCCCTCCTCCTACCCCATGGTGAGATGACCTAGTTCATACCGCGTGTACTCTGAAGATAGTGAAACTATGCAAACAGCTGTGCCTTGACTGTAGACACAGAGTAACACCCTCTTTGTACCTTTCTTTTTCCCTGCCTCACTACCCATTTACCTTCAGTCATCATGTTCTGAGATTGCACCACCCCAATAAAGGAAAAGAACCCACCTGCAAATGCAGGAGACACAGGAGACCCAGGTTCCATCCCTGGATCAGGAAGATCCCCTGGAGGAGGAAATGGGAACCCACTCCAGTATTCTTGCCTGGGAAATCCCATGGACAGAGGAGCCTGGCAGGCTACAGTCCAGGGGGTTGCAAAGAATCTGACACAACTGAGCAGGCAGGCATGCAATAAAGAATTAACAATAAAGTTTAATTTTAGGCTCTGTTTTCTTGGGAACCCAGATTAAAGTAGGCATCAAAATGGAGATATCTGGTAGGCAAAGGGATTTATGAACCTGTAATTCAGGGAAGAGGTCAAGGCTGGAATAGATTTTGGAATCCTAGATACTAGTTGTAAAGACCTAAGACCAGATGAATTGATGCTTTTGAACTGTGGTGTTGCAGAAGACTTGAGAGTCCCTTGGACTGCAAGGAGATCCAACCAGTCCATTCTGAAGGAGATCAGCCTTTGGATTTCTTTGGAAGGAATGATGCTAAAGCTGAAACTCCAGTACTTTGGCCACCTCATGCAGAGTTGACTCATTGGAAAAGACTCTGATGCTGGGAGGGATTGGGGGCAGGAGGAGAAGGGAATGGCAGAGGATGAGATGGCTGGATGGCATCACTGACTCGATGGACGTGAGTCTGGGTGAACTCTGGGAATTGGTGATGGACAGGGAGACCTGGTGTGCTGTGATTCATGGGGTTGCAGAGTCAGACACGACTGAGCAACTGAACTGAACTGAACTGAAGACCAGATGAGATCCTAGGAAGTGAACATAGGTAGAAAACCAGAGATTTGAATGCTGACCCCTCAGGCACTCCAACATAGTGAAGGCTAGAGAGTTGAGGAAATACCAGCATTGAGACTGAGAAGACATGTCCCACAAGGTAGAGAAAAACCAAGTGTGTTGTTCCTGAAGCCAAATGAAAATGTCAGTTATGCAAAATACTGCTGACAGCTCAAACAATAAGTTAGTACTGGAACCAGCATATGGAGTTTAGCAAACTTGATTACTACCCTTTATTTGGAGAATTAGTTTAATATTCAGTAATGTCACACCTCTCATTCCTGATATAATTTGCATCTATTTTTTTTTTCCTGATCACTTTGGCTTAGAAGTTTATCTTGTTCTTTTTAAAAAGTTGCTTTTGGTTTAAATAGAGTATAGAAATTGATTCCTTATTTTTGTTTTCTATTGATTTCCAATCTAGTCTTTCTTTTCTTCTATTTACTTTGGGCTTAATTTATTCTTATTCTGGTTTCTTATAGTGGAAGCTGAAGTAATTAAATCAAGACTTTTTTTCCTAATATATTTCATGGCTAAAAATTTACCTGTAAAAACTGTGTCCCAGAAATAATTTGTTGAAATATTTCTCTGTTCCTTTCTCCCCTCACCTTGCTGCTGCTGCTGCTGCTGCTGCTGCTGCTGCTAAGTCGCTTCAGTCGTGTCTGACTCTTAGCGACCCCATGGACTGCGGCCTTCCAGGCTCCTCCGACCATGGCATTTTCCAGGCAAGAGTACTGGAGTGGGGTGCCATTCTCCAATATTGAACTGCAGCTCTGTTCATTTTTTTCTCAGTATTTTCTTTTCCTTTTTTTCATTTTGAATGATTTTTGCTATGTCTTACCTACGGTAATTTTTTTTTCTGTTATGTTTAATCCACAATTAATCCCATCTGTGCTTTTTTTAAAAAAAGAATCTGATATTGTAGCTTTCATCTCCGAAAGCTTGATTTGGTTGTTTTTCTTAGATTTCATGTTGCTACTGAGCATGTTTTGTATTTCCTTAGCTTCTTGATCTATGGAATACAGTTTAATAACTGTCTTAATGAGCTTGTCTAATTGTCACTTCTGGATCAATTTGAGTGGTTTTTCTTATTATGGTTGCATTTTCCTGCTTCTTTGCATGATGTGAGTTACCCAATTTTTTATTGGTTGCCAGTCATTGTGTATTGTACGCTGTTGGGTGCTAAGTATTTTTAATAAATGTATATTCTTGAGCTTTGTTCTTGGATGTGTTTAAATTACTTAGTTTTATCCTATTAGGTCTTGCTATTAAATATCTTTCAGGCAGTGTTGTCTAGGGTTCATTTTTCTCCTATGGAGGTAAGACTACATTTTGGACCCAGTTTTTCAACCTCAGCACTATTGACATTTAATGCCAGATGATTCATTATAGAATGTTTAGCTGCAGTCCACGGGGTCACTAAGAGTCTTAGTGAAGTCTTAGTGAAGTGAGCAACTTCACTTTCACTTTTCACTTTCATGCATTGGAGAAGGAAATGGCAACCCACTCCAGTGTTCTTGCCTGGAGAATCCTAGGGACGGGGGAGCCTGGTGGGCTGCTGTCTATGGGGTTGCACAGAGACTGAAGTGACTTAGCAGCAGCAGCAGCATCTCTGGCCTCCACCCACTAGATGCCAGTATAGGTTCATCTCCTCTGGCTGTGAAAACCAAACTGTCTCCAGAAGTCACCAATTGCCTCCTGTGAGAGTGGGGGGTGGGGGGACAGGGAAGGTGTGTGTGCGCCAAAACTGCCCTCTTTTGAGAACCACAGCTCTAACAGATATCCTGTCACTTTTAAGGCTTTCTGCTCTGCCTGATGGTACTATTCCTGGCCATTGTGAGTTCCAGTGATTCCCCGCCCCATCCCCCCCAATTCTTCTGGATGGTTCTTTCCTCTACCTCAGATAGTTTCCACTCAGCTGAATGCTTGTGAAGGACCCTCTGCAGATCTCCAACGTTTAGTTCTCCTCTTTGATACTCCACCCTGCAAAAGCTAGTCCCTTGACCTCTCAGGGCCCCTGCTCCATCTTCTCATTGAGGGAGACTGCCAGGTTGCTTGAGTTCTCCCTCCCTGTGCTGTGGCCTGGAAGGCCACAAGCAGTGAAAGTTAGAAGTGTTAGTTGCTTAGTCGTGTCCCACTCTTTGGGATCCCATCAAACTGTCCATGGAATTCTCCAGGCAATATTGGAGTGGGTTGCATTCCCTTCTCAGGGGTCGAACCCAGGTCTCCTGCATTGCAGATTCTTTACCATCTGAGCCATCAGGGAAGCCCCAAATTTGCCTCACATTTCCCATTTCAGGGATCTCCTCTCTCCTATTCTTTGCTTCTGATACATTTTGTCTAATATTGTACTTGCTCAGGCAGGTTAGATTTAGTCATCTTGGTCTGAAGGATTTTGTGATGGTTTTATAAAAGGATATTTGCATGCTAATTCAAAAAATTCAAAGAGAGGAAAACTTTATAATGCAAGAGGTAAGGATTACTAGAGCATGCCTTTGAGGTCTGAGAGGGTGGCTTAGACCCAACAGAGAGGGCAGCCTCAGGTAGAAGCACAGTTGATCCACAGTTAAAAGGGAAAGTGGCACTAAGAAACCAAGATACGGACTTTGTTTACTGCTTTCTAGATTTTTCTTTCTGTTGTAAACACAGTATGGTAAGTAGAGACAGGGACAGGTATACAGAGTGCATTTTTATAGGTGTAGACACAACATAAAATTGTTACTGGGGTAATACTAGTATTATGGACTCATGGGTTACTTTTGGAATGCTTTTTATTTCTAAGATTTTCTCATGTAGCTATATATTAGTTTATATTAATAGTCTATTACAGATTTACATAAAAATATGTAGAGAAACTTTTTACAAATTTAAAGAAACTAGTTGGGACACTTTATTCTAGTCTCAGCACCTACTCATTACACTCCTTTGCCCAAAACCTCTGAGCTTTCCATCTCATTCATAGTTCTCGCCAGTGGCTAACCAAGTATCCCAAGATCTGGCCCTACTCTCCACCCTTAACTCCTTTCTCTGGTTTCACCCACTACATTCACCCATTTCACTCTGCTCCAGCCCCACTGGCCTTGTCTCTTGAACAAATCAGGCAATGCTACTACATCAAATTCTTCATACTTGCTGTTCCCATGCTTAGAATGCCATCTGTAGTTTCCAATAGCAATAAACCCCAGGGCAGTCTTGGGCCTGAGCAACTTCAAATTCACAGGCCTGAGAATTTTTTAAAAAGGACCCCAGAAAACCACATTGTGGGGAGATAAGGAAATGGAGGACATGGGAAGGAGTTCCAAGTCACATATAGGGGATGTTTGTCAGGGAACACCCTAAGAGTGATGGCTGGAGGTGGGTACAGCATAGACTCAGCAGTGTAATCCCCAGTCTGGGTCCCAAGTTAATCAATCTGTAAGAAGGATGGGAAGAGAAATGCCAAGGACTTGACTGTGTGATGTTTTTTATCTATAGACATTCCCAATGTGTTCAGTTATTGTTGGAATTTAAAGTATATGAATGTACTATGTGATGTAGACAAGAGTAGAGTAACAAATGGCAGAGGTTGACAGAGGCCACATCATGGAAGGCCATGCTAATTTTATTAACTTATGTAGTGCATAAAGTATAAGTCTAGAATTTAAAATTACAAAGGTTTTCTACAAATCAGTAAGAAAATACAAACAACCTATATTAATCAGGACAGAAACCCAATTCAATTATTTTAAACAAGAAAGGGACTTTATTGGCTCACAAAACGTTAAAGTCCAGAGGTAGGGCAGGCTTTAGGCACAGCTGGATCTAGGGCCTCCAGAAAAATGACATCAGAACTTAGATCTCATTCCTTTCTGCTAGCCTCTGAGTTTCCCCTCAGACTCTTTCCACATAGTACAAATTTTCAGGCTTACACAGTCCTTAGTTCGTGGGATCTCTGATGAGCGTTCTTTCCAAGAGTTCCAGCAGAAGTTCCGTTGAAGGTATTCTTTAGCCTGACTTGGGTTACACGCCCATTCTTTAATCACTGTGGCAAAGGAGCTGTGGGACTCAGGAAGGCCTGACCTGGTAATGTACTCTCCTAAGCCACAGGGAATGGGCTCCCCACAATATTTATTGTTATCACAAGACGGGGAAAGAGATGCTGAACAGAAACAACATTTATCTACACATAACTCAAGAGAAAAGCAGGTGAAGGATACAAACTATCCATGATAAAACTACAAATGGCCAATAAATATATGAAAATAACCTCAACCTTGCCATTAATCAGGAAAATGTAAAATGATCCTTTTTCTCTTTTTTGCCCATCAGATAAAAATTATCAAGTGCAGGTAAAGCTTTATGGGGAAATGAGCACTTTCCATACAGCTGGTGAAAACAGAAAGTCATGAAGGCCTTTTGGAAGGCTAAGGTGGGTCTACTATCAGATTGTTCCCTGATAGACAATCTGGTAACAATCTGATAGACCCAACAATCTACCTTCTACTCCATTCTAAAAAAATACTCACACATGCATAAAGATAAGAAAGAGATGTTTACTTTGGCAATGTAATAGCAAAAGAAAAAATAAGGGAACAGTTAAATAATGGTATTTTCATAGTATTGAATATTATCCAACCATTAAGGAGGTTTAAAGACCTCAGGATTGGTTTTTGAGACCAAAAAAAAGCAAGCTGCAGAACAATACATATATATATCCTATTTATGTAAAAATGGCATTTGTATGTATATGCATATTCACATGAGAATTATGGAAAGGAGATTAGATGAATGCATACCCAACTGTGGGCAGTGGAATGTGATAGGAAATGCTGGAGAAAAGGGTCTCTCTTCGCTCCTATATAAAAGTTTTGTACACTGAGATGGTAGTCATTTATATTTTCATAATTAAAAATGGGAAAATGCAATTCACAATTGGAAATAAAAAGTATATTTGCAAATTGCAAATAAAGTATAAAAAGATAATTCTCCTTATTAACAACAACAAAAAAAAGAGCAAACACATTGAAGGATCAGGGTTGTTTGGAGTGTAGGCAAAGAGGCACTCTAACTAGTGATGGAGTTGCAAAGTGGTACTATCTTTTCTCATGGTATTTCTCCAAATGTTAAATATGTACATTTCCTGACCCAATAAATCTGCTTCTGGCTATTTACGCTACAGAAATACCCACAGAGGCAGCAAAATATATACGGATGTTAACTCTACCTTTCTTTGTAATAAAAAAAAAAAAATGGAACTAATGAAATTACCTACCAGTAGGGGTTGTCTAACGAGTTACAGCATTTTTTTAGGCTGTGCTGTGGCATGTGGGATCTTAGTTCCCCAATCAGGGATTGAACTTGTGCCCCCTGCATTGGGAGTGCCGAGTCTTAACCACTGGACTGCCTGGGAAGTCCCAGTTACAGCGTATTGATTCAATGGGTTAGTATGTAGCCATAAAAAAATAAAAGTCTACATCCAAGTGGGAGGGAGAGGAGGCAATTTTCAGTGCAGTACATGTAAAATGGGGATATGTACCTACCTCATATGGTTGGTGGGGGGATTAAGAGTTAATCCATGGTAAAGCGCTTCCAACAGTGTCTGTGTACAGTGACAACTGTCAGCTATTAACACGTTTTTGCTTAATTATGTATATGCCTAAGTCTGGAAGAAGAGCAAACCAAATAATTACTTGTCAATTTAGACCATAAAAAGATATGTCCTTTTTCATTTTGTATTTCTGCACTGTAGAAAAGTCAAACAAGTATGTTTTAATAGCCTTTATATTTGCTAACCATAAGATAAAAGCATAAAATTTACCGATCAAGGTTTAATAGCCATCATTCATTGCACTGTGAAAAAAAAATACATCCCTGGAGTTCACAGAACTAGATTTGAGTTTTAGCTCTAACTGGCCACATGCAAGTCACGCGATCTCTAAATCTTGCTTTCCTAGTCTACAAATCTAAGGGAGATGGGTAGTGTCTAACCCAATGACTGGCATGCAGATTATTTCAGTACATAGAACCCTCCCTGCAACTTACACAAATGTGACAGACCTACTGCTAAATGATCAAGTGCCAACTGGGTGTGAATGTGGAGAGTTCAACCTCCAAGAAAATCAAAAGAAAATTTCGCAGTAATGAGCAAGTGGTCAGTGGCTATTGGTCAGGCATAAGCAGTCTGCTTGCCATTAATAATGACTGCTCATTTGCTAACCCAACAGATGCCACTGCTTGGCAATGCTAGATCACCACTTCATCAAAGGCTGGGCACCCCCCAGATTTGCCAACTATGATCATCTGAGTGGACATAAATGAAAAGTCCAGACGAAATCACAAAGCACTGAATATATAACCAGAGATGGGGAGTACACAATCATTTCCTTTTAATGTGTATCATCACCCAGTTTTCTGGGGTCCAGTCCATTTCCCTCCCCGAGCCTTGCCTTAGTCTCAGAATCCTTCTTAAACAACACACAGGTATCAGAGATGACAAGACAAACTCACATTTGCCAACTCTAATACTTTTTTCTAAGTTCTCACATTACACCAAACATCTTTGGCATTTATGACAAATGTACCACAGGGCAGCTTCTTTGTATACAGGAAAAGCAGAAGATCTAAAAAACCATGAAACTCTAACCACCAAGAGGTTACTCCATTCTTACCTACTCTGATAAAAGAATTCTGTCATCCCAGCAGTATTCCAAATATGCCACTTCAGAACCTACTTGGAAAGAAGCCAGTTATAAATAAATCAATCAACCCAAGACCATTTTATCTTAGAGCAGAGGAATTCATAGCTTTATTGGACTCTGACTTGTTTCCTCTTAGCCACAAAGAGAAAAAGACCCAAACAAAAGTCCCTACATATTCTTGTATAACTTAAAATACATTATATCATTACTACATATTTATACTTCAATAAATCTTAATCTATAAAGCACATTTCTTATAATTATCAAAAAATTCTATAAACAAGCTCCCTTCTGCCTCACTTCTCCACCAGCTAGCCTTGCATTTATTACTCTGCTTTTTAACAGGCTCATGCAAATCGCACCTTCCATTTTTTAATTTGATCCAAGCACCAGATGTAACCCATAACTCTGGAAATACGTAATTTTTTATTCACATGGGTCATTTTCCACACAATTATGCCCACTATAAAAAAGCCTTTTCTCATAATCTATATATTTTAACTTCCAGAGTTTTCCACTAAACAGAACCACAGTATTTGGGATTCTCAACCAAGGAGTATATAATCCTACTACTACAATGTTATTACTTTTATACATTTTTAAAAAAATGTGTTAAGACTTAAAATTAAAAAAAGCTCCACCAACTCTGACGATTAATAAACTAGTTAATAGCCTAGTTCTTTTTTAAATAGAACAATCCATTCAATCTAATATGTTAAGTACAACCTCAATACTACTAGAGATTGATTAGTTTTTTTTTTTTATAAAAGACCCATAAACTTCCAAACTGTGATAGTTATCTTGGACTCACCTCTGAAGACTGCTGACGAGCTGGCTAGCTCTTTGAGCTGAGTCCTCCTTTCCCCAATACAACACCCTGGTAAGAGAACTATGGCTCTAGGAATCTCAGAGGTGACCCCCCACCCCAAGACTGCTTAGATTGGGGTGGGGGGAGCGGCTAACTCACAGGAAACAGCTTTATACCAACCCCCAGTGACTTACAGTGGAAGAATACCTACCTACCCGTGGCAGGGTTACAGTACCTAGCACAGTGCCTTGTTGGTAGAAAATTTAATAATAAACCCATGGCTGCTCTGTTAGCTTGGTGTTCAACCCTTTTGTACCAAAAGAGTAAAATCAAAACCCTGATACCTTGTTCCCCACCTATCAGGGATTTTCCTGTCCTCAACAAAAGTGAAAGAAAAATAACGACTTACTTAGATCTTCAAGTCTTTTGTTTTCTAAAAGCCAAGACAGACCATTACTCATTTACATTTGCCCTTCAATGCTGCCATTCACTACAGATCCTCCCCTAGTGTTACAATTTCTACCTTCAAAGCTTTACAGCTGTTTGTTTAAACTGTTCACTTTCTAATGATACATGAGAAGACATTATTTTCATGAGTAGGTTGCTTCTCAATTACAGGTAGGATGAGCTATTTTTGAGTTTTCCAGCAGGCAGATAATTATACCTAGAATAAATTCCTGATACACTTCAATTATTGGATCAAAGTATTTGTCAGTCTTCCCCAATCTAGGTATCCCATTCACTTTTTGATGTTTTATCAACTGTCACTTCTTATCTGAGTTTTAAGGCTCATTTCACTCTGGTTTTTGGTCACCTTTTATCTTCTATTTTCAAAAATGCATATTCAAATTAGGTAAAAGGAAACAGGTAAATCCGGAAAAAGTGGTTTCAGTTTTCAGATTTTGTAATTCTTATGTTGCTTTTCAATGCAGAAGGGAATGTATCCTTGCAAAGAACATTTCGATGACCAACACAAATAATATATCTGTCTAAGAAGCAAACTTTGTAACAAAGGGACAAAGATCAGGTAGCTCATCATTAGGAAAAATAATAAGAAATATCACATGGAAGATTAGGCATTAACACCTGAATTAAGTTTAAAATTTCAGTTTCTAGGCAGGTATGACACCATTCCTTTCAAGATAATAGTGGGTAAAGATTTTCTACATTTCCCAGTGGATTTTCTAACAGTCTATAGGAAAACTATGTCATTTCATGTTTTTAATTTTGTCTTCATTTCAGAAGAAAAAGACCTGAGTGCTGACTTTTTTTTTTTAATTTCTTAAACTTTCACAACATTGAGAAGTTTTTCTGCATTGTGTCTTCGCTGATGTCTAAAAAGATTTGAGCTTTGACTATAGGATTTCCCACACTGAACGCATTCATAAGGTTTTTCCCCAGTATGGATTCTCTGGTGATTGATAAGCCCAGAATTCTGGCTAAAGGCTTTTCCACATTCGAGACATTTGTAAGGTTTTTCTCCAGTGTGGACTCTCTGGTGCTGCACGAGGATGGAACTTCTGCTGAATGCTTTCCCACACTCAACACATCCATAGGGTTTCTCCCCACTGTGGATTCTCTGATGAAGAATAAGGGCTGAGCCCTGACTGAAGTGTTTCCCACATTCGTCACATATATGCTGTTTCTTTCGGGAGGGATTTCTCTTTCTTTCAAATCTGCCCTTAGGGAAACAGGTTTCTCCATATTTAAAGATTTGAGGAACACCTATATTGAGAGTGCCGGGAACTTCATGAGATTCTCCTGCTGAAGGAATCTCCTGCTTTGGAGCTAGAGCTCCATTTTCAGTCCTAGCATCATCATCTGAAATAAACAGAAAATGTAATTATCACTTACTTCCTATTCTGGGAGGACAGACAACTGAAGAAAAAAAAAATGTTTAAAAAAATGAAGTAGAAGTAAATAGCTTGTATATGTCTATAAACAGCACTATGAAACTGGTGATGATACTGCCTAGTCTCAAAAAAAGAAAAAAATGAAGACAACTGATTATGAGGTTAATGAGGTGAGAGCATGAGAACATATGAGGAATTAAAAGGCTGTATACTAGTGAGTGGTAGCACAGGGAGTGGGTTACACAATGGTGGTCAAAAATCGAAGGGTGGAAAAAGTACAGATGTTTCAGTCTAAGTTTGTTAGGAGACACAGAGATGCAACTAAGGTCAGGAGAAAAATAAATCAAAATTTGCCATCAGGAAGTCACATTGTTTTGCTTTGAAAAAGGGAGAAGTTATATCAAAATACAAGTGTAAGTAACCAATCTGTCAGACAGTGATTTTTCTAAAATGAGCAAGACAAAGCAGGTCAAAGCCAAGATTAGATTATAAGGAGAATACAGCAGTCCAGACAAGAAGCAGCTGAAGGTAAGCCGGGAGCATCCTGTGTTAACTTGGGACATGACACTTACAAATTCAAGGCTCTTTTAATGACTGAAGTTTTCCTATAAAAGCAACTTGCTGTATTTGGTATTTGTCATGGTATTAAGACGAGCTGTGACTTCTAGGCCTGTTAGATATGCACAATGAAAGAACAGCCTGAATTGCCAACATGAGATACCATTATCTACCTATAGGCAGGAGTGGTATGAGTAAGTCTCATTTAAGACCTTCCTGAAACTTCAAGCTTTGATGAATAGTTACTGAAGGGTGAGCAGAAGCACTCAAAACACTTGTACATAGTGAGAAAGTCTGTAACAAATGATTAAGAAAGAGACAGAAAAGAAAGCTGACCAAGAGACACTGACGAGTCAGAGGAGATGAGTGAGGTCTGGAGACTTGAGTAACAGAGAAGTGAGTGTGAAGGTGACAAATGGCACAGAAAGAATTTAGTCCCCAAGTGTGGTAAAGACCAGAACGCTAAAACGAGGCGGGAATTATTCTATTCTACAGTTTAAAGAGGCAAGAATGAAGTCTATTCTACAATTCAAGCAAGGGAGAAGTTTGCCACCCAAGAAGATGCCACCTCCAAAACCAAAGATGCTGGTTCTCAAACTTTACTGCAGAGAAGAACACCCCATAATTCAAAGGGGCAGAACTCAGGACTCATCTGGCTCGCACTAGCATTACCTTCAACTACCTCAAGAAATGATGCCCAAAGCAGTCGCAAACAAAATTTCATTTTAATTCCTATAAATATGAAAAAGAAATCTAGCAGGTTTAGGAATATACAGGATTGTATCAAAATAAATATGTGGCATTAACTGCCAAGATGCTGGGAAAGAATGGCATTAGTGAACAATCTTTCCATTTAATTTTTCTGTACTTATGTTGAAGAAAAACCAAAAAAGCTGAAAATTCTAAAAGATTTTGGTGATAACAAACAAAAAACTAGATTTGAAGAGGTAAGCTTATTATACCAAGGGTACTAGGTAGGAAACTGGAAGGATGTGAAACAGGTGGCAAATAAGCAATACAGAGGGACCTGGTCTACAGGTGGGTTATGGCTCAGAGTAAGTCAAATGCCCACCAGAAATGGGCAGGCCTTCAAAGAAAGACATAAAAGCAAAGAAAAGGTTGATGATGTTATGTTGAAGAATAAAAGACTCAAGGTTAGCAAACCAATTGTTATCACATAAGAATAGAACTCCTACAATGTGTCTATGTCTAAGCAATCAGGTAAAGGTGATTATTCCCCCTCCCTGCTCCCAGTAAAAATAAGCAGAGTTCTGGACAAAAGGGCCACACTCTCACTCTCCAGCCCATACGGAGTTCCGGTCCTCACCACAGTGCCTTAGGGAATGGAGCTCCCAGGATGCCCACTTGAGCTGGTTTTCCACAGCATCAAGCTCAGAACTCGGTAATCCCTGAGCTTCTTCTTGAGATACTACCTCCTCCACTAACACTTCCCGTTTTCGTCGCCGAAGAGAAACCTGGAAATGATAGGAATTGGTTCAGTTGAGAAGGAATTTGATGAGAATCAAAACTAAAACACACACCAAAGAAAACCATACAAAACATATGCTGCAGAGGCCTAGAGGGCAAAGCAGCATAAACAATAAAGGGCGGGGAGGGGAAGCATAAACATAATTCTAACTTAGTTGAGTAGAACTAATTCAGAAGCTGTGAATACTGCTATGCCAGTGCTCCTAACACAAGAAACTTACTGGCTGTCCAGGGTCATCTAGTTCACTCTCTAAATCCTCCAGGACCGTCACCGCCTCCTCTCCATTCTCTGGATGATGCTCTCGAACCCAAGTCTGTAGCTCCTTGGGAAGGATGGCAACAAACTGCTCTAGTACAACCAGCTCCAAGATTTGTTCTTTTGTGTGTGTCTCTGGCCTGAGCCACAGACGGCAAAGTTCTCGAAGCTGGCTCACAGCTTCCCGGGGCCCAGGTGAATCCTGGTATCCAAACTGCCTGAATCTCTGGCGGAAAACCTCCGGGTCAGGAAGATGGTTCCAGGGGATACTCGACCCCTCTTCACCATCAGGATCCTCCTCCAACTTCACTCTTAGAATTTTTTCCTCTTCATCTGGAGTTGGGATGATAAGTATTGAATCCTCTTCCACTGACTGTGCAGACATCCTGATTTATAATACTTCAAGGAAAGACAATCAAGGCAAGATACCTTAGGGAAATACCCAGTTTTCTTCACAGGCACTCCTGAGACACAAGAAATGAAAAATATATAAATGACTAAATATTCTAAGAACCTGGACACAGAATGATTAAAGGAAATAAAAATGTATTCTTTTACTAGATTAAAAATTCCAATCAATAAATAACCTGAATCAGAAGTCTGCAAACTACAGCTCATGGCCAAGTCTGGCCTGCTGCCCATTTTTGTACAATGCGTATACTAAGAATAGTTTTCACACTTGTACATGGTGGGAAAAAAATCAAAAGAACACTCCATGACATGTGAAAATGACATGAAATTAAATCATCTGTCTCATAAATAATTTTCTTCATTTGTTCATACTACAATAGCAGAGTTGAGTAGTTGCAATAGGCACTATAGGGCATGAGAAACTTAATATTTACCCTGGTCCTTTAGAGATAAAGTTTGCCAACCTATGATCAACAAAACTTATTTCAACAATCAAAAGAATCTAAGTTAAAAACCAGCCCTTCTCGGTGTTATCTAAATGCATCTGACCCTTGAACACATTATCTATAATTCAATACTGGTGTACCTTGACACATTTAGGTCATCTCAAAAGCAGGGACTGCTTTTTTATTATCTGTTTAAAAAAATTTTTTTTCACAAAACGTTTAAGGGTTATTTTTTAAATGTTTAAGAACTACTAGGACTTTAAATATACGTTTAAAAAAAATTCACTTGCTCAGGAATAGATAATAATGTTGGAAAAAAGTAACCACTATGTGCCATAAAATTTAATTATTTTTCAGTTACTCTCCACACCATAAATACCTTTAAATTAGGAACGACAGGCATTAATCAGCAAATTCTAGGGGAAAGAACTCTCCTAACACCTTTGTGATGCAGATTCTTCCGCTGACACTGAATGACTCACAATCTCCAGTTACTACCTTCATGGAGACCTTGTGCTATTTCTAACCCTTTCCTTGGTATTTGCACAGTCATGCCCATGCCATTGTCTACAACACCCGTTAAGAATGAGCCACGCAGCTGCTCAATGCACCCATACAGGCCCCAGAATATGAAAGCCAATTTCCAAAAACTTCCTGTAACCCTACCAAAACTAGGAATCAGAAAAGATCTTACCAGGTAACATACACACAAGTTTAATTAAATACTCTGGAGTGTGGCGGCCTTATAAACATGTAGCTTTGGCCTATAGATCTGTTTCTATTCCAAGACCCTACCTTTCTACGGCTCAAGCATTCTATAGAAAAGAAATTTCTCTTCTTTTTACGTTCTCCAACAGCACCCTGGCAGTGGGATGTGAGGAGGTGCGGCGAGCGGAGGCCCGCGGTCCCGACCGTCTTTGGGCGGAGAGCCCCGTCCCAGGTGACCTCCCCACGCAGTCCTGCAGAGTGCCGCTGTGAACTGCGCCCCCACCCCAACAACTTCAGCCCCCTTTTCCCGCACTCGCGGCGGCAGCTTTCCTCAGACCGAATGCCACCCGGCCACAACAGCAAACGAGCCGCGGCACTTCCGCCCGCGGCCGGCTAAACTACAAGTCCCGGCAGGCCCCGCGCGAGGCCCGCCCACTCCCACCTCCGCCCGAAAAGAATCCCAGAACTCTCCGCGAGATTTCAGGGCCTCGAAATAGAACAAAACCGGCTGATGGGGGAGGGGAAGTCGGGGGTCGCGAAGGACACAAGGGACGGAGGACTCTTCGAGGGTGCTGAAAGCCCTATCTGGCTTTCTGTCTTCCCTTGCCCATCCCACAACTGCCGGGCACGGAGACCGCGGCCTGTCCCCCGCGCCTCTGGAAGAAGCCGAGGAATGTTCCCGCCAGGCTTCTTCGCTGACTCTTGTCAAGCAGTCTGCAGCCCCCAGGCCAGCGTCTCTCTCACACCCTTCCCCCCTACTCGCGCAAACCTCGGGCTCGGGAACCACAGCCGCTTCGCTGTCCTCGTCCGACGCAGAAACGCCGCTCACAAGCCGTTTCCCAGCAGCCCCCGGCGCGGACTGCTTCCGGTCTGTGGGCCCCAGGAGGCGGGGGGAGGCGAAGCCCCACGTTGCCATGGAGATGCGCTCTGGGCCGGGGGAAGGGCTGTCCAACGACAATGACCGCTTTGAGGCTGCGCTTGGCCTCGCGCCTTCCTCCCCCGGTATCCCAGCCTTCTGGGTTCCGCTTGAAAGACAAGAAAAAGAAAGAATTCTGCCACTAAGACAGTCTTTACGGTTTCATAAGCCTTTTCACATGCATTGTGTCATGTGATCGTCACAGTAGTTCTCTGAAAGAAGTATTATGAATATTTATGAATGTTAATTACTTTGTACCAGGCACTATCACCGTGCTTTACATGTAATTTCATTTTCACAACATCGCTGAGATAGTAAGAACTTTTGTTATTCCCATTTCACAGGAGATCATTGAGGCACAAGTAAATAGCTTGCCGAGTGCTCATAACTGGTAAGTGGGAAGCAAGATTTGAAACCAAGGCATGACTCTCACCTTTGCCAACTACTTGCTATGCCATACAACTTTATTATGACCAGTTTATTACTTGTCAGGGAAACAAGATGAGACTCTTAACCAAGAGCTTTGGCAGTGAGCTCACATTGAATTTGCAGAATGCGTGGTCATTTTCTGACTTGAGGCTTGACAGTTTATATTACAAAGCAGCTGCCAAAGTGATCGTTTAAAAACAGAAATCAGACAACTTAATTCCCCTATGTAAAGACATTTAATGGATCCCTAACTGCCTTACCCCTGCTTGTGCTCAGTTGCTCGGTTGTGTTTGCCACCCTATGGACTGTATCCGGCCAAACTGCTCTGTCCCTGGGATTTTTCACGTAAGAATACTGGAGTGGGTTGCCATTTCGTCCTCCAGGGGAATCTTCCCCTACTGCCTTAATTATGACATAAAAATTCCTTACATTTTCCTGTAAGGCCCCACTAGTCTCTTCCCTGCTCCCACCCCCACTCTCCAGCTCTGTAGGCTCATTGCGGTCTGGATCCTCAGCCTTCCTGACCACCTTTCCTCCTGGAAGCCTCCCCACTCTCATATTACTGGGTGGAAGTGATCTCATTTATTCACTTCTCTGTTTTTTTTGTTTGTTTGTTTTGCTTTTTGTCCATAAGGCAGAGACTATGCCTGTCTTATTCACCACAGTATCTCCACATAGTAATCCCAGGATATTGACTGCCTGGTACATGGTGGTTGGTCAGTCGCCAAGTCGGGTCTGACTGTTACCCCATGAACTGCAGCACCCCAGCTCCTCTGTCCTTCACCGTCTCCCGGAGTTTGCTCAAATTCATGTCCATTGAATCAGTGACGCCATCCAACCATCTCATCCTCCACCACCCCCTTCTCTTTTTGCCTTCATCTTTCCCAGCATTAGGGTTTTTTCCAATGAGTTGGCTCTTCGAATCAGGTGGCCAAAGTATTGGAGCCTCAGCTTAGCTAAGTCAGTCCTTCCAAAGGATATTCAGTTGATTTCCTTTAGGATTGACTAGAGAAGTCAGTAAATATTTGTTGAATAAATGAATAAAGTGTGGGCTGCTCAGATTGCTGCTTTTGCTAGGTCACATGTCAGGCCTCAGAAACCACAAAGAAAGAGCCCTGTTGTTTAAGGTCTGTGTTAGAAGTGCAGGTCCAGCCTTTCAGAAGCATTCCAAGATCCTCAGGCTTCAGCTTTCTGCCTCTTCGGGAAAGTTCCCTTTGCAAAGAGCCCTCAGTCTGCTGGACTGGTGAATGAGAAAGCTCACGAGTTAGCAGCTGATGGTATAGCACTCCTCTACTCTCTGACTGGAGCTTTGCCCCCCAAAACCCCTGCTACTTCTGATGACTCGTCTCTCTTCATTTAGGAAGTTTCTGAAATCTTTACTTTTTTCTTCCCTACTTGGCTATTGCCACCAACCTACTTGGCTGCTCTTCCCAACTGTTCTCTCTTTGGTGACTCTAAAAGCTAGCTCATGTTATTTTTCAGAGACAAACCAAAATTTAATTTCTCAAGGTTCATGCTGTGTACTTTAGCAGAATTTGATGGAGGATTTTGTATATACATTTGTAATAGATAAAAAATAAACCAGATTGAAAATCCTTTTTCTTTCTTTGTAAAAGCAAGCCATGTACCAAGTTTTTTGGTCCAAATTGTGTAGGATAAGTTAAATTGCATCTGTTAACCAATATGAGTATATTTCTGTAAGTATGCTTGCATGCGTGCTAAGTGGCTTCAGTCTTGTCCAACTTTTTGTGACCCTATGGACCACAGCCCACCAGGCTCCTCTGCCCATGGAATTTTCCAGGCAAGCATACTGGAGTGGGTTGCCATGCCCTCCTCCAGGGGATCTTCCCAACCCAGGATTGAACCTGCATCTCTTATGTCACCTGCACTGGCAGGTGGGTTTTCTGTAAGTATAGCTATGTCGAAATAAAGTTTTAAAAAGCAATAAATAAATAAAAGCTAGCTCAAGGCATTTTTGTTTTATTTTGTTTTGCTTTAAGTGTTTTTACATCTAATTAATGCTGAAAAACTAAAAACATACACATCGAACAGAAGTACTTGGGCAGATTAAAAATGTTAAAATTTAACAAAACCCTTTGCCTAGGATTCATTCTATCATTCCTAATTCTTTCTGAGAGAGTAAATAAAATCACAATGAGTTTTTCTTCTCTAATTTACTCTTTTGAGAGCAGGGACTATAAACCTCGGTTTTGAAACCCCATCCTCTGAGTCCCAGGTTTGATACCTCGGTTTGGGAAGATCCCCTGGAGAAGGAAATGGCTATGCACTCCAGTGTTCTTGCCTGGAGAATTCCACGGGGAGAGGAGCCTAATGGGCTACAGTCCATGGGGTCACAAAGTGTCAGACACGACTGATTGACTAACACTTTCACTTTCAATGGAAACAGTCACAGACTTTATTTTCTTGAGCTCCAAAATCACTATGAACAGTGACTGCAGCCATGAAATTAAAAGACGCTTTCTGCTTGGAAGAAACGCTATGATAAACCTAGACAGTGTATTAAAAAACAGAGGCATTATGTTGCTGACAAAGGTCCATATACTCAAAGCTATGGTTTTTCCAGTGGTCATGTATGGATGTGAGAATTGGACTGTAAAGAAGGCTGAAAGCCGAAGAATCAATGCTTTTGAACTGTGGTGTTGGAGAAGACTCTTGAGAGTCCCTTGGACTGGAGATCCAATCAGTCCATCCTAAAGGAAATCAGTCCTGTATATTCATTGGAAGGACTGATGCTAAAGCTGAAATTCCAATACTTTGGCCACCTGATGCCAAGAACTGACTCACTGGAAAAGACCCTGATGCTGGGAAAGGTTGAAGGCAGGAGGAGAAGGGGATGACAGAGGATGAGCTCATTGGATGGCATCACTGACTCAATGGATATGAGTTTGAGCAAACTCCAGGAGATAGTGAAGGACAAGGAAGCCTTGTGTGTTGCAATCCATGGGGTCACAAAGAGTTGGCCATGACTGAGCAACTGAAAGAGGAGAGTGAAAAAGCTGGCTTAAAACTCAACATTAAAAAAACTAAGATCATGGCATATGGTCCCATTACTTCATGGCAAATAGATGGGGAAACAATGGAAACAGTGACATACTTTATTTTCTGGGGCTCCAAAATCACTGCAGATGGTGACTACAGCCATGAAATTAAAAGATGCTTGCTCCTTAGAAGAAAAGCTATGACCAATCTAGATGGCATGTTAAAAAGCAGAGACATTCCTTTGCTGACAAAGGTCCGTCTAGTTAAAGCAATAGTTTTTCCATAGTCATGTATGAATGTGAAAGTTGGACCATGAAGAAAGCTGAGCGTCGAAGAATTGATGCTTTTGAACTGTGGTGCTGGAGAAGACTTTTGAGAGTCCCCTGGACTGTAAGGAGATCAAATCAGTCAATCCTAAAGGAAATCAGTCCTGAATATTCATTGGAAGGACTGATGCTGAAGCTGAAACTCCAATACTTTGGCCACCTGATATGAAGAACTGACTCACTGGAAAAGACCTTGATGCTGGGAAAAATTGAAGACAGGAGGAGAAGGGGATGACAGAGGATGAGATGGTTGGATGGCATCACTGACTCAATAGACATGAATTTGAGCAAGCTCTGGGGGTTGGTGATGGACAGGGAGGCCTGGCGTGCTGCAGTCCATGGGGTCACAAAGAGACACGACTGAGCAACTGAACTGAACTGAGTAACAACAACAACACTGTGCTCAGCCATAGGTAATAAGTTGTGATTGAGCTAAGCCATTCATGACTTATCTGTTTCCCTTTGCCATGAACTCACTTTGCCTAGCTAGAGATGGTCATATGATTCAGTTCATGGTCGATGAGATAGAAGGGAAAGTAGTCTCGTTTATTTTTCAGAGATATAAAGGAAAGTGTCTTTCAAAAAGTTTATCTAACTCATATAAGCTGTCAGATGTATTAGCATAAAGTTGTTCATAATATTCCCTTAATGTACTGTCTACAGGATCAGTAGTGATGTCCCCTTTTTCATTCCTGAAATTGGTAGTCTTGTTTATTTTTCTGTATATGTGTTACTTGAAGTTTATCAATTTTATTAATCTTCCAGGAAAACAACTTTTGGCTTTGTTTGTTTTCTCTATTATTTTGATTTTTATTTCATGGGGGTCTTCTTTTTCAATAAGTTTTAAAATAAGTTAAAAGACAGTAAAATTAGTTCTGCTTTTAGCAGATAGCTCTAGGATTTTTAATACATGTATAAATTATGAAACTATCACCAAAATCATAATATAGGATAGTTTTATCATTCCACAAATCTCCCTCAAGATGTACTTACAACTTTTCTACTCCATAACCCATGGCAACCACTGGTTTGCATGTGTGAATGCTAAGTTGACTCAGTCATGTCTGACTCTTTGTGATCCTATGGACTGTAGCCCACCAGGCTCCTCTATCCATAGGCTTCTCCAGGCAAGAATACTGGAGTGGGTTGCCATGCCCTCCTCAAGAACCACTCGTTTATTATCCATCAAAATAGTTTTGACTTTTACAGAGTGTAATATAAGTGGAATCATAAAGTATTTAAGCTTTTACAAAACTTTCATTAAGTATAATAACTTTGAGATTCACCTATGTTGTTGTTACCTGTCTCAATTGTTCATTTCATTTTATTGCTGCATATTGCTGAGTATTGAGCTTCCCTGGTGGCTCAGATGGTAAAGCGTCTGCCTGCAATGCGGGAGACCTGGGTTCAATCCCTGGGTTGGGAAGATCTCCTGGAGAAGGAAATGGCAACCCACTCCAGTATTCTTGCCTGGAGAATCCCATGGACGGAGGAGCATGGTAGGCTACAGCCCATGGGGTCACAAAGAGTCGGACATGACTGAGTGACTTCACTTTATTGCTGAGTAGGATTTTACTGTAAGTATCGTTTGTTTATCCAGTTAAGCATTGAAGAACTTTTGGGTTAATTCCATATTTGGGCAATTTTAAATAGAGTTTCCCTGGTAGCTCAGATGGTAAAGAATCTGCCTGCAATGCTGGAGACCTGGCTTTGATCCCTGGGTCAGGAAGATCCCCTGGAGAAGGGAATGGCTACCCACTCGAATATTCTTGCCTGGAAAATTCCATGGACAGAAGAGCCCGGGGTTGCATGGGGTTACAGTTCATGGAGTTGCAAAAGAGTTGGACACAACTGAGTGACTAACACACGTGCACACTATAAATATTAATGGACAGGCTTTGTGATCATAAGTTTTTATCTCTCTGGAGTAAATATCTAGAAGTGGAATTGCTGGGTCATATAATTTTATGGACTGAAAGTTTCTGCCCACTTCCCAAACTCACTACCTGAGGCCCTAACTCACAGTGTAATAGTATTTGAAGCTGGGCACTTTGGGAGGTAATTAAGTTTATATACAGTCATGAGAGTGGGATTAGTTCCTTTATAAAAGAGACACAGGGCGCTGCTTCCTCTCTTTCTCTACCATGTGAGGACAAGGGATAACGATGGCTATCTGCAAGCCAGGAAGAGAGCCCCCACCTGGAAACCAAATTCAATTCAGTTCAGTGTCTCAGTCGTATCCGACTCTTTGAGACCCCATGGACTGCAGCACGCCAGGCCTCCCTGTCCATCACCAACTCCTGGAGCTTGCTCAAACTAATGTCCATCAAGTTGGTGATGCCATCCCACTATCTCATCCTCTGTCATCCCCTTCTCCTCCTGCCTTCAGTCATTCGCAGCATCAGGGTCTTTTCCAATGAGTCAGTTCTTCACATCAGGTAGCCAAAGTATTGGAGTTTCAGCTTCAGCATCAGTCCTTCAAATAAATATTCAGGACTGATTTCCTTTAGGATTGACTGATTTGATCTCCTTACAGTCCAGGGGACTCTCAAGAGTCTTCTCCAACACCGCAGTTCAAAAGCATCAATTATTCGGTGCTTAACTTTCTTTATAGTCGAACTCTTACATCCATACATGACTACTGGAAAATCATAACTTCGACTAGGCGGACCTTTGTCGGCAAAGGAATGTCTCTGCTTTTTAATATGCTGTCTAGGTTTGTCATAGCTTTTCTTCCAAGGAGAAAGCATCTTTTAATTTCATGGCTGCAGTCACCATCTGCAATGATTTTGGAGCCCAAGATAATGAAGTCTGTCACTGTTTTCATTGTTTCCCCATCCATTTGCCATCAAGTGATGGGACCAGATTCTATGATTTTAGTTTTTTGAATGTGGAGTTTTAAGCCAACTTCTTCACTCTTCTCTTTCACTTTCATCAAGAGGCTATTTAGTGCCTCTTCATTTTCTACCATAAGGGTGGTATCGTCTGCGTATCTGAGGTTATTGATATTTCTCCCATCAATCTTGATCCCCACTTGTGCTTCATTCAGCCCGGCATTTTGCATGATGTACTCTGCATATAAGTTAATAAGCAGGGTGACAGGGAACCAGATTAGCTGACACCTTTACCTTGGACTTTCCAAATTCCAGAACTGTAAGAACAAATTTGTTATTTAAGGCACTAGTGTATGATATTTTGTTATAGCAGCTGGAGCTAATATATATGATTTTTTTAGTTTGAATAAATTGAATTTTTTAATTAAAAAAAGGCATTAATTAAAACCAACATTTGGTACATAAAGAATGAATCTGGAAAATCATGATTAAAAATTATATCTCTATATCTTCTTTTAATAGAATGTTTGACAGAGAAAAGGGTTTAATTTTGATGAACTCCAATTTATCCATTTTTAAATTTTATTCCTTGGGACTTCCCTGGTGGTCCAGTGGCTAAGTCTCCGAGCTCTCAATGCAGGGGGCCTGGGTTTGATCCCTGGTCGGGGAACTAGATCCGTTGTGCCACAGCTAAGAGTTCGCATGCTGCAACTAAAGACTCCACGTGTCCCAAGAAGATCAAAGATCCTGTGTGCCATGACCAAGACCCAGTACAGTCAAATACATACATATTTTAAAAATAAATAAAAGCAGTGGGGATTGGCACCAAGCTTCTGGGACCAAAGCTCGTCTGAGCAGAATGAAGTGTTCCCCTCTCTCTTAAAGTGCCTGCCCCATGTCCTGTGTCTTTGCTGTGCTGCTATCACTCCACTGTCACAGGGAGAGGAGTTGAATGAAGAAAAAAAGATATGGAACTTCCCTTATGCTCTCTGACCCTTAAGAACCCCTTTCCCATCCCTTGGGCTTCTCTGTGGGCACTTCTGGGTTTCAGGCTTCCTTTGAGTCTAGGCCAGGTGATACCAAAAAGGAAAAAAGGGGTAAAATTCAGTGGAACTTGAAATTCTAGTCTTCTTCCCCAGTCTGCTTTCTATTATTCACTTTGAGGAGTCCTCAGGGAGCTACTCTGTGATCTTTGTCCAGGATTCTCTGGGACTTTGGCCACCTGATGGGAAGAGCCAACTCATTGGAAAAGACCCTGATGCTCGGAAGACTGAAGGCAAAAGGATAAAGGGGTGGCAGAGGATGAGATGGTTAGATAGCATCACTGACTCAGTGGACTTGAATCTAAGTAAACTCTGGCAGATAGTGGAGGACAGAGGAGCCTGGTGTGCTATATAGTCCAGGGGGTAGCAAAGAGTCAGACACAACTGAGCGACTGGACAACTGTGGGACTCTCTCAGGAAAGAGATGAGGTTGGAGTATGCTTACTCCACCTTGCCTAGAACCAGAGCCTCTGTTTTTTACTTTTATCATTCTTTCTCTTCTACTTATTTTGGTTTTAAATTGATCTTCTGGTTTTTACCCTGACAGTCTTTTGTGTCTTCTAGTGTAAGTATATGAAAAGTGGTACCTTAGGGCTTGCTGCTGCTGCTGCTAAGTCACTTCAGTCATGTCTGACTCTGTGCAACCCCATAGACGGCAGCCCAACAGGCTCCTCCATCCCTGGGATTCCCCAGGCAAGAACACTGCAGTGGGTTGCCATTTCCTTCTCCAATGCATGAAAGTGAGAAGTGAAAGTGAAGTCGCTCAGTCGTGTCCAACTCCTAGTGACCCCATGGACTGCGGCCTACCAGGCTCCTCCGTCCATGGGATTTTCCAGGCAAGAGTACTGGAGTGGGGTGCCATTGCCTTCTCCAACCTTAGGGCTTAGTCTTGCTTATCTGTAGTATTCTTAGCTCCTCCCTCCAACTGGGTCAGCTGCATCCTCCAGCTCTTGCAGCACTGCCTGCTATCATAACCAGTCACAAGAACATCTGGAGACTGAAAAGTATCATCTCTTTTTTATGTCTCTTTTTTTAGAAGAAAGCAAACTTTTCCAGAAGCCAGGCAGCAGGCTTTCCCTAATGTCTCATTGGCTTAAATTGAGTGATATGCCAGTGCCTAAATCAAAACTGGGCTTCTCTGGTAGCTCAGTGGTAAAGAATTCACCTGCCAATGCAAAAGATGCAGGTTTGACCCCTGGATTGGGAAGATCCCCTGAAGAAGGAAATGGCAACCCACTCCAGTATTCTTCCCTGGGAAATCCCAGGGACAGAGGAGCTTGGTGGGCTACAGTCCATTGGGTCACTAAGAGTTGGACATGACTTGGGGACTGAACAACAACAACAAAATCAAAATTACTTGCAGGTGGAATGCAATTATCATTATTGGCCTATACTAATCATTTGTGGTTGAATGACTATCAAGAAATCAAACTAAAACCACCTGGGTTGCAAGACTGCTAAAAGTCAATGAATCAAAAACAATGTTTAATGGACTAATTCAGTTCTGATGTGGCCTCACTGACATGTCCAAGTGGAGATATTCTACCTACAATCCTGACAAGTCCTTCTTCAATAGACTGGAGCGAGCAGACCTATATAGGAAAAGACGGTAGATGTCTATCCAGCTGATCATTAGCTCTGACAGTAGAGTTCCTTATTTTAGCTGCCACCTCATGTCATTATAGACTTTGAATAAAATCAGTCCCCCATCTGAAGACAAACAAGTTAATCATAGCCAATCTTCAAATTCAAACTTGAGTAAGATTTAGAGATCCAGATAATAAAACATATCCATGAGATTAAAATGTCAGGAACCAATAAAGTAAATAATTAGCATGTGCTCAGTCACTTCAGTGTGTCCTACTCTTTTCAACCCTGTGGTCTGTAGCCCACCAGGCTCCTCTGTCCATGGGATTCTTCAGGCAAGAATACTGGAGTGGGTTGCCATGCCCTCCACCGGGGGATCTTTCTGCCCCAGGGATTGAACCCGCGTCTCCTGCATCTCCTGCCTTGCAGGCAGATTCTTTATCCACTGAGCCACCTGGGAAGCCCAAATGATTAGCATATAATAATAATTATAGTTATTTAGCATATAGCTTTATAAAAGGAAGCATGTTGAATCCAAGATAGAAATTATAAAACTATTATTTACTAGCCATCCAGGACTTATTGCTTATATAATCCATTCAGATCTTCTAGGACTTTGAATTCCCTGGTACTCCAGTGGTTAGGGCTCTGCACTTCCAATGCAGGAGCACAGGTTCGATCCCTGGTCAAGGGAACTAGGATCCCACATGCCACACAGGGTGGTCAAATAAGTAAAAACAAATCTTTTGGACTGCTGGAACAATACAATCATGGCCTGTCCTAAGTGTTAGTGGCAAAGAGAAGATTCTTTTTCAGTCCCTTCACCAAACACCTGTCTGGATTTTATCTTCCAGATGATCTGCTTTTTGACAATCTACAGTGTTTCTTCTTTTTTTTTTTGATAAACTGTAAATGTCATTAGGGAAGAATTATAGAAAAGTCTTTTCCCTTTTGTTTCCTCCAGTGTTCCTGTGGTAAAATAAACATGAAGTTTACCATTTTAACCATTTTTAAGTGTATAGTTCAGTGGCATTAAATACATTCATAATGCTGTACAACCATGACAATTATCCATTTCCAGAACTTTTTCATCACCCCGAACAGAAACTCTGTACCCATTAAAAACTCCTCAATCCTCTTCCCCCCAAGTCCTGGTAATCACTATTCTATGAATTTGCCTATTCTAGATACCTCATATAAGTAAAATCATACAATATTCATCTTTATTTATCCGGCTTATTTCATTCACCATGTTTTCAAGGTTCGGCACTGTTGCAGCATGAACAAATTTCTTCCACTACCCCAAAGCAGGGAGCTTCTGTGAAATCTTTTGGAAGCTGATTTGGTGTACTGTGCTCAGTCACACATTGAGTGACCGACCCCATGGACTGTAGCCCATCAGGCTCCCCGTCCATGGAATTCTCCAGGGAAGAATACTGCAGTGGGTAGCCATTCCCTTCTCCAGATCATCTTCCCCATCCAGGGATTGAACCCGGGTTTCCTGCATTGCAGGCAGATTCTTTACTACTGAGCCACCAGGGATACATGAACTCAATCAAGATAAAGCACAGATGCTCACAGACATAGTTCAAGGCTATGACAGCTTGATTCTCAGATGCTGAGTATAGTTCCACGGAAGGGGCTTGGCAGTGCCAGTCTTGCTGTTCAGGATGCATGCTGTCTCCATGTGAGTAAAAGTCACTCAGTCGTGTCCAACTCTTTGTTACCCCATGGACTACACAGTCCATGGAATTCTCCAGGCCAGAATACTGGAGTGGGTGGCCTTTCCCTTCTCCAGGAGATCTTCCCAACCCAGGGATCGAACCCAAGTCTCCCACATTGCAGGCGAATTCTTTACCAGCCACCAGAAAACAGGTAGTAACATAGGTCTTTCATAAAACTGAAGTGATATAAAGTGAACTTTCAAAACACAGAGGCTACCTGTACTTATTTTTACTAATTGAAATAAATCTGAGGAGGATTTTTACTTTCAAGGAAAAAGGCAGCGATAGCTTTCAGCATTTGCTTTGCCACAAGCAGCCCAAGCAGCGAGAGTGGCACCGCGAAGCTCCTTCCTGGAGAATGACCCTCAGCATCTCAGCATCAAGCTACTGTAACTTTGAACTGTGTCTAAGATAACCGCTTCTTTGCTTTACACCATTTCAGCCTATGAAAGTTTTCGGAGGAGCACTCTTCTTTCAGATAGTGGGAGAAACCTGGACCGATGTAGGTCTTTTGTATAAAGCGAAGTAATGTAAAGTGAACTTTTGAACAGTGGGGGATACTTGTGTCAGAATTTCATTGCTTTTTAAGGCTAAATAATATTCCACTGTATGTATATAGTATGTTTTGCTTATCTGTTGATTTACTGACGAACACTTGGGTTGCTTCCCCCTTTTGGCTATTGTGAATGATGCTGCTATGAACATAAGTGTACAAGTATCTGTTTGAGTCCATGCTTTCAACTCTTTGGGGTCTATATTAGGAGTGGAATTGCCAGATCATATGGTAATTCTATGTTTAGCTTTTTGAGGGAAACACTAAGCTGTTTTCCACAGTGGCTGTACCAGTTTACATTCCCATCAATGATGCTCCAGGATTCCAATTTCTCTACATTTTTGCCAACACTTGTTATTTTTTTGTATTTTTAATCGGCCATCATGATGGGTATGAGGTGGTATCTCATTGAGGCTTTGATTCGCATTTCCCAAAAGATGAGTGATACTGAACATCTTTTCCAGTTCTTATTGGTCATTTTTATATCTTCTTTGGAGAAATGTCTATTCATGTCTTTTGCCCATTTTTGAAATGGGTTGTTTGGTTATTCTCTTTTTCTGTTGAGTTGTAGGAGTTCTTCATACATTCTGGATATTAATCCTTTATCAGATATATGATTTTCAAATATTTTCATTCCACAAATATTTGAGTGCCTATTATGGGCCATGCATTCTGTCTGACACTTGAGAAACACCAGTGAATGTAGCTCATGTTCTCAAGAAATGTAAAATAGTGAAGTCAATACAGGAGTAGATATAGTATCCATTTAGTGGATAAAAGGCTATCACGTTGAAAAAAAAAAAAATAGAGCTTATCTTTTATAGATGATGTTTTTGCTTCCTGAATCCCCACCCCACTGGGTAGGGAGTGTGATGGTGAAAGAGTTGAATTAAATTATTCAGTCCATTTTAAATTCAACTCCCTCGCATGGCCATTTCTCCCTCTGCCCTTCTCCGCCATCTGGAGGTATGTGGAGAGGTGGTGCTGTGGGTTGGGTCTCAGGTGGCCTTGCTGTCCTCATCTTCTCTGGCTTCTGTTCTGGGCAGCTGGTCTGCTGTGGTGCTTGTTCATCAAACCTGCAGCAGCAAGTGCTCTGTTCCTCAGGCCAGGCAGGAGGCCAGTACCCCTTCCTTGGTGGTGTGCCTTCACTTGGGTCCTAGCCGCCCATCTAAGGAGTGGCTCAGACTTACAGCTCTGGGTACAGGTTCCACAAAGTTACTTTGTGATCTCAGCTCTCCCGGTGGTTCGATCAGCTAATTTCCAAGGTCCCCATCAGGCATGGGGAATGGTAACACATCTTCTAAATCACGTGGTAGCTGGCAGAGACCCTTTGCTGACTCTGTACTGCCGTTTCACAGTGTTCCAACCTTGGAGCACAGGAGGTCTGTTGGGCAGTCGTTTTCCCAGTGCACTCAGCGACAAGACCAGCTTCCTCCCCTTCCAAGCTCTCTCCCAGCCCTCTCCAGCACTGCTGCAGAGGTGAAACATCATCTGTGTCTGACCTCTTTGTCTCACCATTCCCAGGATCAGAAGGGCTTTTACTTTTTCTTTCTTTTGCTCTCACAACCTTCTTTCTTCTCAAAGTATCATTCACTCTCCTCTGCCTTGGGCTATATTTGCAATTTGATATTTTACTTTAAAACATTTTATTGATGTATATTTGATTTACAATGTTGTCTTAGTTCCAGGTGGACAGCAAAGTGAATCAGTTATACATTTATCTACTCTTTTTTAGATTCTTTTCCCATATAGGTCATTACAGAGTGATGAGTGGAGTTCCCTGTGCTATACAGTAGGCCTTTATTAGTATATAAAGTGTATATGTCAATCCCAATCTCCCAATTTATCCCTCCCTTCCTTTTTCCCCAGCAACCATGTTTGTTTTCTACATCTGGGACTCTTTTGTAAATAAGTTCATTTGTACCAATTGTTTAGATTCTACAATATAAGTGATATCATATACCTGTTTTTCTCTGACTTCACTCAGTATGACAATCTCTAGGTCTGTCCTTGTTGCTGCAAATGGCATTGTTGTTCTTTTTTTATGGCTGAGTGCATTCGTTTAAAAAAAAAGATTTTTTTTGGCTGTGTTGGATCTTTCTTGCTGCTCGCAGGCGTTCTCAAGTTGCAGAAAGCGGGAGCTACTCTCTAGTTCGGGTGCATGGGCTTCTTACGGCAGTGGTTTCTCTATTTGCAGAGTGTGGGCTCCAGGCATTCGGGCCTCAGCTGTGCCGCATGGGCTCATTAGTTGTGGTTTGCAGGCTCTAAAGCGTGGGCTTAGCAGTTGTGGCAAAAGGGCTTAGTTGCTCCATGGCATGTGGGGTCTTCCCAGAGTCTGGATTGAATCTGTGTCCCCTGCATTGGTAGGTGGATTCTTAACCACCGGACCACCAGGGAAGCCCCTGAGTGCATTTCAATATTTTAAAAATATTTTATTTCATGTGATAAATGTGATGCCAGAGTGAGAACAGATTGCTATGAAATCAACAGAAGGGTGTGGAGGTGGTCCCAACCAGCTCTTAAGGTGTCACAGCTTCCTAGAAGAAGTGGCATCTGAGCTAAAATCTGAAGAACATACAGGAGTTAGATAAAGTGTAGAGGCTGGATAAGAGTTTAAAAGGAATACATACAAAGGCCCAGAGGTAGGAGAAAGACTTCTAATCCAAAATGTGTTTGACATATGACCCAACAATCTCACTGCTGGGCATACACACCGAGGAAACCAGAATTGAAAGAGCATGAGTACCCCAATGTTCATCACAGCACTGTTTACAATATCCAGGACATGGAAGCAGCCTAGATGTCCATCAGCAGATGAATGGATAAGAAAGCTGTGGTACATATACACAATGGAATATTACTCAACTATTAAAAAGAATGCATTTGAATCAGTTCTAATGAAGTGGATGAAACTGGAGCATATTATACACAGTGAAGTAAGTCAGAAAGAAAAACACCAATACAGTATCAGTTCAGTTCAGTCGCTCAGTTGTGTCTGACTCTTTGCGACCCCATGAATCGCAGCACGCCAGGCCTCCCTGTCCATCACCAACTCCCGGAGTTCACTCAGACTCACGTCCATCGAGTCGGTGATGCCATCCAGCCATCTCATCCTCTGTCATCCCCTTCTCCTCCTGCCCCCAATCCCTCCCAGCATCAGAGTCTTTTCCAATGAGTCCACTCTTCACATGAGATGGCCAAAGTACTGGAGTTTCAGCTTTAGCATCATTCCTTCCAAAGAATACCCAGGGCTGATCTCCTTCAGAATGGACTGGTTGGATCTCCTTGCAGTCCAAGGGACTCAAGAGTTTTCTCCAACACCACAGTTCAAAAGCATCAATTCTTCGGCACTCAGCCTTCTTCATAGTCCAACTCTTACATCCATACATGACCACAGGAAAAACCATAGCCTTGACTAGACGGACCTTTATTGGTACAGTAATGTTTTTGCTTTTCTATATACTGTCTAGGTTGGACATAACTTTTCTTCCAAGGAGTAAGCGTCTTTTAATTTCATGGCTGCAGTCACCATCTGCAGTGATTTTGGAGCCCCCCAAAATAAAGTCTGCCACTGTTTCCACTGTTTCCCCATCTATTTCCATGAAGTGGTGGGACCAGATGCCATGATCTTCGTTTTCTGAATGTTGAGCTTTAAGCCAACTTTTTCACTCTCCACTTTCACTTTCATCAAGAGGCTTTTTAGTTCCAATACAGTATATTAACACATATATATGGAATTTAGAAAGATGATAATGATGACCCTATATGCAAGACAGCAAAAGAGACACAGATTTAAAGAACAGACTTTTGGACTCTGTGGGAGAAGACAAGGGTGGGATGATTTGAGAGAATAGCATTGAAACATGTACATTATCATATGTGAAATAGATCGCCAGTACAGGTTCGATGCATAAGACAGGGTGCTCAGGGCTGGTGCACTGGGATGACCCTGAGGGATGGGATGGGGAGGGAGGTGGGAGGTGGTTCAGGATGGGGGACACATGTACACCCATGGCTGATTCATGTCAATGTATGGCAAAAACCACTACAATATTGTAAAGTAATTAGCCTCCAATTAAAATAAATAATTTAAAAAATGTGTTTGGCATAGAGAATTAAAGACATAATAACAGGAGAGAGAGAGAAAGCAGAAATGATAAGCGGTGGTCAGATCATGATGAGCCTCAAACACTTTGTTTAGGAACTCTGACTTTATAATAAAGCAATGAGATGCTTGTGTTTTAGGCAAAAAAGGGACATAAATTTATATTTTAGAAAGATCACTGTGGCTGAAAGAGATGAATGCATGTGAAGGAGACAAAGCTAAGGGCCATTTTGCTCCCTGTCACTCAGGGATTAGCCACCATCTTGACTTTTTCATTCAGCATGCTTTCAATGTTGAAGAGATGGATCCAGAAAGGAGGCAAAAGGATGAAGAAATAAGAGAAAATGACTGATGGCAGCCAACATCCTTCAGAGGTGGGGAGAAAAGGTGAGGGACCAGAGAAGAGAGCACACCCTCCTTCATTCTGAAAGAAGGGGAGAAGAGACGATGGGGGAGATGCAGCTAAGCTGACAACCTTGATGGGCTCCTCACTTTTTTTTTTTTTTAGTGAAGAAGGCAAAATCATAGCCATGTGCTCAGGAAAAATTAAGTGGCCAAGGAGGAGTATGGCAGATACTGTTTCAACACAATTGGTTCCCAATCCCCAGCTACCATGCTATCTTCCTGCTTGTCCGACTCTTTGCTACCCATGGACTGCAGCAACTGCCAGGCTTCCCTGTCCATCATCAACTCCCAGAGCTTGCTCAAACTCATGTCCACTGAGTTGGTGATGCCATCCAACCATCTCATCCTCTATAGTCCCCTTCTCCTCCTGCCTTCTATCTTTTCCCAGCATCAGGGTCTTTTCCAATGAGTTGCCTCTTTGCATCAGTTGGCCAAAGTATTGGAGCTTCAACCCTAGGGGTTGAAAATACTTGCTTTACCAGACATACTTGCAACAGGGGAACATAGGTGGAATTTTGTTGGGGCTTCTTAGAAAGCTAATTTTTTTTCTAGTAATGGAGATGGCAATGGCTGGAGCACCCTTTCCTCTTTCTCCCTGACTTGACTCCAGATGCCATTCCAGACCTGGGACAGCACTCCCTCTTATCTGAGAAAGTAAATATGAAGGAAAGGCCCAAAGTGCAGAGACAGCAGCCAGAGAAGTCATTGTTCAGTGGCTGATTGACAGCCAGCAGCAGCTTGCCTCCAGATTTCTGGTTGCGGACTCTAATTTGTTTAAGCCACCAAAAGATTTGCTGGATTTTGTATCCAACATTGCTGGTACAGAAGGTTTCAAGGTTAGTGGCAAACATCTGAGCTGGTCACTGAAGAGAATTGGAGAGGAGAAGGAGGAACATAGGATTATAGATAATAATGAAGGCTCAGATGAAGTGAAATTATTCTAAAAACATCCAATTTCATTTTGGAGTGCTTACTATCTGTGGGAATTAATCAGTTTGATGGGGATGCTAGTAATTTTTTAAATCAAATTTAGCTCAAGTCATATTAATTCTCTGGTTAGATAAACTAGCACCTCCTACTTATTAGGAGACCTAAATAGGAGCAAGATAACTCAAAGAACCCAGTGACACCCTTTAAAGATTCATTATTCTAAGAGGATATGATTCACTTTACTTTTCTGGTGGAAAAGTTCAGATTATTCACAAGGAAAAGAAGGTAATCTTGCAAAGCCTATGGCATAACCAAGTGAAGAAGGACACTTCCCTCAGAATACTTGGTTTAGATTCTGTCCTTTTATTCACATAGTACTCTATGAGTACTATGAGTACTTCCTATGAGTACTATTCACAAAAAAATTTTTATGATTAAGCAGTAACTGACAATATATATATCTTTTGCTGCTTTAATAGATGGCTTGTTCCTCTCTTTAATTACAAAAAGCATGAGACCCAAATAAAGATTCCTATGTTTTTAATTAATGAAAATATACAAACTCAGTATTTATGCATATTTACTAGAGCTACAAAGTATGACCCTAACAGAAAATTCTAAAATTAAAATTTATATTCACCTCTCCCTTAGTAATCTTATTTATCAATATTCTAACTAAACAGAGCAGGTACTCCCACATTTGTTTCCAGAGTTACTCCAAGCACTAAACATGGCTGGATTTTCTTTTTCTTTTTTTTGGATTTTCTGATAATGAAACATTTATACTTCATGAGGAACAAAGAAGTTCCCCATGAGCACTCTCTTCCCTTCTTCCAAAGACTCATTTTTCATGGTTGTCTCCATAGTTGGTAACTGTGGCACCATGGGAGACACAATAATCCACGTATTTTTTTTAAAATCTATTTATTTATATTTGACTGTGTCGGGTCATAGCTGTGGCACATGGGCTTAGTTGCCCTGGCAGCATGTGGCATGTGGGATACTGGTAGCTCCCCAACCAGGGATTAAACCCACATCCTCTGCATTGGAAGGTGGATTCTTAACCACTGGACCATCAGGGAAGTCCCAGTCCATGTATTCTTTTTTTTTTTTTTTTTTTCTGTTTGCCTTATATTTTATTTTTTTTTAAATTTTATTTTATTTTTAAACTTTACATAATTGTATTAGTTTTGCCATGTATTCTTGTAATATATATAGAATTCTATCAAGAATCCCTGGAAAGGGGGACATTATCTTATATACTGTCAGAATAATAATATAAAACCATATCTGTCATTTAAACAAGAGACTCTGATTGACTTAAATGTGGTATATCTCAATGGCCTCTTTAAATTGAACTTAGTGATTTCCTCATTTGTATAAGAATATCAAAATCCTTTGATCATTATGTAGTGACCTTCTTTGTCTCTTTTCACAGCCTTTGTTTTAAAGTCTATTTTATCTGATATGAGTATTGCTACTCCTGCTTTCTTTTGGTCCCTATTTGCATGGAAAATCTTTTTCCAGCCCTTCACTTTCAGTCTGTATGTGTCCCCTGTTTTGAGGTGGGTCTCTTGTAGACAACATATGCAGGGGTCTTGTTTTTGTATCCATTCAGCCAGTCTTTGTCTTTTGGTTGGGGCATTCAACCCATTTATGTTTAAGGTAATTACTGATAAGTATGATCCTGTTGCCATTTACTTTATTGTTTTGGGTTCGAATTTATACACCGTTTTTGTGTTTCCTGTCTAGAGAATATCCTTTAGTATTTGTTGGAGAGCTGGTTTGGTGGTGCAGAATTCTCTCAGCTTTTGCTTGTCTGAAAAGCTTTTGATTTCTCCTTCATACTTGAATGAGATCCTTGCTGGGTACAATAATCTGGGCTGTAGGTTATTTTCTTTCATCACTTTAAGTATGTCTTGCCATTCCCTCCTGGCTTTAAGAGTTTCTATTGAAAGATCAGCTGTTATCCTTATGGGAATTCCCTTGTGTGTTATTTGTTGTTTTTCCCTTGCTGCTTTTAATATTTGTTCTTTGTGTTTGATCTTTGTTAATTTGATTAATATGTGTCTTGGGGTGTTTCACCTTGGGTTTATCCTGTTTGGGACTCTCTGGGTTTCTTGGACTTGGGTGATTATTTCCTTCCCCATTTTAGGGAAGTTTTCAACTATTATCTCCTCAAGTATTTTCTCATGGTCTTTCTTTTTGTCTTCTTCTTCTGGGACCCCTATGATTTGAATGTTGTAGCGTTTAATATTGTCCTGGAGGTCTCTGAGATTGTCCTCATTTCTTTTAATTCATTTTTCTTTTATCCTCTCTGATTCATTTATTTCTACCATTCTATCTTCTAATTCACTAATCCTATCTTCTGCCTCTGTTATTCTACTATTTGTTGCTTCCAGAGTGTTTTTAATTTCACTTATTGCATTATTCATTATATATTGACTCTTTTTTATTTCTTCTAGGTCCTTGTTAAACCTTTCTTGCATCTTCTCAATCCTTGTCTCCAGGCTATTTATCTGTGATTCCATTTTAATTTCAAGATTTTGGATCAATTTCACTATCATTATTTGGAATTCTTTATCAGGTAGATTCCCTATCTCTTCCTTTTTGGTTTGGTTTGGTGGGCATTTATCCTGTTCCTTTATCTGCTGGGTATTCCTCTGTCTCTTCATCTTGTTTAAATTGCTGAGTTTGGGGTGTCCTTTCTGTATTCTGGCAGTTTGTGGAGTTCTCTTTATTGTGGTGTTTCCTTGCTGTGTGTGGGTTTGTACAGGTGGCTTGTCAAGGTTTCCTGGTTAGGGAAGCTTGTGTCGGTGTTGATTTTTGGATGCTAGTATCTGTCCCCTGGTTTCCTCTGTAGTCAAACCCATGTGTTTTCCAGTGGATGATGGTGACGGTGGAGCAGGAGCACTTCTCAGCCAGTGCATTTCATTATAAACTGACCAGGCGGAGGCTGGGCCACTGACATGTGGGGCCTCTCAAAGTCTATGGCAAGAGGTCTTGAAGATTTTTTTATCTTGAGCAGGCTTGTTTCCTCTTATTATCTCTCCATGGTGCTCAGTCTAAGTGCGCAAGGTTAGATGATTCAGGAGGCAGAGTGCCTGGTTCAAAGAGTGGGCCACTGCCAGTTTTTTTATCCTCTCTGGGACTCAGTTTACAAACCGGAAGCACGCCATAAGGAAGGCTGGTGATGGTGGTGAGGGATGGTCCTCTTCTGTGTTGGGTCTACTTCTCCATCTGTCCAGCTTCCATTCTCCAAGGTTCCTGGGGGTGCAGAACATAGACTCCCATCCACTGGGAAAGGCACCTGGAAAGATTTCTCTAAGGTCAACGTTCCTGCCAGACCACTAGCCTGGTGTGAGCGTCTACAACCCGAGTCTTAAGGCACACAGAGCGCGAACATACTAGAAGCACGGACCTCTTAATCTTCCAGCGTGCCTCACCTTTGCGTCCCATCAATGCACAATACTGGATGCTTGGGGCTAGTGCACTGGGACGACCCAGAGGGATGGTATGGGGAGGGAGGAGGGAGGAGGGTTCAGGATGGGGAACACATGTATACCTGTGGCGGATTCATTTTGATATTTGGCAAAACTAATACAATTTTGTAAAGTTTAAAAATAAAATAAAATTAAAAAAAAAAGAATATCAAAATCCAAGGTCTTACAACATGATAAATTGTCTAGAAACTCATCTTACTAAGAATGATGAGAAAGGCCCAGAAAAGGTTGTCCTGTGATGCCTGAAACACGTTCACAGCTGATTCAGGCCAGAACAGAGGTCATGAAGAACTCTGCAGGAGAGCCATCAGCTGTTAACGGTTCCCATTTCCAGGTGTGCACGTCAGCCTTGTTGGGACCGTCTTTACTTCATCTTTCTTTTTTATGTTAAGGTGATCATCAACTTTATATAAGCACACACAGAAAACTGTTCATTATTAGAACACTCCGTCTATGGGGTCGCACAGAGTCGTACACAACTGATACGACTTAGCAGCAGCAGCAGCATTATGGTTATGTCACTCCCTGAAGACATGTAGCGCTATCTTAATACTTTCACTGAGATATTTCCAATATAAATTGTAAAGGAGATAATTATTTTTTTCTACACAAGAAAAATATTTAATTCTACACTATTATTTTTTTCTAATCATGTATTCTGAGGGAAGTGTCCTTCTTCATTTGGTTGTGCCATAGACTTTGCAAGATTACATTCTCTCCATTGTAAATAATTGGAACTTCTCTACCCAACAGTGATGTGAATTATCTTAGAATAAAAAATCCTTAAAGGGTGTCACTGGATACTGAGTTGCTGCTGCTGCTGCTGCTAAGTCGCTTCAGTCCTGTCCAACTCTGTGCGACCCCATAGATGGCAGCCCACCAGGCTCCACCGTCCCTGGGATTCTCCAGGCAAGAACACTGGAGTGGGTTGCCATTTCCTTCTCCAATGCATGAAAGTGAAAAATGAAAGGGAAGTCGCTCAGTCGTGTCCAACTCTTAGTGACCCCATGGACTGCAGCCTACCAGGCCCCTCCATCCATGGGATTTTCCAGGCAAGAGTACTGGAGTGGGGTGCCACTGCCTTCTCCAGGATACTGAGTTATCTTGCACTTAATTAGGTCTCCTAATAAGTAGGAGGTGCTAGTTTATCTAAACAGAGAATTAATATGACTTGGGCTAAACTTGATTAAAAATTAGCATATTAGCACCCCTTAGTATCATAAACAGTATGTAGGCTCTTTATACATCAACTATACCTCAATTTGGCCACCTCATGCGAAGAGTTGATTCATTGGAAAAGACTCTGATGCTGGGAGGGATTGGGGGCAGGAGGAGAAGGGGACGACAGAGGATGAGATGGCTGGATGGCATCACTGACTCGATGGACGTGAGTCTGAGTGAACTCCAGGAGTTGGTGATGGACAGGGAGGCCTGGCGTGCTGCAATTCATGGGGTCGCTAAGAGTTGGACACGACTGAGCGATTGAACTGAACTGAACTGATACCTCAATTTAAAAAATGCAAACAAAACAGTATGTATGTTCTTGTGAATTTTCTTAAGAGATGATTAAAGTCCCTTTACTCACCTCCTTCCTAACAATGACCCTGGACATTTCAGCGTAGGTCTTGAGGTACATATTCTTTTTGGTCTCCTCGAGCCTGGCAGGCTATAGTCCGTGGGGTTGCAGAGAGTCAGACATGACTGTCTAAGTAATTCAAAAACAGAAAATAAAATAGGGCATTTATTTTATATTTTGGCTGCACAGTGTGGCTTGTGGGATTTTAATTCCCTGATCAGGATTGAAGCCAGGCCCATGACACTGAAAACGTGAATCCTAACCACTGACGGCCAGGAAATTCCCAGGGAATTTTTTTTAATCTTTGATCTAACAATTCCAGTGTTCAAGTAATGAAATGGAGAATATCCATTTATATGCAAACTCACACATTCCTTCTCAGCAGGGAAAATGTACTTGTCTAAAAAGGAACATACTATTTTATTATTTGGGTTAATAATGTAAACAGTCGAATGTGACTGAGAGTATCTTTTCAAAAGCTGCACTAGAGATGGAGGAGAAAGGGAGAACAGAGGATGAGATGGTTGGATACATCACCTGCTTGATGGACATGAATCTGAGTGAACCCCAGGAGTTGGTGATGGACAGGGAAGCCTGGCATACTGTAGTCCATGGGGCCAAAAAGAGTTGGACATGACTGAGCAAATGAACTGAACTGAACTGAGGGATGGAACTCTATAGCTTTAGAATCTCAAACATCTGAATTGACCCTGTACTGAAAGGCAGAGAAGTAAACATTGCTGGCAGAAAATATTCCACATTCTCTCCTGTGGCTTTAATAACCTTGGAACGGAAACTGGTGCCCACCAAAACTACCGATTTATACTAAAGGAGTATAGGTGCCTTGCGCCTTCTCCCTCAGAGAAAAATTTCTCAATAAATGCTTCGATTCCCTCACAACTCATATGGGACTTTTTCTCCAGCATGTTTCTTCCTATGTCTGAAAAGATTTGAACTCATACTAAAGGATTTCCACATCATGACATTTGAAGGGTTTCTCCCCAGTATGGATTCTTCGATGCTGAATCAGGACTGTACTTTGGCTGAAAGACTCTGCACACACTTAACACGTATAATGTTAAGGACTGAGCTCTGACTAAAGGCTTTCCCACATTCATGACATTTGAAGGGTTTTTCCTCAGTATGGATTCTTCGATGCTGAATCAGGACTGTACTTCAGCTGAAAGACGTTGCACACATTTCACATGTATAAGGTTTCTCTCCACTGTAGATTCTCTGATGTAGATTAAGGGCTGAGCTCTGACTGAAGACTTTTCCACATTCCTCACACTTGTGTTGTTTTTTTCAAGGACAGTTTCCCTGTCTTCTTTCAAACTTTCTGTCTTGTTCACATGTTCTTCTAAACGTGAAACTCTGGGGAGCATTCACTTGAAGAGTGTTAGAAACTTTGTAATGCAGTTCTTTGCCTGAAGAAGTCTTTTGTCTTAAAGCAGATTTCACATTTTTAGTTCTGGTGTCTCTATCTGAAATAGTACACATAAAAGAAAATGTAATCATTTCTTTGTTCAGAGGGAAGGAAAAGGAAATAGAATGATCTGAATGGAGCATAGATTATTTTTGAGAGAGCATGTTTGCAATATAACATCAATGTAGAGCATGGCGCCATGCATGCGTGCTCAGTCATATCTGACTCTTTGTGACCCCCAAGGACTGCAGCCCACCAGGCTCCTCTCTCCATGGGATTTCCCAGGCAAGGCTACTGGAGTGGGTAGCCATTTCCTTCTCCAGGGGATCTTCCCGGCCCAGGGATGGAACCCCTGTCTCTTAGATCTCCTGCATTGGGAGGCAGATTCTTTACTGCAGAGCCACCTGAGATTTTAGAGGATGGAGAAGGTAAGGCAGAAAACACTGAGAAGATCATAAGGCAAAAGAGGTTTACATACTGATGAGGCAGTCAGTGATAAAGATGAAAAGCTCTGTGCAAAAGGTAGAAGGGTGAGTAGGGGTAAAAAGATACTTTAGAGACCAAGGAAAGTCTGGAAGAAAAGAGAGGCCTAAAAGACAAGAAATTCTTGGAGAACAGAGGAGCAACTGAAGGAGACGAATTCAATATGGCAGTGGGTAGCAACAAGCAAGATTTAGTACAAGTATCAATAAACAGAAGTTAGAATGATAAATTAATCACATGATGGGGCCACAACCCCCCTTGCCATTTCATCTGAAGGAGCACAGCTTCTTCAACGCCCACTGCAGCTGCTTTTCTGCAGGCTTGGATTGGTGACATGGTATCTCCTAAGGGATTTCACAAGTTGGTAGTTTCTTTGTGAGCATGTCCTCATTTTGTCCAAAAAAGACCTAGAAACAGTTTGGTATTACTGAGGCTGAAGAAGGGAATCAGGGTGGGACTTGAGGGTAAAATAACAGAAGAAACTATCTTGGGACACCGGAAAGGGGAAGGAAAAAAGTAGAGGCACATCCTGATTTCGGGCTCAGCCGGGTGTCCGTTCGCTACACTATACACCGAGTTGTGCCGAGTGGAGTACGGGTTGTGCCAAGTGGAGTACAGTCTGGGAGCTCACCCTCAGTGATGCGCCCGGGCTCCTGCTTGTGCCTCGCCCCTCACTCCCACTACCGCCTTCTCACGTGTTCAGCCTCCCCATCGAGCTCCTTCTCCAGCTCCTCCAGCATCTCTACAGCATCCTTTCTGCTCTCTGGGCGTTACTCACGGCCTGCAGCTCCTCGGGCAGGATGGCCAGGAACTGCTCCAGCACCAGCAGCTCCAGGATCTGCTCCTTGCTGCGCACCTCGGGCCTCTGCCACTGACAGTAAAGCTCACGGAGCCGGCTCAGGGCCCAGAGAAGCTGCTCCAGTGGCGGCCGGAGGCCATGTTACAGGCCTGCCTTCATTAACACAAGGCAGTCAGGGTCCCCTGAAGTTTGTGGAAGGAGTTTTGACGACTCTCAATTTTGCAGACATCTGGACTGGGAATAGCGCGGGACCGCTAGGCTTTAATCTTCAAGGAGGTGAAACTCTCCTTACGGACACTCCGTCAATATGATTCAAGAGACAAGTGGAAACAAGACAAACGGTTTTCAGAACATCACAGCTAAAGATTAGAAACGTTAAGATTGTACCAAAAGTATCCTTAATCTTAACAGAAGCCACGCTTTCAAAGAATACTTCCTTCTTTAAGAGAATCAAAGGACTCATAGGCATTCACTTTCATGAATACTTTGCAATTTATTCTGAAAATCATACCCAGGAGGCTGACTGCATATTACAATAAGAGATCAGTCAGGGTTGCAAAGGAACTCCTGGAGAAGAGAAATAAGGGAAGCCTGAGGAAATTTATGACTCTGGGACAGGCTCAAAGGGCCAAATAATTATTTTTAGCCTGCTAAAGGAATAGACTCATGAGATTACTTTGCATGGATTTTTTTTTTTTGATGTTACTAACTTTTAAAACAATGTTACTTTGGCATTAAAGGAATCATTCAGAAGAAAAAAGCATATTCCTCCATCTTAATGTATTTCCATATTTTCATGTTCATTATCTACTGCTCATCTGTAATATGTCTTATTTACTTAATCTCTTTATTATAGATTATTTATAATTTTTACTATTATAAACAATGCTGGGAAGCACATTTTCAGAAAAATAGCCTATTTTCCAAAAAACATGCTAATTTTCAAATTATTTCCTTCAAAGATGTCCCAAGGACTTCACTCTTCAAAGGAAGAGTGGCAAAATATCTCACAATTTATTATCAAATAAATTATAGAAAACAATGCATCAAATCACAAGGTTGCCGGCAACATAGTGATGTATGCGGAGCAACAATTACTCCAAGTATCACTAGCTTGTTAGCAGAAGAGGGTGGGGAGACACTTTCCTTAGTAGTATTTTAGTATATGTATCACTAGTAACTGATGACTAATTAGAAATGTTATATGTGCCCCTATTTTTCTTTACTATTTTTTCCCCACTTCACCGAAAACTCTTCTAAGCGCTCAACATATGGCAGTCACCTGAACAAAGCCTGTTGTATGGCTACATAAAGCTTATACCCTAGCAGGAGAGAGACAAGGAGGTTACCAAATAAATGATACAACCTTACACAGTGAGATGCCCCACCACAAAGGGTAACAATGACATTCAGAGAATTTACTAGGTGCCAAGCACTCGTCTAATAAATCTTAACAAATACCAATTCATTAAAATTCCCAGTGACTCGGTGGTTAAGAATCCCCTACCAATGCAGGAGACCTGGGTTCCATCCCTCCATTGGGAAGATCCCCTGGAGAAGGAAATGGCAACCCATTCCAGTATTCTGGCCGGGAAAATCCCATGGACAGAGGAGCCTGGCGGGCTACAATTCTTGGGATTGCAAAAGAGTCGGAAACCACTTAGCAACTAAATAATAACTACAGTATATAAATCCCCACAAAAGGCCCTTAAGGTTCTTTTCATTTCCATGTGGTAGATGAGGAACCTGCCAGGGCAAGTTCAGGTAGATAACAGAGACCAAAGCAAAGGAGCAGGGGTGGGGTCAGAGTTCAGGCCATCCACACTTGGTGCGGTGCTGCAGGGTCCAGAGCCGGTGGCCGGGGTCCCAGCGCAGAGAAAGAGCAGCAGACTCAGATGATACTAGGCCGGAACAGAATCGGGTCGAGACCTGAGCGACAGGAGGCGTTACAGGCCCCGTGTCAGGAGCCATCTAGGGGAAGGCCTTAAGCTTAAAGCATCCTCTGGAAGTCGAAGGCGTGGCCCCTGGGACGCACCCCGCGTCTCCCGCACTAGGAGCCGAATCTGTGCCAGATCCACAGTTGCTCTCAGTTCCACCCAGGAAACCAAACCCTCAGCACCGTGCGAGGGTCCCTAATGAACCCGGTGAAGGAGTCTTTGGGGCCTATAAAAGAAAACAACAGTTTCAAAGGCCCTTGCTGAATCATCTAACTTCGGAGAAAACAAAACAGAACTTTAGGTCCCGCACTTTCACTTTTCACTTTCATGCACTGGAGAAGGAAATGGCAACCCACTCCAGTGTTCTTGCCTGGAGAATCCCAGGGACGGGGGAACCTGGTGGGCTGCCAGACGTCTATGAGGTCACACAGAGTCGGACACGACTGAAGCGACTTAGCAGCAGCAGCAGCTGATGCTCCAGGCCGGTTGCATCTATCTGGGACTTATGACCCCCTGTCCAGAAACCTTCCACCCCCTACACCTGCCCAGAAGACTTATGACCCCCTGTCTGGAAACCTTCCACCCCCTCCCTACACCTGCCAGAGGACTTATCACCCCCTGCCCAACTACAAATGCCATCTCAACTAAAGTATACCCAAAACATCCCGCCTGATTAACGTTTCCCTTATCGCTTACACAAACCTCCCTATAAACATGGAGCCTCCCGGATCCCTCTCCGCGCTCAGCCTGGTCGTTAGCCCGACTGTCGCCCCTCCTTGCCTGAATAAAGGTAACCTACTTCTGCTGAGGTCGTCTTTCCTTTTTCTGCCTCGGCCTGAACTATACCTTACCTCCGGTCCCTGGAGGGCAGGCTGCGCCCAAAGCCCCAGATCCGGGGGTCTTTTTCAAAGGGACCGACTCTCTCTTGGAAACAGTTCCTCTAATGAACCGGCTCCCGACGGTCCCCGGACACCTTCCTCCCCGTCCCGGATGGGGATCGACTCGGTGAGGTCACAAGAGGGGGATTCAGGGGGAACGGGTGCGCGGGAAGGCGGGTAAGCGCGCGGGGGGTGATGAGAGGCGGTCTAGCTTTGGGGTCGGGGGTCGGGCGCCCCGGGGTGCCTGGGGAGGACAAGAAGAGGGGGAGTGCGGCCGCGCGGTGAGAGGCCCAGAGGTGCGGGAACGTGGTGGGGCCCCCCGGGGAAGCGAGCGCGGCGTGAAGGAGTAGCCGGGGATACTGGGCTGTGAAGGGTATGAAGAGGGGGTGACCGGTTAGAGCGGGTGGGAGGGGTGGGGGGGCTGTCTGAAGGTGGCGCCAAGGCCCGCGGGAGACCTTTCCCCGCCCCCTGGGTGATGGTCGCTTCTCCTCGAGCCCTCGAAGCGCGAAGAGACCTCAACTCAAACCTTCGGCCTGGGAAAGACTGCCCTGCGTTTTGGGGTAGAAGCCTGGGAAGCGCCCGACTGGTTGCTTCCGGTCCCCGGGGTGGACAGGGGGTGGAGATCGGGATGCTGAGTGGTTGCCATGGAGACAAGCCAAGGCCGCCGCCTCCGGCAGCCAGAGATGAAAGAGCAAAACGCCCAACTGGGACTCCCGTTCAAAGAAACCAGCATTATTACTTCTTAGAGTACTTTTACTTACATCATTTCCTTTGCTCTTCAATCACCCAGTAGGGTTATTCCCATTTTATAGTTTCTGCAAGTTGGCCAAGGTCACGGAGGAGACTCCTGTGCGTTCCACCGCTATGCACAACTTTCTGTAACGCCATCTGCGCGCCTGAGGTTGGCTGCGCTCTAAATATCCTGTTGCGTTCGTACTAAGTCGCTTCAGTCGTGTCCCACTCTTCGCGATCCTATGGACTATAGCCCCGCCAGGGTCCTCTGTCCATGCGATTCTCCAGTCAAGAATACTGGATTGGGTTGCCATGCCCTTCTCCAAAGTATCCTGGTAAGGAATGGGTTTGATTGACTCCCCCCACCCTCTTCAACCTAGGCTTTTGTTTGCAGAGAAGAACCAATTCTGACTCCCTGTTGGAATTGTTTGACTTGCTTTTCCTTGCAATTGTTATTATAATCATACATAATGGCCTGCCTCAGAGAATATAGGCCCTCTGCCTGACTGTTAAACTAAAGGGCGTTTGTTCAGATCCCTGTCCATATGTAGGTGGTAGGAAGGAAGAAATTAACACATCCCCTGCCGGACACTTGCCCTTCTAGGAAATATTTGCAAGACTAATGGCCTTTTCACTTTGTTTCCTCACCTCCCCCAATCTCTGATCTATAAAAGAACCTGGCATCCAGACCTCAACAAGATGGTTGTTTTGAGACATTCATTTGCCATCTTCTGGGTCAGCGGGCTCTCCGAATAAAGTCGTATTCCCTGACTCACCCGGTAACTTTGACAAGAGAACCCAATGGCGTTTGAAAAGGTGAGAACCCGTGCAGGCACATACATATTTTGGCATCAAAATATATGTATATATTTCCTCAGATAATCTTGAGTAAATTTAAAAATAAATTTCAGGCTAAATGAGCCTTGTAAGGCAATAGTCCCACATATTGGCTCACTCTTCCACCCACTTGCTGTAGGGACTCTTGTAAATATACTTGTAGAAAGAAGTGGGGAATTAGAAACAGGGCAGCAATGCTTGAAAATAAATGATAAAAACAAGGGGAAAAACCCTTTTGGTATGAGGAAAGCAGCGATTACAATAAACAAACCTGAGAGTTCTCCAGCAGTCCTGTGGCTGGGACTCTGGGCTTTCACTGCCGAGGGCCTAGGTTCAATCCCTGGTCAGGGAACTAAGATCCACAAGTGGCATTGGTGCTGCCAATAAAACGAAAATAGAGGCTGGTTTACTCAGTCTATACCAAATCTAGGGGGTTTAGGGAGAAATTTCTTTTTTTTTTTTCCTTTGCTGCTCCACAGGGCTTTCGGGATCTTAAAGATCGAACCTAGGCCCTTGGCAGTGAGAGCACGGGGTCCTAACCACTGGACCGCCAAGGAATTTCTGAAACTTACATTTTAATTAACCTACTGTGATATTAAATTTGAAGAATTGTGTTTTGGAAGAAATTCCTGCTTCTCCAGGGTTATTTCAAGGGATAAGATTTTTGCTGAGATAACTGTTAACACAAATAGAAAGACAACCCAAAAGTGTACAAGGGGAAGTATTTATCATGGTGGAGGATAGGTTAAATAACTCAAGGCAATAAGGATTCTGAATCAATTCCTCAAGGCCAGTGCTTGGCAATAGTGTGAAGTCATAGAAGGTAGTTTAAGGAGAAAATGAACAGCAGTCAAAAGCTGCAAGGAGAAGAAGAAACTGTGAAAAACCATATGATTTGGCAGGAAGTCAGCTGTGAGTTCATCAGCTAGGATTCTACCAAATAGCCAGATCCAAGAAGCTAAAGGTTTTTTTTTTTAAAGGAGCAAATGTAAAAGATTGTTGATAATAGTTTACTTAATAGGGGCAGGTTTTTTTTGTTTGTTTGCCTTTTATTTTTTTAACATTTGGGGGTAGAGTAGAAAGTAATGAATAGGAACAATGTCCCAGTAGAGCAAGCTGTCAGGGGAAGCACACTGATTGAAACCGCCCACCCTGGCCAGGTACCATAGTAACCTTTTGCATGAGCTGTATTAGGACAGGAGGTCCTGGTAAAGAACATGGAACTAAAAAGCCACCACCAACCCGAAGGGTTCGGAAAAGGTCAAAAGGAGACACCACCTGTCCGACCACCTCCCAGAATCCTTCTCTCTGGCATCCATGTTGGCTGAACAAGGCATGCACCACCAGGAAGGACTCTGAGTCAGAATGGTTGGCTAAAGACAACCCAGAAACTAATCCCATCACCATAAAACCAGAGACTGCGAGCCACGTGGCAGAGCTGTTCTCCTGGGTTCCCTTACCCTACTGCTCTCCACCCGAGTGCCCTTTCCCAATAAAATCTCTTGCTTTGTCAGCACATGTGTCTCCTCAGACAATTCATTTCTGAGTGTTAGACAAGAGCCCAGTTTTGGGCCCTGGAATGGGTCTGCCTTCCTGCAACATAACTATATACCAGATGCATGGTGAACACTGGAAGTTCAAATGTAAGATACAGACTCTTTTTATTTTTTTATTGAGGTACAGTTGCTTTACAAAGTTATGCCAAAATGACTCAATTATACACATATATGCATTCTTTTTTTTTTTTTTTTAAGGTACAGATTCTTTCCCTTTAGGAACTAACTAAGAAGAAGGGATTGAACCTGGGCCTCCTGCATTGGGAGCATGGAGTCTTAGCCTCTGGACCACCATGGAAGTCCCCTAAGCAGAATTTGTTGGATTGAAGGCTGTTAAGGTGTGAATGACGACTGAGGATGCAGATGAAGAAGTCAGCAGAGGTCTAGTTTTTAAAGACTTGGCAGGCCAGGTAAAATTTTAAGCAGGGTCTTGAATGGGTGACTCACACATATCTGCAATTCAGGTAGAACTCTCTGATGGCAAGGTGAAGGATGGTTTGCGGGGAAACCAAACTCAAGATACTGTGACAAGCTCTGAAGCTATTGCAAGGATCCAGGCTGCAACTGATGGAGGAATGAATGAATGCAGAGCGGGAGAGGATGGAGGCAAATTTAGGAAACATTTGGGAGGCTGCTATTTGTTGAATGAGGACGTTAACAAGGGTGGATAGTGTGTCATTGGGGAAGTTGTTTGTTTGGTTTTTTTTTAAAGAAAACAGTATGAATAGGTTTGACAGTGGCTTATGTGGACGTTTGAGGGATATTTTCAGTAGACTGAATGTGAGGCTAAGTGAGATGCTTTAATCAATATCATACAATCATATAGCACAAAACTGGACATTTTGTGAGATTATGTGAAAATAAATATCAAATGTACTCTATATCTGAATGATTCTCCTGTGTAAACATATTAAACTCCCTATAAATTTTAAGCTACTGATAAACACAGTGAGGGCTTCCCTCATAGTTCAGTTGGTAAAGAATCCGCCTGCAATGCAGGAGATCCCAGTTCGACTCCTGGGTTGGGAAGATCCCCTGGAAAAGGGATAGGCTACCCACTCCAGTATTCTGGCCTAGAGAATTTCATGGACTATATAGTCCATGGGGTCGCAAAGAGTCGGACTGCCACACAATTGCAGTCATCTCACACGCTAGCAAAGAAATGCTCAAAATTCTCCAAGCCAGGCTTCAACAGTACATAAACTGTGAACTTCCAGATGTTCAAGCTGGATTTCAAAAAGGAAGAAGAACCAGAGATCAAATTGCCAACATCTGTTGGATCATTAAAAAAGCAAGAGAGTTCCAGAAAAACATCTACTTCTGTTTTATTGACTACACCAAAGACTTTGACTGTGTGGATCACAATAAACTGTGGAAAATTCTAAAAGAGATGGGAATACCAGACCACCTGACCTGCCTCTTGAGAAATCTGTATGCAGGACAAGAAGCAGCAGTTAGAACCGGACATGGAACAACAGACTGGTTCCAAATTGGCAAAGGAGTATGTCAAGGCTGTATATTGTCACCCTGCTTATTTAACTTCTATGCAGAGTACATCATGAGAAATGCTGGACTGGATGAAGTTCGAGCTGGAATCTAGATTGCCGGGAGAAATATCAATAACCTCAGATATGCAGATGACACACTTATGGCAGAAAGTGAAGAGGAACTAAAGAGCCTCTTGATGAGAGTGAAAGAGGAGAGTGAAAAAGTTGGCTTAAAACTCAACATTCAGAAAACTAAGATCATGGCATCTGGTCCAGTCACCTCGTGGCAAATAGACGGGGAAGCAATGGAAACAGTGACAGACTTTATTTTTTGGGGCTCCAAAATCATTGCAGATGGTTACTGCAGCCATGAAATTAAAAGATACTTATTCCTTGGAAGAAAAGCTATGACCAACCTAGACAGCATATTCAAAAGCAGAGACATTACTTTGCTGACAAAGGTCCGTCTAGTCAAAGCTATGTTTTTTCCAGTAATCACGTATGGATGTGAGAGTTGGACTATAAAGAAAGCTGAGTGCTGAAGAATTGATGCTTTTGAACTGTGGTGTTGGAGAAGACTCTTGAGAGTCCCTTGGACTGCAAGGAGATCCAACCAGTCCATCCTAAAGGAAATCAGTCCTGAATATTCATTGGAAGGGCTGATGCTGAAGCTGAAACTCCAATACTTTGGCCACCTGATTCGAAGAACTGACTCATTTGAGAAGACCCTGATGCTGGGAAAGATTGAAGGCGGGAGGAGAAGGGGATGACAGAGGATGAGATGGTGGGTTGGCATCACTGACTCAATGGACATGAGTTTGAGTAAACTCTGGGAGTTGGTGATGGATAGGGAGGCCTGGTGTGCTGCAGTCCATGGGGTCACAAAGAGTCGGACACGACTGAGCGACTGAACTGAACTGAAACACAATGAAGGAAGAGAGAAATCCCTTTATAGTAACATTTAGAGACAGTCACTCCTCAACGTCCTATTTGCCTTCATCATGACAGTCCTTCATCCCAGAATATTCGCTTTCTACCTGGTTAGGAGATTTTAGTGGTGTGGCTCTGTTTCCATCTGTGAACATACCTGCTTTTTTCCTTAACCATGTATTGCAGAGGGAGAAGGCAATGGCATCCCACTCCAGTACTCTTTCCTGAAAAATCCCATGGATGGAGGAGCCTGGAAGGCTGCAGTCCATGGGGTCGCTGAGGGTCGGACATGACTGAGCGACTTCACTTTGACTTTTCACTTTCATGCAGTGGAGAAGAAAATGGCAACCCACTCCAGTATTCTTGCCTGGAGAATCCCAGGGATGGGGGAGCTTGGTGGGCTGCCTTCTATGGGGTCGCACAGAGTTGGACACGACTGAAGCGACTTAGCAGCAGCAGCAGGTATGTCAGAGACAAGCTGCCATTTTTCTGTAAGGGTTAGATCAAGATATATAGCTGTAGAAATAAAAAGCAATTTGCTTCCAGTGGAACTACGATTTCCAGAGAGTGGTGGATACGTTACCAAAAGGTGGGATCTGGCTGCTTGCTGCCCAAAAGCCAATACACAGGTCAGATTGGTGGAAAGGAAAACTTGCTTTATTTCAGGTGCTGGCACTGAGAGGGAGGGTGGCTGCTGCTGCTGCTGTGCTAAGTCGCTTCAATCATGTCCAACTCTGTGAGACCCCATAGATGGCAGCCCTCCAGGCTCCCCCGTCCCTGGGATTCTCCAGGCAAGAACACTGGAGTGGGTTGCCATTTCCTTCTCCAATGCATGAAAGTGAAAAGTGACAGGGAAGTCGCTCAGTTGTGTCCGACTCCTAGCGAGCCCATGGACTGCAGCCCACCAGGCTCCTCCGTCCATGGGATTTTCCAGGCAAGAGTACTGGAGTGGGGTGCCATTGCTGTCTCTGGGGGAGGGTGGACATCTATCCAAAAGCCAACTCCCCGAATGACAAGCAGGGAGTAAGAGCTTTTATAGGCAGAGGGAGGGGGCTACATGCAGAAACAGCACAGTCAGCTCAGTGATCTTGAAATTGGTCACTGGTGGTCTGCCCAGCATCATCTTGATTATTTTAGGTATGGTTCTTCCAGGGTCAGTTTGTTTCCATTTCCTTGAGGCAAAGTCTTGGAATTGTGACAGCTTATGTCATGGCTACAGTCCGGTCATCATGTAGTTAACTTCTTCCACCTGGTTGGGGTTCCACTATCTATTAGACAGCTCACAAGAGATGGCTCAGAATATTGATAGCCCTTGAGAAGTAACTAAAGGTCCTTGACTTTGCTGAGTGATGTGGCTAAAATAATAATAAATTAAAATAGACATTTTGCTGAATCATTATTTAAAGAGAAAAAGAACATTTTCAGGCATGCTGAATATATAAAAAGTTTACCTCCCATGCATCCTTTTTCAGGAGACTATTGGAAGTCTACCAAATAGAGAGTAAGCCAAGAGAGAAGATATGGATACGGGATTCAACATAGGTGAAATTAAGGAAATTCCCAAAAGGGGATGAAAAGAGATCCTATGTGTCAGTCTGGAGTTAAGAAGCTGAGGGATGGAGAGCTCAAGGAACATGCCTTCAAGGGGCAAAAAGGGTGCAATGGATACCGAGTGGTTTTTTTTTTTTTTGATATGTTCCAGTGTTGCAATGGAGAAGGCAATGGCACCCCACTCCAGTACTCTTGCCTGGAAAATCCCATGGACAGAGGAGCCTCGTAGGCTGCAGTCCATGAGGTCGCTAAGAGTCGGACATGACTGAGCCACTTCCCTTTGACTTTTCACTTTCATGCATTGGAGAAGGAAATGGCAACCCACTCCAGTGTTCTTGCCTGGAGAATCCCAGGGACTGGAGAGCCTGGTGGGCTGCAGTCCATGGAGTCGCACAGAGTCGGACACGACTGAAGCAACTTAGCAGCAGCAGCAGCGGCAGTGTTGCAATTTATCCTCTGGCTGAAAGTCAGAGAAGAATTAGTGATAGGCAGATAGTAGGCTAAGCAGAGAGGGGAAAACAATGTTATCATTTATCATTAGATCCAGGTAGACAAAATGGTACACAAGAAATTTGATTATAGTATATTAGAAGGCTTAGCTATGGATAATATTTATATAGTCATAGTAATGTAAGCACTGAATTCTGATCTAACCAATATGTATTAGAAGTATATGGGAGGATTGGGGCTGAAGGGAGGGGAATTCTGTGTGTTGAAGGCGCTTGTGGATGTATAAGAGAGCTCAGTCCTTACCTTCCATAATGTGAACTTAATCAGTTATGTGTATGTGTGCTCAGTCAGTCATGTCCAGCTCTTTGCAACCCTTTGGCCTGTTGGCCTCCAGGTTCCTCTTCATGGGATTTTTCAGGCAAGAATACCGGAATGAGTTGCCATTTCTTTCTCCAGGGATCTTCCCTGACCCAGAGATCGAACCAGCATCTCCTGTGTCTCCTGCATTGCAGGTGGATTCTTTACCTGCTGAGCCATCCCAGAAGCCCCTAATCAATAATACTTAATGTGAAATATAAAAAGGAAATATCTGTACGACCAGGTTATTTCAAAAGCATAAGTAAATCTCGTAGAAGCAGCTGTAAGAGTTGAAGGTGGATGCATTCCTAGGGAGCAGGAGCTGGGGAAGAGACCACCCTTGTCCGTTCTAGGTCTTGTAGACAAGTTTGTGTATGATGTATATTACGACATCAGTTACAGAGAATAAATATAATTGCACCTCCCCTTCCCCTTTAAGCCTTCTGTATGGAGGCTTCCACCCTCACTCCCTCATTTGTCTTCCCTGTTGCCAAATCTAATTTACTTTCTTTAGTTCTCATCTTCTCAGCATTTCACATTATTAACTACAGTACTTCTTCCACTTTGAACTCTATGCCCTTCATTTTCATTACTGCTCTGTCTTCAGGTTCTCTTCCTTCTTCTGAACACTTCACAGTGGTTCCTCTTGCTCTGCAATCGCACGTGTTAAGAGTGTTCCTTTGGTTCCTGCACTTTTCATGTTGTAGACTCTGGGCCAGTTCATCTATTCCTACCTGTAAGATTTCAACTGCCATCTCTAAGATGCTGCTGCTACTGCTGCTAAGTCACTTCAGTCGTGTCCAACTCTGTGCATCGCCATAGACGGCAGCCCACCAGGCTGCTAATCAGTTCTAAGCTGCTAAGTCGCTTCAGTCGTGTCCGACTCTGTGTGACCCCATAGACGGCAGCCCACCAGGCTCCTCTGTCCCTGGGATTCTCCAGGCAAGAACACTGGAGTGGGTTGCCATTTCAGTTCCAATTTATATCTTGAGCCTCCTCCTCACAGAGCTGAGTGCTTATCAAACATCACTGCTTGTTTGTTTCACAGGCACGTTAAACTAAACGTGAGTTAGGCCTCTCAACGCTTGCCTTTTTTCCTTCCTTATTCCCTGGACTGCCACCCCTGTTCATCCATCCCCCCAGTAGAAAGCTGTCCGAGGTACGTCAATTTCACTCCTGTACATGTCAGGCAGGGTGTGTGTCCTGTTCATCCCTGTGCTCCCTGTGTCCTTTGTCCCCTTTACGGTAGCTGGGACACTGATCTCTACTTAACTCATGCTCCGTTAATACATGAATGAAAAAGAAGAGAATCAAATTGATAAATGGGTCTGTTTACTGCTAGCAATGAGATTATGGGAGTGGACTGGATATGATATGCAATATGAAGTATACTGGTTGTGGGAGTCCAGGGTGGTAAGATCTGAAGGAGATGAAGGACACAGCCAGAATGCTAAATCTGAAATTCAACGAAGACTGTTCAAACAGATTTAAAGGCATAGTTACCAGAGAAGACAGGTAATCCACGAGGAGGAGAGCGCAGTAGGTCAGAGAGTTGCTGCAGGTATATACATTGGAATAAAAGCATAAAGACTTTATGACAGTTTAATGCTAACAGATGAAGATCCTACATTTCATATAGGACTGAAAATCATGTCTGGGAAGACTGTAGAGTCCTGCGACGGGGAGATAAATGGTAGAGCTTCCAAGCCTGCTGTGACCTTGGATGTTTACTTGACTCTACCCACGTGGAGTCTTGCTTCTCGCCTCTCTCCCTAGGCATGGGCTCCAGGTATTCATTTATGAGTTGGCTCTCCACAAACTGAAACTGGGCATTTGGTGCTGTATTAGGTTCTTAGGGCTGCCATAATACATTACCATAAACTGGGTGCCTATGAACAACAAGAGTTCGTTATCTCATAGTTCTGGAGGTTAGAGTCTGAAATCAAGGTGTTGGCAGGGTCACACTCTATGAAGGCTCTAGAGAAGAATCCTTCTTTGCCTCTCCTACTTTCTGATGGTTGCTGGATCTCTGCAGCACTCTGATCTCTGCCTGTCATCATATGGCCTTCTTTCTGCATCTAAATGTAGCTTCTAGTCTCATCTCCTTTCAAAGCTTTCATGGGATGTAGGGCCCACCCTAATCCAATATGACCTCATGTTGACTAATTACATCTGCAAAAATTGTGCATTTCTAAATAAAGTCACATTCTGAGCTTCCACGTGGAAGGACACGATTTGGGGAGGACACTATTCAACCCGATTCAATACCTTTGCCATACAGCAGTTTTATTGAAATCACCCTTTGCCCGCTCTGTAAACCTTACATTGGCCTTCTGTTTTCCCTTTATCTGCAGATATGATGTTACCATTTGGCAGTAGGGGGCGCTGGAGGAAGGGCTTCCCCCTAAGACAGAAGAAAGGGCTTCCCGGCCTGGTCCCGGAGTGCTGGCTCAGCCTGTGGCTCTCCCAGTAGCAGGGCCCTTCTGCATCCCCCGGGGCATATGGCAGTATCCTAACACATTGCCTCCAGTGAGGGACTCCGTGGCACTCTGTAGAGGGAAGCCTTCCGGCAAGATCCACTGCCACGGTGTCACATCTCCTCTCTATCCAGTGAGTCATGACTGCACCGCAGAGGAGGCTCCGAATAATCAAGTGGACAGAATGACATTTGTATGTGTAAGTCGGTCGCTTACCCTAGTCACCCCAGTGCATGCTCCAAAGCAAGTGTGGGCTCAAAAATACGGACCTTACCTACTCAAGACTGACCTGGCAAGCATTACTGCTGAGCGTTTAATGTGTCGACAGCGAGACAACAACGCTGTCAACACTAAGCATCTCAGATGGCATCCCTCCCCATGGGGGATCAACCAGCCACCTGGGGGCCGTGGTTACCCTGGACCCATTTCTTCATAGAGGAGGCAGATTCATTGCCAAGGAATATACATGACTCTGAATATGGATTTGCCTTCAGAGAACTGAACATAGCACTTGAGCCCCACCCCTATCTGTGTACTTAGAGAATGCTTTATCCACCTTGATATTCTGTGCACTTTCGCTTCTGGTCAAAGAGCTCATTTCACAGCAAAGGAAATAGAATAATTGGCTTATTCCCATTGAATCAAATAGTCTTACCACACTCCATCACCTGGAGTGGTTGGCCTGATAGAAAGTTGGAATGGAGATTCAGTTGTGGGGCCAGTTGGGAGACAACACCCCAAAACAATGGGATTCTGTCTTACAGGGAAGGCTTCACGCTTTGAATCAGTGACTGTTCTGTGCTGTTCTCTCTCCTGCAGCCAGAACACATGGATATGAGCATCAAGGGGTGGAAGTGGGAGTGGCTCCTTTGACTCTTAAACTCAATAACCCATTTGCAGAAATCGTCTTCCTTCCCAGGAAACTTTGAGCAATGCTGGTCTGGAAGTCATTAGGGCTGCCGTCTATGGGGTTCCACAGAGTCGGACACGACTGAAGTGACTTAGCAGCAGCAGCAGCAGCAGTCCCAGGGGAGGGATGTTTCCAACCAGAGATAAAATGGTTCAGTTGAAAGTGGAGAATGGTTCAGTTGGAAAGTGAGATTGCCTCCTGGACAGCTTGGACCTCTTATTTGTTGTTCAGTCACCAAATCATGTCCGACTCTGCGATCCCATAGACTGCAGCACGCCAGGGTTCCATGTCCCTCACTGTCTCCCAGAGTTTGCCCAAGTTCATGTCCATTGAGTCGGTGATGCCATCCAACCATCTCATCCTCTGTCATTCCCTTCTCCTTCTGCCTTTGATCTTTCCCAGGATCAGGGTCTTTCCCAATGACTCGGCTCTTCGCATCAGGTGGCCAAAGTTTTGGAGCTGCAACTTCAGCATCAGTCCTTCCAATGAGTGTTCATGGTTGATTTCCTTTAAGATTGACTGTTCTGATCTCCTTGCTGTCCAAGGGACTCTCAAGAGTCTTCTCCAGCACCACAGTTTGAAAGCATCAATTCTTTGGCACTCTGACTTCTTTATGAACCTCTTATACTACCCACCAACTGGCCAAAAAAAGGGGGAGAGAGAGTTACTCTAGATGAGGTGCTTGAGTGTGGACTCCTACTACACAACACAGGCAAGGAGGATTGTGTCTGAAACCCAGAGAGTTATCTGAGACTGCTGCTTAGTACTTGCATGCCTAATAGTGAAAGTTACTGGAAAACTACAGAAACCAGGAAAGCCAGGATTGAAGGCTCAAGCCCTCTTGGGAGTAAAGGTTTGGATCCCTCTAGTAGGTAATGAACCTCAACCAGCTGAATTTCTGGCGGAGGATGGGGAAAATGTGATGTGGACTGGGAAATGGAAGAACAAAGAGATGGGTACCATTGACAGCCTCATGACAAAGCACAGAAACAATGGCGGTAGTGTGTGTGTGTTTGTGTGTGTGTGTGTGTGTGCGCTCACACTCTGCGACCCCTTGGACTGTAGCCTGCCAGGCTCCTCTGTCCATGGGATTTTCCAGGCAAGGATACTGGAGTGGGTTGCCGTTTCCTACTCTGGGAGATCTTCCTGACCAGAGATCGAACTCACGTCTCTCATTTCTCCTGCATTGGCAGGTGGATTCTTTACCACTGCACCACCTGGGAAGCCCCAATGCATGGCTTCATTCATATTCTTATTACATATATGTGTGTTTATTGAATACACTATGTTGTTCTCCTATCTCCTTTCTAGTTTTATTTTACATACAGGTAATTAAATTTTACAACTTATTCTTATGGTAACAGAATATTCATTGGGACCCTGCCTGAATTTGTGAACTGGTTAATATAACCAGTTATGGACACAGTGCCTGTTGAAACTATGCACCTCCACATTTCGAGAGAAAGGTAAGAACTTTACTTTTAAGATGGAAAAGCATATTTTGTTACAGGACAAACCAGAGTTCCTTCATTTATGTATGGAAGTTCGAAGCTGTGTAGAAGGCTGCACATGGAAGCTGAAGAACCAGAGGTCTCTCCTCTCTTGTATCTCTGGGCTACTGCTCGGCTATTCTTTGAACCTTTAAGTGTCTCTTCTTATATTCTCAAATTTGAGACACAGCTCGTTTCGCCACAGTTTCTTCCAATCTCCCTACTCTGTGATGATGTTTTCTTCTCATGTCCCTGAATAACTTGACTGTAGCGTGTGTTTAGCCCTGATTGTGTTCTGAGTGTAAATTTCCTTTCCTTATTTGATGCATTACATGGCTCCTCCACCAACCCCAGTCCACTTGATCCTAAGCTCTTTTAGGACTATGTCTCATTCCTTTTCTGCATCATCCACCAAAAACCCACACATGAAGACACACGCAATGAATATGTCCTGATTAACTGCTCTTCCTCACTTGCTACACTGATTATCTGCTTCTTGCTCCAAATTTAGTATTTCAGCTAATCCATTGTTTCCCAACCTATTCTGACTAGAGATCACCTTTGACCTTAACATGTTAAATTTACTCAAAATTACCTGGAAATTTTTTAAAAATTCATTAATTTTGATATAGAGCAGGAATTATATAAAATACTTTGGGATTAATATATTGTACCATAAAATTATTTCAAGATATACTCTAATATGTATAACTTTCCCCCATTACTTAAAAAATAATAAGAATTAAAATAACATAGTATAGCTCAAAAAAATTTTAAAAATAGAGCTACTATATCATACAGCTATTCCACTTGTGAGTTTATACCCCAAAGGATGGAAAAAAGAGTCTTAAAAAGATATTTGTACATCCATGTTTATAGCAGCATTATTCACAAAAGATGGAAGCTGAACAAGTGTCCACCAACAGATGAATACATAAGCAAAATGTGGCATAAACATACAATGGAATGTTGCTCAGCCTTAAAAATGGAGGGAATTCTGGCACAGGCTACAACCTGGATGAATCTTGAGGATATAATACTAAGTGAAATAAGCTAGTCACAAAAAGACAAATACTATGTGATTTTACTTATATGAGTGTAGTCAATACAGCAGTCAAATTCATAGAGACAGAAAGTAGAATGGGAGTTTCCAGGGGCTGGGGTAGTGGGTAGGGGGAGTCATTTGATATAAAGTTTCAGTTTTGCAATATAGAAAGAGTTCTGGAGATTGGTTGCATAATAATATGAATATACTTAACGCTACTGAATCGTACACTTAAAAATAGTTAAGATGGTACATTTTGTTGTGTATATTTTAACAGCAATTTTAAAAAATCCAGAGTCCATAAAATAAAACTTGTACATGAGATTGTTTAGGAACCAATGGAAAAATTATTGTGAGAAATTAAAGACTGAAGTAGATGGAGTGACATCCTGTGTTCATGGATTAGAAGACCTGACATTGTAAAAATGACTGTTCTTTCTAAAATTATCTGTAGATTTCATGCAATCCCAATAAACATTTCAACACTTTTTCTGTAAATTAAAGTACTAACATTTACATGGAAGTGCAAAGAGTTAAGAAAAGCCAAGACACTTTTTTTTTTCAATTGAAGTATAGTTGATGTACAATATTATATGTTCAGTTCAGTTCAGTCTCTCAGTCACGTCCAACTCTTTGCGACCCCACGGACTGCAGCACACCAGGCCTCCCAGTCCATCACCAACTCCCGGAGCTTGCTCAAACTCATGTCCATTGAGTTGGCGATGCCATCCAACCATCTCATCCTCTGTCGTCCCCTTTTCCTTCTGCGTTCAATCTTTTCCAGCATCAGGGTCCTTTCCAACAAGTCAGTTCTTCGCATCAGGTGGCCAAAGTATTGGAGTTTCAGCTTCAGCATCAGTCCTTCCAATGAATATTCAGGACTGATTTCCTTTAGGATTGACTGGTTGGATCTCCTTGCAGTCCAAGGGACTCTCAAGAGTCTTCTCCAACACCACAGTTCAAAAGCATCAATTTTTCTGTGCTCAGCTTTCTTTATAGTCCAACTCTCACATCCATATGTGACTACTGGAAAAACCATAGCTTTGACTAGGTGGACCTTTGCTGGCAAAGTAATGTATGTTACAAGTATACAGTATACTGATTGATAATTTTTGAAGATTGTATTTTACATATAGTTATAAAGTACTAGCTACGTTCCCCATGTTCTATAATGTATCTTTGCAGCTTATTTTGTACACAACAGTTTGTGCCTCTTACTCTCTAACCCCTAATTTGCCCCTCTCGCCTTCCCTCTCCCAACTGGTAACCACTTCTTTGTTCTCTGTATCTGTGAGTCTGTCTCTTTCTTGTTGTATCGACTAGTTTGTGGAATTTTTTAGATTTCACATGTAAGTGATATCATATAGTACTTGTCTTTCTCTGACTTACTGCACTTCATAATGCTCTCCAAGTCTGTCCATGTTGTTGCTAATGGCACTGTGGATGGACACTTCATTTGCTTCCGTGTCTTGGAGATTATAAATAATGCTGCTATGAACATTGGGGTACATGTATCCTTTTGAATTAGTGTTTTTTTGTTTTTTTTCCAGATATATACCCAAGAGTGAAATTGCTTGGTCATACAGTAGCTCTATTTTTTAACTTTATTTTTAATTGAAGGATAGTTGCTTTACAACGTTGTACTGGTTTCTGCCACACATCAACATGAATCAGCCATAGGTGTACTTACGTCCCCTCCCTCTTTAACCTCCCTCCCACCTCCCACCCCATCCCACCCAGCTAGGTTGTCACAGAGCCCCGGTTTGAGTTCCCTGCGTCATAGAGCAAATTCCCACTGGCGATATATTTAACTTATGGTAAGGTAAATGTTTTCCTGCTACTCTCTCCTTTTGCCACCCCCGCCCCCCACCATGTGCACAAGTCTGTTCTCTGTCTGCATCTCCATCCATTGCTGCCCTGCAAATAGGTTCATCAGTACCATCTTTCTAGATTCCACATAGTAGTTCTGTTTTTAGTTTTTAAAGAAACCTCCATACTACTTTCCCCGGTGGCTACACCAGTTTGCCTTCCCACCAACAGTGTATAAGGGGTCCCTTTTCTCCATATCTTGACCAGCATTTGTTAGCGTTTGTTATTTGTGTTCTTTTTGATGATAGCCCTTCTGACAGGTGTGAGGTGATATCTCATAGTGCTTTTGATTTGCATTTCCTTGATGCTTAGCAGTGTTGAGCATGTTTTTATGTGTCTGTTTGTTGTCTGAATGTCCCCTTTGAGAAAAGGTCTGTTGAGGTCTTTTGCTCATTTTTTTTCTTTTTTTTTTTTTCTGTTCACTTTTTAATTGGCTTGTTTATTTTTTTGATGTTGAATTGTTTGAAGAGGAGCCAAGACACTCAAAGGAGAAGAATAAGATGGTGGGACTTGTTCTGTTGGCTACTAAGATGTATTTAAAGTCTACAGTAACTAAAAAAGTGTGGTATTAATATAAGAATAGATAAACATATTAATGGCAGAGATTAAAAGTTCCAGGAATAGATTCACACGTGTATGGTTACTTGATGACATAAATAGTACTGCAGAACGGTGAGTGAAGAGTGGTCTTTTCAATAAATGATGTTGGATCAATTAATTACCTATATAGAAAATTTTGTCCCTACCTCACACCATACATAAAAATAATTTCCAAGTCACTTTTAGACTTAAATGTGCATAGCAAAACTATAAAGATTTCAGAATATAACATGGGAAAACATATTCAATGTATGGAGATGGGAGCAAATTTAAAAATAGGACACTAAAAGCACTAGCCAAAAAAGGAAAAAAAAATGACAATTTTGTCTTATTAAAATTCAGAACTTCTATTCATCAAAAGACTGAGAAGCAAGCAAGTGTGGGATCTCAGGATTTTAGCTGTGCACCAGATGAGGGGGTAAAGAAGCTCATTGTAAGTGGTAGCACTGAGGATCGCTCCAGTCAGTTTTATTTTAAACTATTTTAATTTAAAGGATATACTGTTTAGTATATCCATTTTATATCCATTATCTTGTAATAATCTATAATGGAATATAATCTGCAAAAATACTGAATCCCTGTGCTGTATACCTCAAACTAACATGATATTATACATCAAGAATACTTTAATAAAAATTAAATTTTAACTTATGTTCAACTTTTATTGAAATATGGTTAATGTACTGTGTTATGTTAGTTTTAGGTGTACTACATAGTGATTTGACTTTTGCATACATTATGAACTGATCATGCAGTAGACCCAGTAACAATCTGTCCCCACACAAAGATAGTACAAAATTGTGGACTATATTCCTTATGCTGTATATTCTATCCCTGTAGCTTATTTATTTTATAACTAGAGGTTTGTACCTCTTAATCCCCTTCACTTATTTTTTCCCCCACCTTCCTACTCAGTTAGTGTTTAATAGTATTGTTGAAGGTTCCAGATTTGTTTAACAATACTGAGAGACCCTTACAGCTTCATTAAGAGAGTTTTGCCATTAATGTTGACAACACCTAGAAAACCAAGCTTATAAAAAATGAAGCAATGTAATGATCTTTCAAGAGCAAAAACATAGAAGGATATCACCAGAAGGAAAATATATAATAGTTTCTGGCTCATCTGTAAGCAATACTTACAAAATCATAACATGGAAAAGATGATTTTGTATTATACCTATATTTAGAGTCATCATTTAAATGTATGATAATATTAAAATTAAATATTGACAGATATATTTGTATTTCTGTGTGTGTGTGCTAAGTCGCCTAAGTCATGTCTGACTCTTTGCAACACTACGGACTGTAGCCCACCAGGCTCCTCTGTGCATGGGATTCTCCAGGCAAGAATACTGGAGTGGGTTGCTGTGCCCTCCTCCAGGGGATCTTCCTGACCCAGAGATGGAACCCGCATCTCTTGTTTCTCCTGCATTGGCAGGCGGGTTCTTTACCACTAGCACCACCTGGGAAGCCCATATTTGTATTTAAATATATTTTAACTCAATATTTTTCTGGGCTCCAAAATCACTACAGATGGTGACTGCAGCCATGAAATTAAAAGATGCTTACTCCTTGGAAGGAAAGTTATGACCAACCTAGATAGCATGTTCAAAAGCAGAGACATTAGTTTGCCAACAAAGGTTTGTCTAGTCAAGGCTATGGTTTTTCCTGCGGTCATGTATGGATGTGAGAATTGGACTGTGAAGAAGGCTGAGCTCCGAAGAATTGATGCTTTTGATCTGTGGTGTTGGAGAAGACTCTTTTGAGAGTCCCTTGGACTGCAAGGAGATCCAACCAGTCCATTCTGAAGGAGATCAGCCCTGGGATTTCTTTGGAAGGAATGATGCTAAAGCTGAAATTCCAGTACTTTGGCCACCTCATGCGAAGAGTTGACTCATTGGAGAAGACTCTGATGCTGGGAGGGATTCGGGGCAGAAGGAGAAGGGGAGGATAGAGGATGAGATGGCTGGATGGCATCCCTGACTCGATGGACGTGAGTCTCAGTGAACTCCGGGAGTTGGTGATGGACAAGGAGGCCTGGCGTGCTGCGATTCATGGGGTCGCAAAGAGTCGGACACGACTGAGCGACTGATCTGATCTAACTCAATATTGTATCATCACTATAATTAGAGGAGAAGGTGAAATGGTCCACAGCAGTAATATAGTGTTTTTGCCTTCTTCTCCACAAGAGGGCGCAAGGTGAATACGATTTTCAAGTTCATTGTTTCACCCGTGCCTTTGGCTGTGGCCGGGGATGACCACTTATTCCCATCTTGGTAGAGTTGACAAACTACTATTGTTAATATCTAAACAACTGTCTTTAGGGTCAGGGAGCTGTTGAAGGGATACCCAGATGAAGAAGTCACGACTTAAGTACTCACAATCTGGTGGGAACACAAACTCACAGAGGGAACAAAAATAACACATTTGGAGGGCGTGCTAAGGGCCCAAGCAGTTCCGCGGACGATGAGTTGGGGTGTTCCTTCGGAGAGGTTGGAACGCTTGGGGGCGATGTATTTGAATGCGGCAGAGCGGTGGCGTGGACTGCGCATGCACAGCTCAACGGTTGGGGCCCTGAGGGCGGGGTGGGGGTGGGGGCTGCTGTGGGAACGTGTAAATTCTACACCAGCAGACCCGAGGCCGTAGTCAACACTCTGCCTGCAAACACTGGGTAGTTTCTGGGGTATGTTCTCCTTTCTTTGTCCCTTGAAATCTGCTCTGTTCCCTCAAGGGCCCATGACCTTCACGCAGTCATCCCCCTGCCCATTGCCCCCCAAATCCCCCACCCCAAGACCTTCTCAGGTGTAGTTCACTCTCTCCTCGCAGAGGCCTTTGCTTGTCCAGAGCCCTTCCCTCCTAGAGGCTGCTGCTGCTGCTAAGTCGCTTCAGTCCCTTAGAGCCTTGTGCTTTCTTTCAGGCCTTCCCGCTTCTCGAGGGTCTGCTCCCTGGCTTCTCACCTCTTTCCCTCTCCTGGCCCGTCCTCCTCAATGCCAAGATTGCCGTCCTTCTTCCCCCTGGTCTCACACCTGTCGCCTGGTCAACCCCCTCTCTGGAGGCCTGCAAAGTGTTGACTTAAAAAATAGTCACCAAAAAAAAAAAAAAAAAAAGTCACAACCTGCAGTGTGATCATCCTCCTCTGGGACTCACCCCCAGCCTCCAGGGCCCCGCGGGGTCTGGGGCACATATGGTGTGGGTCACGGTGTGTGTGTTTGTGTGTGTGTGTGTGTGTGTGTGTGTTTTACTAACTCTACTATGAACACAACCCCTGGGTTTAGGGATGTTTCCCCATCATGACAACCACCCAGAGTGTTAACTAGTGGAAGGGATTTATAGAGTCTAGTTTTTAGGCATAGGAAACAGCTTAACTGGTGTAATGGAAACTGGCTCAGAGATGGAATCAGATATTCTTGGTGCCCTAATGTAAGGGAGATCTAAATGTGCTTGGTGAAATGTTAGTCACTCAGTCGTGTCCTACCCTTGAGACCCTATGGACTGTAGCCTGCCAGGCTCCTCTGCCCATGGGATTTTCTCCAGGCAAGAATACTGGAGGGAGGTGGGGTGGGGTTCGGGATAGGGGGGCACATGTGTACCTGTGACTGATTCACATCGATGTATGGCAAAACCCACCACAATATTGTAAAGTAATTATCCTCCAATTAAAATAAATAATTAAAAAGAAAAGAACACTGGAGCAGATTTCCATGACCTCCTCCAGGGCATCTTCTGCCCTGAGGGCCCTTAGGCCCCAGGAACTCACTCTGGAGTTGATGACTGTGATATCTTAGTTTCCTGATACGGCAGGAAATATTCCATTTCTCAAAAGGGACTGATTTGCAGGACGCCTGGGGCTCTGGTGAATATGGCTGGCATGCTTTCACACCTCTGCTTTTCCCTTGGTGGCCTCGTCTTCACACTGTACCCTGAGCATTTCAATCTGATATTTCCAAAGCAACGACACTGTTTATGGACTCTGAACCTGAAGTGTAGAACAGGTCTGCACCGCCCTTGCAGATCTTAAACCTGGTTCCAAGTGAGCTCGTCCGCTGTACTGTGTGACGGTGTTGGGAAATCCCAGGGTCACGTGCACAGGCCCGCCTCCAGGTGCTGCCCTTCCTGCCTGGGCACCTGGGCAAGTGAAAGGACCTCTCGGAGTCTCTGTGCCCTCATCTGTAAAATGGAGCCAATGAGAGCAATTGCCACGTGGGATTGTCCTGAGAAGTAAAGGAGGTAACAATAAATGAGACAGTCTTTCCTAAGCACCTAGGAAATCGCTTACACTGAAAGGAAGTGCTTAAAAAAATGCAGGTATTATTATTACTGGGGCTTCCCCTGGTGGTTCAGTTGGTGAAGAACCTGCCTGCAATGCAGAAGACGCATGTTCAGTCCATGGGTCGGGTAGATCCCCTGGAGGAGGAAATGGCAACCCACTCCAGTATTCTGGCCTGGAAAATTCCATAGACAGAAGAGCCTGGCGGGCTATGCAGTCCATGGAGTCTCAAGAGTCGGACATGACTTAGCGACTAAATCCCCACCCCCACCATTATTATTATCTGTTTTTTCTTCATCTGTGACACTCAAGTGGGATTGCCAAGGGCAGACTGCTTGATCTCCAGGAGGCTCCTTCAAGCTCTGCTCTGAGTTTCTCAGATATGACCTGCCATACCCACTGGGCGAGTTAGTGACTCAATCCTGATAACTTCCCTCTTCTGTTTATCTCCTCTGGCAAGCTCCACCCCACCCTACCCCGCCCTGTGACACCTCGGTCAACAGCTCTTTGTGCTAAATTCTTCTGAGTGGTTTCAGTTCTGGGTGCAGTGGCTTTGCCATCTGGGGAGTCAGCCCCAGACAAGTGGCGTCCAGAGGAGTCCTCATGACCTCTGCTCACATTCAGGTTTCTAGATATGAATATGGGTCAAAGGACACTGTATTTGTTGCCCTGAAAGCCACCTGGTGTATGCACATGTTTCCATTTCTATTCTGGAACAAAATCTCACTCGGCCTACAAAGGGGCAGTGTTTCTGGACCTGAGGGGAGGCTGAACCTTCACTGACATGTCCAGCTGGTCAGGTTGTCCCTTCCCCTTAAGACATTTCTGTTTCCTGGCATTTTTGCCACCTTCCTGCTTTAGAACAGCAGCAACCGTGAGTAAACCCTTCACACACTGCGTGTGCCTTTAAGCACAGCAAGACCGAGAAGAGGGCTCCCATCAGCCCAGTTTGGACCCAGGTGCTATTTTCCCAAGTGACCAAGGGAAGGCATGAGTGTTTCCTAAGGACCAGGCTCAGCCACTCAAACGAGAAAGCTGGCCTGGGGTCAGCTTGTATCCCAACCGAGAAGCCTCCCCGATGCTCAGAACCCCACAGTTCTGAGGCTCCATCAGACACCTGGAGGCTGAGGAAGGAGTCTTGAGTGACAGACTGCAAAGAGATCCCCAGAGACTAGGAGATCATTGAAGAATCCACAAAAATACCTCCAGGAAGAAAGGACTTGCTTCATGGGGAGGGCTGATGCCAGAGCATCATGGAATTCCAAGTTACACAAGCACTTCCTGCCCTTCCTTCCCCTCCACCCCGCGAGGTCACAGCAAAGGGTGGGGTGAAAGTCATAAAAGAGGTTGGAGGGAAAAGAGAGAAGCTTTAGAATGTTTCCCCCTGCAGGTGTGATGGGAAACCCAGCCCAAGAATGAAATTTAAAGTTTTTATTATTATTGCTGAAAAGCTGACTTAAAGCTCAACATTCAAAAAACAAAGATCATGGCATCCAGTCCCATCACTTCATGGCAAACAGATAGGGAAAAAGTGGAAACAGTGACAGATTTTATTTTCTTGGACTCTAAAATCACTGCACATGGTGACTGGAGTCATAAAATTAAAAAACGCTTGCTCCTTGGAAGAAAAACTATGACAAACCCAAACCTAGCATATTAAAAAGTAGAGACATCACTTTGCTGACAAAGGTCCATATAGTGAAATCTATGGTTTTTCCAGTAGTCATGTATGGATGTGAGAGTTGGATGATAAAGAAGGCTGAGCACCAAAGAATTGATGCTTTTGAACTGTGGTGCTGGAGAAGACTCTTGAGAGTCCTTTGGACTGCAAGGAGATCAAACCAATAAATCCTAAAGGAAATCAACCCTGAATATTCATGTAAGGACTGATGCTAAAGCTGAAGCTCCAATACTTTGGCCACCTGATTTGAAGAGCCAACTCATTGGATAAGACCCTGATGCTGGGAAAGATTGAGGGCAGGAGGAGAAGGGGGCAACAGAGGATGAGACGGTTGGATGGCATCATCAACTCAATGGACATGAGTTTGAGCAAGCTCTGGGAGATAGTGGAAGGACAGGGAAGCCTGGCATGCTGCAGTTCACAGGGTTGCAAAGGGTAGGACATGATTGAGCAACTGAACAACAATGACAACAAATTACTAGACCTGCTATGACAAGAGGATCTGTGGTTACTCATAAGTAACCAGATGGAGCAATAGCTGCAGGGAAGGTGTTTCTAAGGTGGGTGAGGTTGCAGCATGACTAAAAGCCTACTTTTTGTTTAAATGCTCCATGGTGGTAGTACGTCAAAGCCAGGGTGATATCTAGTCATCCTGTAAATAGGAATGCTCATGGAGTTCTGCCTCTCACCAGACTATAATGGCAACTGATCACATGTATATTACAGCACCAGAGGTTCTGAGATGAAGTTCCACCCCAGGACAGGGTAGGTGGGATTGGACAGGGGTCGCTGAGAGTCGGACATGACTGAGCGACTTCACTTTCACTTTTCACTTTCATGCATTGGAGAAGGAAATGGCAACCCACTCCAGTGTTCTTGCCTGGAGAATCCCAGGGATGGGGAGCCTGGTGGGCTGCTGTCTATGGGGTCACACAGAGTCAGACACGACTGAAGTGACTTAGCAGCAGCAGCAGCAGCTATAGACTTCCCTGGTGGCTCAGACGGTAAAGCGTCTGCCTACAATGCAGGAGACCCAGGTTCAATCCCTGGGTCAGGAAGATCTCTTGGAGAAGGAAATGGCAACCCACTCCAGTATTCTTGCCTGGAAAATCCCATGGATGGAGGAGCCTGGTGGGCTACAAGTCCAAGGGGTCGCAAAGAGACTTCACTTTCTTTCACTTAATAGGCTGGTGGGAAAAAAAAAAATTCAAGGATTAGGAAAGAGGAGAAAAACTCAAAAAAATCTTCATATAAATGTGAATTATTTTTAAAAAATCTACCAACACATGAAAGTTAACTATGTTGGATTTAAAAATGAGTATCAACTCCCCCTCCCTGCCCCAGAGCATTAAGTGGCTTGCCTAGAGCCCAAGGGGTCTATGGACATCCTAAGCGTTGGTGAGGGTTATGGTCTCAATTTTAGAGAGTGGCCAGCTAAAGTAGGAGTGTATCTGATGACTAGGGGAACCTTCAGCAGTTCATGAACACATGCTGTTTGTTCTAGCTCTCAGAGAAGAAAGGGTGTGGAGACTGGCATTTGCTGGTTGCAGGCAAGGAAGCTTAACGTGGAAGACATGGGCATATTTTATAACAATACAAGCTATACTGAATGTCAGGATTTGTTAAAACGTGATTAAACGACAGCATGCCTCAAAACAAAAATTTAAATTGAATAGAATGAATTTAACTGCTAAACCAAAGCACGTAAATTATGTTTTCAAAAGGCAGCAGAATTCTGCTCCTAGCCAAGGTAGAGTAGCAGAGACTGTATTTACTTTCCTATCTGAAACAACCAAAAGAAAAGGAAAACAAAAAAAAAAGGATGACATATATGAAACAATGGTTGTCAAGAGCCTGGACATCAGGCAACAGAGGACAGTGATCCCTGTGATAAAGGAAACAAATGACTGCCCCAGCTTATTGCTTTGAGGGGGCTTCTCTGGTGGTGGCTCAGCGGTAAAGAATCCACCTGCTAATGCAGGACACCCGGGTTCGATCCCTGGATCGGGAAGATCCCTTGGAGAAGGAACTGGCAACCCACTGCAGTATTCTTGCCTGTGAAATTCCATGGACAGAGGAGCCTGGTGGGCTACAGTCCATGGGGTTCGAAAGAGTCAGATACAACTGAGTGACTAAACAAGACATTGCTTTGAGAATTTTCAGATGAAAGTACGAGGAAAGGGATCCAAGCATAGCAAGACCGAATTCCATGCTGCCTATAAGAAATCCATTTAGTATAAGGACATAAATAGAGACGAAAAGCAAATGGGTAGTTGCCAGACGGTGGGGGAGGGGACATGAAAGCGCCTACTTAGTGGGTCCGGCGTTTTCTGTTGGAGTGATAAGAACATCTTGGAACTGAATAGAGGAAGTGATTACACAGCATCGTGAATGTACTAAATGCCACTGAACTGAATACTTTAAAATGGTTATTTTGATGTTATATTAATTTCACCTGATTAAAAAAAAAAACTAACCAAGCATACAAGGGAACAAAACCAAGCAGCAGAAACCAGAGACCCACAGAAGATATGGTTATAAAACTCAGACTTAAAAATAATTATGCTTGCTATGTGCATGAAGAGATGAAAGATGAAACTGAGAGTTTTGACAGAGAAATATAAACTGTAAAAAAAAAAAAAAAAAAGCAACAGTGTTTTGTTGTCCATTGCTCCAGGTTCATCTCTATGTGTGGGTTTCTGATCTTGGACCTGACTGGTTCCCAGGAAATAATCAAAAGTTAAGCCATTAGAGGTCATACCCTTGTATGTGCACTTTATAAAGTTTTGGGAAATTCATTTTATTCCATAAAAGTACAAAAGCTGTTGAAAACAAATGTAAATATTACAAAATATTGAGTATATTAGTGAAAGAAATATGTGGAAAAGACACTGTAAAGCTTCATTTGTGGGTATTTTTCTATGCAGTTTTACATCTGTGGCATCGTGGAGTTTGGTGATCTTCATTCAACTCATTTGATAAACATTTACTGAGCATCTTCAAAAAAAAAAGAGAGAAATTCTAGAACTATAGATACAACAATCACATTATTAAGTCAGGGAATAGTCTTAACAGTGGCACAGAGAGCTGAAGAGAGAACTAATTGAATTCTTAATGGATTGGAAGACAGTATCCAGAATACAGTATTGAGACGTGAAGGCAAAAGACAAAAAGTTACAACAGAGAGGCGTCTCATAAGGAAGGAAGGAAGAGGATGAAGGGGACACAGCAGTATTTGGAGAGTTAATAACTGAGAATTTTCAAAAATTAATGAAAGATATTAAGCTGTACATTTATAGTTGACGTCTAAGCAGAAACAATGGAATCTAGAAGACAATGGAATGATATCTTCAAAATGTTAAAATAACTATCTGCCAAAGGATGGTGTATAAAGTAAATGCTCCAGCAGTTCATAAATGGGACGTTAACTTAGGATAAGAGAAAGGTGACAGGATTACAGCAGATGGGTAAGGATTGAGCAGGGCACTGCTGGACGGACTTCCCATTCAAGGGATGTTTCCCAGGCAGATGGTCAGGAAATCTCAAGGTCTATTGGTGGAAAAATGAGTTAGTCTGATAGGTGAAGTTAAGTAACCCTGATAGCTCAGTTGGTAAAGAATCCATCTGCAATGCAGGAGACCCCAGTTCGATTCCTGGATTGGGAAGATCCACTGGAAAAGGGATAGGCTATCCACCCCAGTATTCCTGGACTTCCCTCGTGGCTCAGTTGGTAAAGAATCCACCTGCAATGCATGAGACCTGGGTTCGATCCCTGGGTTGGGAAGATCTCCTGGAGAAGGGAAAGGCTACCCACTCCAATATTCTTGCCTGGAGAATTCCATGGACTATGTAGTCCATGGAGTTGCGAAGAGTTGAACACTACTGAGCGACTTTCACTTTCACCAGGGGTGGGATAGAAATTGAGCCTGAAATTGTTCCACAGGAGCTAGACAGTGAATGGCCTCATCCTACAAATGAAGGAAATACTGAAGGTGCTCTTGTGGCATCCTTGCTTTGTTTCTTGGTAGGATGCTACTGCTAAAAGGCTTTCTCACAATTTTCTGATAGAGGTATAAATCATGCTGTCGCTTGCTACTTTGCTATGAGTGAAATGAAATTTAGATAAGTGCCAGCTTCAGCCTGCACTATACTTTTACTCTCTTGAGAGGAAATATTATTAAATTACCATTTTAAAATAATCCAATTTCAATGAATCTTATTTCCCCTTTGATTTGTTCCTTTCAAGCCACGAGACAGTAAAGCTGGGAGGGAAGAAAAAATAAAGAAGTTCCCTTTCAAAGCTGTTTCCACATGGCTGATCTTTTGAATTATTTTCTTATTTTCTAAGCATCACATTTCTTAGAGGCCTAAGCTTTCTCTTCCTGTCTTCAGAAGGGCAGAGATACTCCTTATAAACCCGTACTGTCTTAATCAGTCTACACGAGCTCCGTTTTGCTTTTCCTGTGTATTCCCCATCTCTGAGTGCCACTCCCATTTGACCCCAACCCAGCTTCCAACTCTTATATGTTTAATGTGCATACTTGCATAATTCATTAATCTTTAAAAGCTATGGTGTTTTTTAAAAATTATTTATTTGGGTGCAATTAAATATTTAATTTTTAAATTTAATTATTTACCTGGGCTTAGTTGTGGCAATCGGAAGTTTTAGTTGTGGCATGCAAGCTGCAGTATGTGGGATCTTCCTAATCAGGGATCTCATGTGGGTGCCCCCTGCATTGGGAGTGTGGAATCTTAGCCACTGGACCACCAGAGAAGTCCCTATGGTGCTCTTTCATGTATACTTTAATTGCATCAATGACACTTGCTTTTAGAATCCTATAATTTGACCTACCAGACTAAACTCTGATTTTCCATTCCATTATCTTTCATTTGTATCTCTTGGGATTTTTTGATTTTAGCTCTTTCCTTTAAGATTCCTCAGCTTTCCAATAGGTACATGAAAAGGTGCTCAGCATGACAAATATCAGGAAAATGCAACTCAAAACCACAATGAGATATCACCTCACACCTAGAATGGCTATTGTCAAAAAGACAGGAGCAAGTGTAGAAGTAGGTGTAGAGAAAAGGGAACCCTTTTCTCTGTTTTTTCACTGTTAGTAAAAATGCAACTCGGTGCAGCCACATGGAAAACAGTACGGAGTTTCCACACAAAAAAATAATAGAACCAATGTATGATTCAGCAATTCCACTTTGGGGTATATTTCCAAAGGAACTGAAGTAAAGATCTTATAGAGATAGCTGTTCTCGTATGCGCATTGCAGTTTCCTTCACAATAGCCAAGATATGGGAACAACCAAAGTGTCCACCAATAGATGAATTGATACATTTTTCATCTAATTTTATTTTTATTTCCATATTAAACATAGAGATGGAAAAATAGAGTCTTGTATGACCCCCAAAAGTTACAATAGAATATTTTTCAGCTGTGAGAAAGGAGAAAATCCTGCCATTTTGACAATTTGGATGAACCTTGAATGCATTGTGCTAAGTAAAATGAGTCAGATAGGAAAAGACAAATACTGTATGGTATCACTTATATGTAGAATCTAAAACATCAAACTCAGAGAGACAGAATGGAGTGGTAGTTGCCAGGGTTTGGGGAGTTGGGGGAAAGAAGAGCTACTGGGGAAAGAGTACAAACTTCCAGCTGTAAGATGAACAAGTTTGGGCATCTAACGTTCTTTTTGCAGTTGCCTAAGTTGGAAGCTGACATAACTGAATTGACACATTTCTTCTGTTCTAATATGGGTATTTAGTGCTACTAATCACTCCTACTGCAGTATCCCACAGATTATGGTATATTATACTTCCATTTTCATTCTCTTCAAAGTATTTTCTAATTTTCTGTTTGACTTCTTTTTGATTCATGGGTCATTTAGGAGTGTGCTATTTAGTTTCTAAATATTTGGGGTTTTCCTGAGATCTTTCTCTGATTTCTAATACAATTCCTTCTGTTAGAAGCAGCTTAGGGCTGGGTCTTGCTTTTTCATCCAAACAATCTGAGCATTTACATTGCATGTGATTAGTGGTTACGGTTAAGTCTCTCATCTTGATATTTGTTTTCTGTTTGTCCCATTTGTTCTTTGTTCTTTTTCCTCTTTTTCTGCCTTCTTTGAGATTGAATGAGGATTTTTTTTTTATGATTCTATCTTGTTTGTTGCTTTACTAACTATAACTCTTTGTCATGTGTTTTAGAGCTTGCTTTAGGGTTTAGAGTAGCCATCTTTAATGTATCAAGTGATATTATACTAATTCATATATATTATAGGACCTTGCAACAAAGTATACTTCCATATCTTCCCTCCAGCTTTTGTGCTCTTGTTGTCATATATTTTGTTTCTAAACCTCACATTATATGGTTATTATTTTTGCTTAAGCAGTCAATTATCTTACAATGCGATTTAAAGGATGAAAACATTTCTCAGTACCTACCCATACAATTACTGTTGCTGTTCTTCATTCCTTTGAATAAATCCAGTTTTCCATCTGGTATCACTGTCCTTCTGCCTGAAGGACTTCCTTAAGTATTTCTTTAGTACAGATTACTGGTGATAGATTCTTCCAGCTTTTGTTTGTCTGGAGCAGGATTCGTTTTGCCTTCTTTTATTGAAAGGTACTTCTGTTGAGTAAAGAATTTTTGGTTGATAGATTTTTCTCCCCAATATTTTAGAGACGTGGCTACATTGTCTTCTATCTTGATTTTTTTCCCGTGGGAAATCTGCTGTCATTCTTTGTCTTTGTGTAATGTCTTTTTTCTCCCTGTAGCTATTTAAAACATTTTTTTCTTTATCATTGCTTTTGAGAAATTTAATTATGATGTGCCTTGGTGTAACTTCTTTTTTGTGTGTGCTTGGGTTTTATTGAATTTCTTGGTTCTGCAGACCTATAATTTTATTGAATTTAGAAAGTTTTGGCCATAATTTTTACAGAGTTTTTTCTGCCAATCCCTCTATCCCCTCGTCTTCAGGGACTCCAGCTGTGTGTGTATTTGACCACTCAACATTATCCCACAGTTCACTGATGCTCTCTTCATTCATTTTAGACTTTTTTCTCTTGTATGTTTTATTTTGGATAGTTTCTATTGTATTTTCAAATTCATGAATCTTTTCTCTTCTAATATCTGAGTAGTTGCTTTAGGGTTTACTTCATATATCTTTAACTTATTACAATCTGTATTTAAACGATATTATATCCTTTCACATATGATACTTAAGCTTCTCCCTTCCTAGCAGTCATTCATTTTATACTTGTTTACAACTTGTTTATATTTGTTATAAACCCCACAACACAGTGTTATTACTTTTGTTAAGCTATCATTTTTTTAAAAGAAATTTAAATAATAAGAAACATCTTATATAATTACCCATGTAGTTACCATTTCTGGTGCACTTAATTCCTTTGTGTAGGTCCAGATTTACCTCTGACATCATTTTTCTTCTATCTGAAGGATGTCCTTTAACATTTTTTATAGTGCAAGTCTGATAATGAATTCTTTCAGCTTTTATATGTCTGAAATCATTTATATATTACCTTCATTTCTTGAAAGATACTTTTTCACTGGATGTAGAATTTAAGGTCAACAGTTTTTTCATTCAGTATTTTAAAGATATTGCTCCATGTCTTCTTGCTTATGTTGTTTTCAGTAAGAATTCTGTGGTTCTTACTCTGTCTCTCTGTATATAACTTCCACCCACCTCCTGCCCCAGCTACCTTTAAGATTTTCTCATCCTTATTATTTTTTCCTAATATTTTGTGACTTGGTATCACTTTCTTCATTTTTTTTTTTTTTAATGCTTGAGATTCATTGAGCTCCTTGGATCTTTGAATTTCTAGTTTGCAAAACATTAGGAAAACTTTCAGACATGATAAAGTCAAGTATCTTTTTGACCCCACCATTCTCCTCTCTGCTGTGAAGATTCCACTTATATATGTTAGGTTGCTTGAAATTGTCCCACTGTTCACTGAGGGTCTTTTTTTCCTTATTCTGTCAAATCTAATCCACCATCAATGCCATCCAGTGCATTTTTCATTTCATACATTGTAGTTTTTAATCAAAATGTTTGATTTAGGTCTTTTAAAAAATAGATCTCATATTTCTATGTAACTTTTTGAACATACAGAATACAGTTAGAATTGTCTTAATATCTTCATCTGCTTATTATAACAATGGTCAGTTCTGGGTTGGTTTCAATTGATATATTTTCTCCTTACTGTGAATTGTAGTTTCCTGCTTCTTTCATCACCTGGTGACTTTTGTTTTGATACCGGACATTGAGGATTTCACTTTGTTGGGTGCTACATATTTTGTTGTTGTTGTTCTGTGAATATTGGTAACGTTCGTCTGCGATGCAGTTATATTTCTCAGAAAAAGTCTGATCCTTTCAAGTCTTACTTTTATAATCTTGTAGGTCCAGAGTAATGCTTAGTTTTGTTGTTGTTTAGTCGTTCAGTGGTTTCGACTCTCCGCGACCCCATGGACTGCAGCACACCAGGCTTCCCTGTCCTTCACTATCTCCCTGAGTTTGCTCAAACTCATGTTCATTGAGTCAGTGATGCCATCTATATTATCTTACCCTCTGCCACACTCTTTAGAGTCCCCTGGACTGCAAGGAGGTCGAACCAGTCAATCCTAAAGGAAATCAACCCTTAATATTCATTGCAAGGACTGATGCTGAAACTCCGATTCTTTGGCCACCTGATGTGAAGAGCCAACTGGAAAAAGCCCCTGATGTTGAAAAAGATTGAAGGCAAAAGGAAAGGTGCTTAGTTTAGGACTAATTGTTTCCCCTTATTGAGGAAGGCCTCCCTGAGTATTCTCTCAATGTTCTGCTCATTATGAGTTTTCCAGTCTGGCTGGGGGGAATAGGTACTGTTCCTAGCTGGGTGCCTGTGCCAGCCGCTGCTCTCCAATCCTTTCAGAAAGGTTTGCCCCTAGCCTTAGGCAGTTTGCTCTGAATCCTGTGCTGGTCATTTCTCTGCTGAATACCCAAGGGTGACCCTCTGCAGATCTCTGGGATTCTCTCTCTGTCCTGAGCGCTTCAGCCACCTTGATTTCCCTGGGACTCTCAGCTCCTGGACTCAGGGAGACTGCTGGATGCTGCCTGGGTTCCCTCTCCCTGCCCTGCAGCCTGGAAACTCTCTTTGGGCCGGAAGCTGGACAGTCACAGGGCTCACCTGATTCGCTTCTTGTCTCACAGGTTACTGTTGCTCATCGCCTGAAGCCCGGTTGCAGCCTTTAAACCTGTTGTTTCACGCAGGTGTCACGTTCGCTTTGTTGGTTTGAGACAGGAGTGTAGAGTCTCATCCCTGTTACTCTTCACCTTGAGTGGAAGCCAACGTTCCTTCCTTTGTTTTCTTGACTTGGGATTTTAAGCAGTCTCTGTAAGTAGCTTTTACATTCTTGAATTGTTCTTTAATAGTTCTCTTCTCTTAGTTCTCTTTCTTCCCTCTTTCTAAAACTTATTCTGCTCTCTGCATTGTCTTTATTTCCAGCTTTTATTTTTTTTTATCTGTTTATTTGATTTCCAGTATTCATGTTAAAGGCTTTCTCCAGTTATCAGGTGATTTCTGGTTTCTCATTCATGTTTAAGAGGATATTCATTTAAAAGCAAAGTGGAAGCTCTTGCCTTTTTACACAATAGTATATTTTACATTTACAACAGTTAACTTCACCAAATTATACACTCACCTTTCTGCTCCTTATTCCAAAGTTCTTCTCTATATTTATTTATTTGCTAAAATTTCTCCTCCAAGATTACTGTCAAAGAGTTTGTTTGTTTGTTTTAAATCTGGTAAAACTGTAGACTTTGTGAGTCTGGGGATATCTTTATTTCATCCTCACATTTAAATAGTAATATTGGGGACTTCCCTGGTAGTCCAGTGGTTAAGAATCCACCTTGCAATGCAGGGGACGTGGGTTTGATCCCTGGGTGGGGAACTAGGATCCCACATGACAAAGGGCAGCTAAGCCCACCCACCACAATTTAGACAGAAGCCTAGGCAGTGCAAGGAGGATCCTGTGTGCCATAACTAAGACCCAACACAGCCAAATAAATAAATATATTTTTTAAAAAGCAATATAGCTGGACACAGAATTCTAGTTCAAAGTTCTTTTTCCGCAACACTTCCAAAATCATCATTCCATGATCCTATCAGGAGTGGCTGCCGACAAGTCTGATGTCTGTCTAGTTCGGGGCTGTCTTTAGATTCTTTGTCTCACACGCAGTGCATCTTTTTTTCTTTTCTCTTTTCCAAATGTCCTTAATGAAGCCAGGATGTCAGATCCCTCTCAAGAGAAGAGTGATGACTCTATGTGATTAAACCCTACCTACAGCTGGGACTCGGAGAAGGCAATGGCATCCCACTGCAGTACTCTTGCCTGGAAAATCCCATGGACAAAGAAGCCTGGTAGGCTGCAGTCCATGGGGTCGCTAAGAGTCGGAAACGACTGAGCGACTTCACTTTCACTTTTCACTTTCATGCACTGGAGAAGGAAATGGCAACCCACTCCAGTGTTCTTGCCTGGAGAATTCCAGGGACGGTGGAGCCTGGTGGGCTGCAGTCTATGGGGTCGCACAGAGTCGAACACCACTGAAGCGACTTAGCAGCAGCAGCAGCAGCAGCACAGCTGGGACTGTAACCCACACCACATGGTCTGTGGGGCCAGCCGCTGACTGATCACCCTGCAAGATAGATTCTGCAGCTGAAGGAAACTGCCAACCACAGAATCATGGAAAACGCCAAGTCCTTTATCAGTTTGCTCTCAGAGATGAAGACAGAAGAAGGAGCCCCCAAGAGGAGGAAGGTGATGGCCTACAGAAGTCAACAGCAACCCTCAACTTATGGCCAGCAAGCAAACAGGGGCCTGGGGTGTACAACTGCAGGGAACCGAATTCTTCCAACCAGCCAAGCGAGCAGGAAATGGATTCTTCCCTAACATCTCCAAAAAAGAATACAGCCTGCTGAGGCTTTGATTTTTATCTAGCCTAGGAGGAGCCATATATCAGATTTCTGACCTCCAGAATCATTACGTATTTGTGTTTTACACCGTGAAGTTTGTGATAATTTGTTACCACATCAATACAAGGCTACCACAGAACCTTGCTGCTGCTGCTGCTGCTAAGTCGCTTCAGTCGTGTCCAACTCTGTGCGACCCCATAGACGGCAGCTCACCAGGCTCCCCTGTCCCTGGGATTCTCCAGGCAAGAACACTAGAGTGGGTTGCCATTTCCTTCTCCAATGTATGAAAGTGAAAAATGAAAGTGAAGTCGCTCAGTCGGGTCCAACTCTTAGCGACCCCATGGACTGCAGCCCACCAGGCTCCTCAGTCCATGGGGATTTTCCAGGTAAGAGTACTGGAGTGGGGTGCCATTGCTTTCTCCAGCCACAGAGCCTTACACAAATGTCAAAGAACATTCAACAAATTGAGATGACTGTGAGTCTTGTAGGAAGGAGACCCTTATCCTCTGTCTTGGGCATTACTATGTTCCCAGATCCCTATCTCAAGGAGCAGGAATTTATATATATACCATCGATTGTGAAATGCACCCCTACTTTATAAATAGTAAATTTGAAAAAGAATCTGGAGTTTAGAACTGATTACATTAGAATTGACTGATGAGTTTGAAACTGATTAAATTCTGTGTAGCCTTCAGGGCCAAAACAAATCCTGAAGAAGGGAAGAAGAAAGATGCCAGGGATGGCTTGAGGGGTGCCAGGCCCGGAGGATGGCCTGTCTACCTGCTCCCCCTTGACTCCGTTGGCCCTGCCCTCGCTCCTCTGACTGTCAGAGCTCCCCACACCTTTTGGCCCAGAGGAGAAAGACAGTAACACTGTATCTGTTGTGTCTTAGGTTTAATATCTTCTCTTCTTGCTCAGGAAGAAGGTCAAAAGCAAGAGCCCAGAGCTATGGCCTGCCTCTCTGGTGCAGGTGAAGTTTAATAACAGAGGAATCTCATAAAATAGGGTTTCCCTCATGGCTCAGCCGTAAGGAATCCGTCTGCAATGCAAGAGACACAGGAGACACCAGTTTGGTTCCTGGGTCAGGAAGATCCCCTGGAGGATGGCATGGCAACCCACTCCAGTATTCTTGCCTGGAGAATCCCATGGACAGAGGAGCCTGGCAGGCTACAGTCCACAGGGTTGCAAAGAGTTAGACAGGACTGAAGCGACTGAGCACGCATGCATGAACTAAACTGTAAGTGAAAAACCATTGAAAACCCCAGCAGCTTACTTAGAATAAAATAGCTACCTATGAAGGTGGATTTTAAATCTTGTTCCGTCTACATATTTTCAACTTTTTATTATGGGAATATGAAAACACATACAAAAAATAGAAAAACAAATGTTATGAGTGCCAATGTGTTATCCAGCTTCAACCATCATCAACAATAATCTCTTATTGTTTCATCTCTTTCCTCACAGCTTGGTCTTTACGTGAGAATATTTTAAAGCAAATCCCAGCCACCATGTAATTTCACCTATAAATACTTGAGTGTGCCTTTCCACTAAACAAGGATATTATTTTTAAAGAAATTATTCCTTTGGTATTATTATTATAACAAAGTAATCTTAAAACAAAATTATAAGGATTTGATGGAGAAGGAAATGGCAACCCACTCCAGTATTCTTGCCTGGAAAATCCCATGGACAGAGGAGCCTGGCGGGCTATACTCCATGGGGTCACAAGAGTCAGACACGACTGAAGGAACTTAGCACACTCATAAGAATTTGAAGTGGACCATTAGGCGTGAGGCTACAAAGTGGAATGAGAGGGGAAAGACTAGAAGTAAAGTGTTTAGCTCTGTATTAGTTTCCTGTTGCTGCTGTAACAAATACCTACAATTTTAGTGTCTTTAAACAACACATTTATTACCTTACTTTGCAGTTCTGAGGCTTGAAATCCAAAAACCAGTGTTCGTGGGTCACAATAAAAGTGTCCATAGGCCTTCCTTCCTTTCTGGAGCCCTAGAGGAGAACCTGTCCTTGACTTACCCAGTTTCTGGAGGCCACCCACATTCCTTGTCTCATGGTACCCTTCCTCTATCTCCAAAGTCACAAATGTTGCAAGGCTCTGACCATCTTTATTTTGTGGCTACATCTCCCTCTCTGTCCCTTCTGCTTCTCTCTTCCACGGTTAAGGACCTGTAGATTACTGGGCCCACCAGGATAGTCCAAGGTGATCTCCTTATTTTAAGGTCAGCTGATTGTCAACCTTAGTTTCATCTGCAAACCTGATTCTGCTTTGCCACGTAACCTAACATCACCCCAGATTCCAGGAATAAATTGGGATGCAACATCTTTAGGGGCCATTACTTGGCTTACTGCAAGCCCCCTCCTCCATTAGGTGTGTGGTTGGGGACAGCAGCCGGGAGAAGCAAATAATAGCAATATCTGGAAGGAATTAAAGTTCTATAGAGTTAGCCAAAAAGTTTGTTTTGATTTTTCCCTAAGACCTTATGGAAAAACCTGAATGAACTCTTGGGCCAACCCAATATTGGTGCGGTGGTGAAGAATCCTCCTGCCAATGCAGGAGACTTGGATTTGATCCCTGGGTCAGGAAGATCCCCTGGAGTAGGAAACAGCAACCCACTCCAATATTCTTGCCTGGATAATTCCGTGGACAGAGGAACCTGGCAGGCTAACAGTCTAGGGGGTCAAAAAAGTTGGGCACAACTGAGCAACTGAACATGAACATGTATAAAAATACATAAGAAGCTTCAGGGAAAAGTCTTCCAGTGTCCCTAATCGTAAGGAAAGAGATATGAAAGATGCAAGGAAAACTGAGAAGTTCCTTTGCATGGTTTGCCAGCCTTGGCTGTGTGTTTGGAATAGAAGGGTGGTTGTGAAATCTTCCCCTTTTCTCTCTAAACAGGGATTTAGTTGTGATAGGAAAAGTCATCATGGAACTTTTAAAAATTATAGGACTGTAAACCCATGATAAAGATGAGTGTTTGGCCAACAAATGAGGTGGCTGGCAAGTGCTGCTCATGTGCCTTTGTGAGGAAGGCCTAGGGGCCAGGAGGGAAAACAGTATTAGGATGAGGGGAGGGACCCCAGCGTGCCCCACTGAGAGTCAACTTACAACGAGGCCAGTTGACCTGGATGTGAATCACACTGGTCTGAACAAGAGCATAAACCCAAGAAAAAAATATTGTTGAATGAGGTATTGATGACTTCATTTTATCTCTTCTTTTGAAACATTAAGAAATATGTTTGAAACAGGCTTCGTTTGTTCAAATTTATTAGGGGTTGCATGGAAGAGGGAAATTTTTTAGATAAAATAAAAAACAAAAAGAAGAGCAAAATCTTGTTTTCGTTTGGCTCACACCTGTCTCTTATACATCGTTTCCAGGCCTGAACTGCACTTTTGTAAACCAGGGTTTATCTGTAAACTTTCCTTCCTTTAGGATAGCTGATTGCCAGAATTTGCTGACACGTGTATGCTCACGTGGTGATCCACACCTGCTGCTTGCTGCCTGTTGTTCATTTGTAAAACCTCCTGAGGTTTTACAGGAGGTTAACTTGGAAACCATTTCCAAATACTATCACTTTAGTGTTCCTCCGGAGAAGGCAATGGCACCCCATTCCAGTACTCTTGCCTGGAAAATCCCATGGATGGAGGAGCCTGCTAGGCTGCAGTCCATGTGGTCGCTAAGAGTTGGACCCGACTGAGCGACTTCACTTTCACTTTTCACTTTCATGCACTGGAGAAGGAAATGGCAACCCACTCCAGTGTTCTTGCTTGGAGAATCCCAGAGATGGTGGGGCCTGGTGGGCTACCGTCTATGGGGTCACACAGAGTCGGACATGACTGAAGTGACTTAGCATAGCATAGCATAGCATAGTGTTCCTCACTCATATTTTCTGTTTTCTAAAATTGTATTATTAATAATGTGCAACTCTCATGTGTATTTTTATTTAATTAGCAGTGCTTTGTCTGTGTTTCTCTGTGTGTGTGTACACACTGCACACTTCTGCCTGTGCATGGACATAAAGGAACCACCAGTCACAAAGGAAACACCAAATACTGTTCTGCTTCCACCCCAAAGTCAGGTTTAAGGCTTGTTGAATTATATTATTGTGGATTTGAATAAGATGTTTGCTGCTGCTGCGTCGCTTCAGTCATGTCTGACTCTTTGTGACCCCATAGATGGCAGCCCACCAGGCTCCCCTGTCCCTGGGATTCTCCAGGCAAGAACACTGGAGTGGGTTGCCATTGCCTTCTCCAACGCATGAAAGTGAAAAGTGGAAGTGAAGTTGCTCAGTCGTGTCCGACTCTTAGCGACCCCATGGATTGCAGCCTACCAGGCTCCTCCGTCCATGATATTTTCCAGGCAAGAGTACTGGAGTGGGCTGCCATTGCCTTCTCCAAGACGTTTGAGTGCAGGGCAAATCAGAGCAAGCAAAGCACTGAGGCAGACTCATAACTGTTTTATCTTAATTTTACTGTAAAACAAAGCTGTGGCTACAGCCACGGTTGTGGGTCGTGCTCTCCATATTTATTTATTCAGCTTTAAAAGAAAGGCTCGTCCTTCCTTGGCCATGTGCAGGCCATGTTCAATGAGCCACCCATCTTCCTCATGACCAGTTCAGAAGACAGACACAAGGAGCCCAGACACTTGCAGGCTCCTCTCAGGGACATGGGAGGGGGGGCCCCTCTTGGAGGCTGTGTGGGCACCTCCACCCTGCGCTCTTCCTTCGGGACCCATCTTGCCAGGGTTCCCGCCCAACTCTGCCAAGAATGTCAATGAGGCAGAGACTTGAGAGAGTCAATTCCTAGGCAGATTGATAAGAAGTCCAGGGGTACCCAAGAAGAGAGGGGTCTGGAATTCTCAAGGAGGAAGAATGGACAAACATTTTTTGTCCCTCTACATTCCTTAGGATTATATAACAATAATGTATCCTGCTTGAGGACAGTTTCTGGAAAAACCTTCTGGCTAATCCTGTTATCTTAAGGTGTAAATTATGGGAGTAAGTCTAGTGAGGTCTTTACAACCTCCAGACATTCTTTTGATTCACTGTAATAACAAATTAGAGAGTATATAACTCCATGGCTAACACTAGCAAGGGAGTACTCTTTCTGCCCCCTTCTGATGCCTATGTCAGAAGCTTTCTATATCTCCTGTATACTTTAATAAAAACTTTATTACACAAAAGCTCTGAGCGATCAAGCCTCGTCTCTGGCCCCGGATTGAATTCTTCTCCTCTGGAGGTCAAGAATCCCAGCGTCTTTGTGTGGTTCAGCAACAGCCTTTCAGACTGATGGAAAGAAAGTGGGTGGGAGGCAGCTCAACTGAGCCTTCACTCCAGGAGTTTCAGTGTTGGTTGGAGAATCCCAGGGATGAGGGAGCCTGGTGGGCTGCCGTCTATGGGGTCGCACAGACTCGGAGATGACTGAAGTGACTTAGCAGCAGCAGCAGTGTGCTGTTTGACTTGAGGACAGGCCTGTCCTCTAGCTTCAAGCATTGCTCCCAGTTTGTGCTTCCTCATGAAACTGGGGCTCCAGGGAGGAGGGGAGCCCCTCTGGCAGCCAGGAGGAGCCAAAAGCAGCCCTGGACACCACCTCTGCTGTCATTCATCACAAAAGCTTTCCTTCTGTCTCCTATTTTTCCCGAGGGGAAGGATTTAGCAAATTCTGAAAGGTCTCTCTGTGTGCTTCAAAAGGAAAAATAGAACAAGGGCAGAAGAAAGGGAAGGCATTGGTTCATCTTCTGTTTGGGGAAAACCTTAGGCCTGTAACAGCAAACATCAATTGTGGCGGGTGGCCTCAGCCTTGCGGAAGGCTGTCCAGGCCACATGAGAATCCAGGGAATTCGAAATGGCGGCATTTGTGGTGGCTTGCAGATTTCCACTGGCGAGTTCTTTAAAGCCAAAGAATTATAATTAAAATAGAAATGGATCCAATTATATCTGCCTGCTGTCTGGAAGGATGGAGCTGGTAATGAGAATCACATGTCTAAACTCCAGCTCCTTCTATTTCCAAGCAAGCTGTCCCATGAGAGAAATTCCTTCTTTTCAGCAAAGCTCAGTACACCACGTTTCTCCCTCCTCTTCAGCTACTGTGGTTTTGCACTGATTTTTAATAAGTCTAGGCAGTGGAGTTCCAGTCATAGTAAATGCTTCATTTCTCTCTCCTTTCTTCTCTTTATGAGACACATCAGGGTGATATGATATCAATCTTTTTGTTTCAAAGACAGAGGTCAGGAGAGTAGAATGCTGAGTCTCAACCACTCAAGATGCCCCCTCCCAGGAATGACAGACTAGGTAGCTCAGGCCATTTCCACTTGGGATGTTGTTAGACTGTGAGAAAGTGACTGGGTTATGCAGGTGAGGTGAGGAGCTTACTTGGTGGCCAGAGGAGACCAGTTGTGGGGAGAATTTTACCCATCGGGTGAGTGAGGCTCAGATAACATGGTGTTCATTAATGTGCCTTGAAAATGGCAGTCTGTACTGGGGCAGAAGGCCATGGTTGCCAGGAATAAATAGATTATGTAAGAGTGTCATTCTTGTCACTGTTACTACAACGACTCATGACAGATTTAGTTTGTGTAGGTCAGATCCATTCAGGAACAGGACATCCGGATGCTATTCTCCTTTCAGGAAGCCCTAGAAGCAAGAACAGGGGCAGAGTCAGCCCCTTGGTTCCCACCTGTTAGACACAGCCACATACAAGTCTTTGGGTAGACATATGTTTTCATATGCTTATTAATTATTTGAATATCTTCTTTGGTGAAATACCTGTTAAAATCTTTTGCTCATTTTTAATTGAGATTTTTGACTTATTGAATTGTTAGAGCTCCTTTATATCATTCTAGATAAAAAAATTTTTTATCATAGATTGCAATTATTTTTTCATAGACTGTGGTTTGTCTTTTTATTTTCTTAATTGTATTTTTTGAAGAGCAAAAGTTTTCAATTTTGATGAAGTCTAATTGAGCTTCCCTAGTGGCTCAGACATTAAAGAATATGCCTGCAATGTGGGAGACCTGGCACTTTTGTTGAAAACTGATTGACTATAAATATAAGGCCTTCCCTGGTGGCTCAGATGGTAAAGAATCAGCCTGCAATGTGGGAGACCTGGATTCAATCCCTGGGTCATGAAGATCCCCTGGAGGAGGGCATGGCAACCCACTCCAGTATTCTTGCCTGGAGAATCCCCGTAGACAGAGGAGCCTGGCGGGCTGCAGTTGATATGGTCACAAAGAGTCAGACACGACTGAGCGACTAAGTGCAGCACACATAAATATAAGGGTTTATTGCTGAATTCTCAGTTCTATTCCAGTTATCTGTATGTTGATCTTTATGCCAATATTACATTTTCCTGATTACTGTGGCTCTGCAGTAAGTTTTGAAATCAGGTAGTGTGAGTTGTTCAAGTTTGTCCTCCTCTTAAAAAATTGTTTTGACTAGTTTAGGTCCTTTGCATTTTCATAAACATTTTAGGATTGGCTTGTCAATTGCTACAAGAAATTCTGTTGAGATTTAGATAATGATCCTTCGGGCAGTCTGGGGAGAACTGCCATCTTAATAATATTGCTTCTTTCAGACCATGAAGATGGAATATATCTCTATTTATATCTTTAAATTCTCCTGTATTCTCTTTAAATTCCGTTTTTAGTGTACAAGTCTTGCACTTCTTGAGTTAAACTTATTGTTAAGTATTTTATTCTTTAGGATGCTGTCGTGAATGGGATTTTCTTAACTTTCTGGACTGTTCATTGTGAGTTTATAGGAAAAATTAATATATTGTATATCAATCTTTTATCCTGAGATTTTCTACATTCTGAGTGATGCTGTTTGTGGATAAAAACAGCTTTACTTTTTCTTTTCCAACATGCATATGATACATTGGGTTGATCTTTCTTATTTCATTGTACTGGCTAAAACCTTCATTATTATGCTGAGAACAGATATCCTTTTCCTCTCAGCCTATTTGACTTTGACTTGAAAGCCTGTGTCTTATAGACAACATATGCTTGGTTTTTGCTTTTTATTCAGTCTAACTATCTCTGATGTTTGACTGGAATATTTATTATTACTGTAATTAATAATATGGTTGAATTTGTATGTGTGTTATTTTCCTATTTGTTTTCTATATGCCTTGTGCCTTTTTTTATTCCTTCTTACTCCCTTCTTTTGTATTCAACAAAGAATTTTGTATAGTGTTTTAATTCCTTGGTTGATTTTTTTTTTTAAGTATACTTTTCAGTTATTGTCTTAGTATTTGCTGTAGGAATCACAATGTGCATTTTAACATAGCACAGCCTACCTTAGGTTAATATTAACTCAAGCTAGTAAAATATAGCAACTTTTTAAAATGTAGTTTTTCTCCCTACCTCACTTTTCTGCTGTTAGGGTTACATATATATTGCTACAACTTTATACATTATAAATTGCAAAATACACTTGCTTTATATAATCTTATTTCATTTAAAGAAATAATAGAAGAAAAAAGACAATGTATATTCATTAAGTCTTTTATAATTACCCACATTTTCACCATTTCTAGTCTTCATTTCTTCTTGTGGATTCAAGCTACCAATTGAAGTATTTTTCTTCCCTCCTAAGGGACTTCTTTTAATATTTTTTGTAATTTAAGTCTGTTAGGATCACAGTCAGAAAAGGCAATGGCACCCCACTCCAGTACTCTTGCCTGGAAAATCCCATGGACGGAGGAGCCTGGTCGGCTGCAGTCCATGGGGTTGCAAAGAGTCGGGCACGACTGAGCAACTTCACTTTCACTTTTCACTTTCCACTTTCATGCATTGGAGAGGGAAATGGCAACCCACTCCAGTGTTCTTGCCTGGAGAATCTCGGGGTCAGGGGAGCCTGGTGGGCTGCCATCTATGGGGTCTCACAGAGTTGGACACGACTGAAGCAACTTAGCAGCTGCAGCAGCATCACAGTATCTCAGTCTTTGTGTTTCTGAGAATATCTTCATTTCACTTTCACTTTTGAGTGTAGTTTTGCTGGATATGGAATTCTTAGCTGACAGTTGCTTTCTTCAGCACCTTGAATATGTCATCCTGCTGCTTTCTGGCCTCCAGCTTTTCTGATGAGATTTAGCCATTATTTGTATTGCTGTTCCCCAATATATGATTAGTTTTTCTCTTGCTGCTTTCAAGATTTCCTCTTAGTTTTTTGGTTAGAAGAGTTTGATATGATTAAGTGAAGATCTCTTTGTGCTTTCCCTCCTTGGGATTCAGTGGTATGTTAGGTGTATGAGTTTGAGAGGTTTTCAGCCATTATGTCTTCAATTTTTTTCTGCTCCTATTTCTTTTTCCTCTTTTTCTGGGATTCCCATTTTGCGGTTGATATGCTTGATGTTGCTTCATAGGTCTCTGAGATTGATTGTTTTTCTTCAATCTTTTTTCTCTGTGTTTCGGATTGGATAACATTCTATTGATCCATCTTCAAATTCACTGATTTCTTCTTCTGATGTTTCAAATCTACTGCTGATCCCATATAATAAAATTTTCATTTTGTTATTCTATTTTTCAACTCTAGAATTTCCATTTGGCATTTTTAAAAAATTTGTTTTTTTTTTATTGATGTTCCTACTTGTTGAGTCATTTTAATAATATTTTCCTGAAATTCTTTAAATATGGTTTCCTGTAGTTTTTTTTAAATACTTAAAATACCTTTGAAGTCTTTGTCTGTTAAATCCAACATCTGGGCCACTCAAAGAAAGTTTCCATTGACTTTTTTCCCCTCAAAGTATTGAAAGGGTCACACTTTCTTGTTATTTTGCATGACTTGTAAATTTTTTCTTGAATGTTGGATATTATGGATAAAAAAGAAATCTAGATTAGGTTTTCTTTTCATCTTATGAGATTCCTAGTTGTACTGCTTTTTGTTTGTAACATGCAACTTGATCTGCAGAATCTGTCACCCCACAGTATGCATCAGTTGACAATTCAGTTCAGTTTTCCAATTCTTATTTGTATTTTTTCCTTTGGGGGCCTGGGTTCTTTGGGGTCACCTCTGTGTTTGTATGTCTTAATGGCCACTCAATGATTGGTCAGCAGTTGTGCTTAAACACCACTCTCTGCAGGTAGATCTGTGTTTGAATTGGGGGATGTATTCAAATTTGTTGATTTTCAACTCTACCGTTGCTATTACTTTAACACCAGGCCCTCTTAGGTCTCCACTGTGCATGCACACAGGCTGCCAGACAGCCAGGGTTATGTCAAATGCTTACCAAGGTCTCAGTAGCTATCTCATTTCCAGGATTTCCCTATTCCATTTCTGGCCAGTCTTATAAACTCATCCTAACCAAGACTGCAATTTTTTCAGGCTAGGAGATCTGTAGACTTTTCCCATTTGCTGTAGACTATGGGTTTCTACTTTACTCCAGATCAAGTGAAGGCCAGTCCTATCCTGGAAGAACAGGCTGACTGGGTTGGGATGTCGGATGGAGTCAGTCCCAGACAAGAAGGCCATGTAGCTCCACTGTTTTTACCTGTGTGTCCATAGTTTTTCATGGCTATGTGCATGTGTACTTGGACTTCCCAGGTGGTGCTGCTGCTGCTAAGTCGCTTCAGTCGTGTCTGACTCTGTGCGACCCCATAGACGGCAGCCCACCAGGCTCCCCCGTCCCTGGGATTCTCCAGGCAAGAACACTGGAGTGGGTTGCCATTTCCTTCTCAAATGCATGAAAGTGAAAAGTGAAAGTGAAGTTGCTCAGTCGTGTCCGACTCTTAGCGACCCCATGGACTGCAGCCTACCAGGCTCCTCCGTCCATGGGATTTTCCAGGCAAGAGTACTGGAGTGGGGTGCCATTGCCTTCTCCCTATGTGGTGCTAGTGGTAAAGAACTCACCTGCCAATGCAGGAGACTTAAGAGACGTGGGTTTGGTCCCTGGGTCTGGAAGATTCCCTAGAGGAAGGCTTGGCAACCCACTCCAGTATTCTTGCATGGAGAGTCCCATGGATAGAGGGCTATGGTCCATAAGGTAGTAAAGAGTCAGACACAACTGATTTCTTAACATAGCATGCATGTTTGCCTGTGGTTAAATTTTCAGAGCCCTGAAATGATTGGGTTTTTTACAGTTGTGTCCGGTTTTATAGTTTATTTTAGTGGGGCAGATTTGTTGATCTCTTTACTCCTTTGTAGCTGAAAGTCTAACCACATACAATTATTTTTAAAGAAATGCATTTTATTATTTTTAAGCATGATATATTATCAATTGGGCTATGAATCAGTACTAGTAAGCAAAATCAAATTTAGAAAAACTGATCTTTTGGCTAAGATCAAGTGTAAGAAAATCATAGTTCACAATAATGTGACTTTGACATTTTATTATTATGATCAGAAACAGAAAAGCTTTGCAAAAGACATTTTGAAATAAGTCCTAAGTTTTCAAGTCTCGGATTTGAAAAGTCTCTCTGAATAATATGTCTCATTTTTTATAGCAGGAAATTATTTCAAATTTTTAATTTAGCAACAAGCATATGAATGAACTGGAGTCTGAACTGAAGAAGTCCAAATGTATTCCTGACTTGGTTGCTATTGAGGCATAATATAAATATTTTCCAGGTGTCCTGTGAGGGCAGGCACGATTTATATACTTGCCATCCTCTTTTAAATGGATTCTATGGCCTCAGGAGAATGTGGAGGTCAGCCTGTGGACCAGGACTGTGGCCATTTCAGGTGTTCAGCCAGACAACCTCCCCTGGGTCCTTTCCAGCTCTCCTCCTTTTCAGCCCATTTCTCTTGCCCTGCTCTGGATGGGGACATGGGAAGAGGGCCTGAGGGACATCCAGCCTTGGTCTCAGAAGCCACAATGTTCCCCAGGGCAGACTGAGACATCCCAGGACCCTGAAAGCAGGGCAAACAGTCATCCCTCAGGAGGATGGGGGGACATCTGGAAGGAAAGGCTTTCCTACTGGAAGCACCACAAGCTTGTCCCCAGTGAAGTTTGAAGCCATTGACCATCCCCTTCTTCCCTGGTTTTCCTTCAAGCTCCTGTTTTCATCACCGACCAACTCATCTTTCCTTAAGTCTCAGTCTCTCCTAAAGAGAAACTCCAAGGTTCATCTTCTCCCTAGGCTCAGACCATCAGATGATCTGCACCCTCACATCAAGGATTCTCTATTCTTTTTTAACTCTTTTTTAAAAAGTTATTTATTTATTTATTTTTGACTGTGTGGGTCTTCATGGCTGCATGAGATTTTATCCAGTTGTGGCAAGTGGAGCTACTCGGGCTTCTCATTGTGGTGGCTTCTCTCTCGCAGAGCATAGCTCTAGGGTGCTTGGGCTTCAGTAGTTGCAAGAAGCAGGCTCAGTAGTTGTGGCACACAGGCTTAGTTGCTCCACGGCATGTGGAATCTTCCTGGACCAGGGATCAAACCTGTGTCCTCTGCATTGGCAGGAGGATCCTCAACCACTGGACCATCAGGAGAGTCCATTGAGTCCCTATTGTTGATCTTTCCCCTCTGCTTCAATTCCAGATGACTCTTGGTCTGTGCCCTTCGTCCTGCCCTGCCCAGTCCCAGACACTCTCTGTTTCCCACATCACTGCCCTGCTCAGGAATGAATAGTTCCCTACTACTTACCCAAGGGGCTTCCCTGGTGACTCAGATGGCAGAGAACCTGCTTGCAATGCAGGAGACCCAAGTTTGATCCCTGGGTCAGGAAGATCCCCTGAAGAAGGGCATGGCAACCCATTCCAGTATTCTTGCCTGGAGAATCCCATGGACAGAGGAGCCTGATGGGCTACGGTCCACAGTGTCACAGTCGGACAGACTGAAGCAACTTGGCATACATGCATGCACTGCCTACCAAGCTAGTTCAGGTTCTGGGTCTTCCATGACCTGGTCTAGACTTACCTATTATGGGGTAAGGAACAGGGAGAGGACCAGTCATTGAGGCCTGCATGACAGTAACAGTGTCACTAACAAAAGCATCCAAGCCTTAGGAGCATAAAACTTCTTTTTTACTTGAAATTATGCAGCAGAAACATGGAGAGTAAAGCATGTTTTTAAAGGTATTGGTGGGAGCGATTCAGAGTCAGCAGCTCCAGGGTGTGGACGTGAGCTGACAGCATCTCTGGTGCAGAATCTACAACTCAGTCCTGTGCCGCCCAGTCCTTTCCAAGCTCTCTTCTTATTCTGGCAGAGCCATGCATTGTGGGTTGAATGTGTGCCCCTAAAGGATACGCTGAAGTCCCAACTCCGGGTGCCCCAGAATCTGACCTATTTTAAAGTAGGGTCATTGTGGATATAGTTAGGTGAGGTCATTAAGTTGGGCCCTATTCCATATGGAGCTTCCTCCGTGGTTCAGTGGTAAAGAGTCTGCCTGCAATGCAAGAGTTGCAGGAGACGCAGGTTTGACCCTGGGGTTGGGAAGATCCCATGGAGGACGGCATGGCAACCCACTCCAGTAATCTTGCCTGGAGAATCCCATGGACAGAAGAGCCTGGAGGGCTACAGCCCATGGAGTGACAAAGAGTTGGACACAACTGAAGTGACTTAGCACACATGCGTGTGTCCCATATGACTGGAAGATGATGTGAAGATAGAGGCAGAGTGCTGCTACCAGGGGCCAAGGAACACTTGGGGCCCCGAGAACCTGGGACAAGCAAGCGGGATCTGACCCTGGAGACATCAGAGAGAAAAAAACCCCTGCTGACAACTTGATTCCAGGCTTCTAAACTCTAGAACTGTGAGAGAGGAAAGTTCTGTTGTTTTAAGCCCCTCAGTTTGTGGCACGTGGTTATAGCAGCCCCAGGAAACTGATAAACGCGGTGTGCATCCTTGGTCACATCAGCCTCTGTGTCTTCACAGTTCCCACGCCTGTTTCCAGCCTAGCACACCAGCCTGCTGCCACATGGGGGTGCCATGTGTGGGTCAGTGGCTTTGGAAGTAGGCTCATTTTATAGACTTGGATTTTTAAGAGACAGCCTTTTTATTTTTTCCCACAATTTCTCACACTTCCCAGCATCTGGTCTGTTATAGAGGAAAGTATCTGTCATGGTCACGGTGAGATTACAGCTGTTTCTCGGGCACTACTGAAGAACTAGGCAGGCCAAGTTGACACCCTGCGTACGAGAAATGGCAAGAGTGTGTGGCTGGTGTCCTGGATACAGAGTGCTGTTCCAGGGAGAAGCCAGGCGGGGACCGGGCTGAATGGTGTCATGTTGGCGTCCTCATCTTTGGATCTGGTCCCACCCTGGTGCAGGGCCTTCGCAAGGCTGCTCCCTCTGCTGGGGACTCTACCTAGCTGCCAATCCCACTGTGTGTCTCAACCCAAGTGGCACCTTCTTACCTGACATTTGCTGCTGTTCAGTTGTTAAGTCGTGTCCGACTCTTCTAGACCCCATGGACTGCAGTTCTAGACCCCGTGGACTGCAGCACGCCAGGCTTCCCTGTCCTTCACTATCTCCTGGAGTTTGCTCAGATTCATGTCCATCGAGTCTGGATGCTACCTCCCCCATTCTTTGCTTGCTTCCTAACTTTCATTATGATTTGTCACTATTTATTTATTCATCTGCTCACTTGTTTTTTTTGCCACGGTGAGTATCCCCCAACTCTACCTCTGATACTGAGCACTGGTCACCACACATATCAGGCCCTCAAAACCTCCTGTTAAATAACGCATTCCTACCTGGAAGGCTCGGGGACAGACATGCAGACACTGGACCATCCAGGGGAGTTTTGTTTTGACTGTTCTAAACTGCTAGACTCCCAGACCTGCCTCGCATGGCCCGGGAGGCTAATGATTAAGTTACAGCCTGATGTTCCCTGTCCTTAGGCGGCCCCTCATTTTTACCCACATGATCCTTATCCTCCACTGTTGGCATGCTCTCTGTGGGTTCCCACTGCAGACTTGGGGTTTTCTAAGAAGAAACGTAAGAAGCTTCTGCTTACGTTACCAAAGATCTGCATGTACACATGTCCAGGAGAGGCACAGACAGGGCCGCCAGAGCAGGGGAGACGCCAGATTCATCCAGGGAGTCTGCAGCAGCCTCCTCACTGCCTCCCTGCTTCTTCCCTGACCCCACCCCCCCAGTCTAGTCTCCACGCAGCAGCCAGGGGGTGGATTACAGGGATTCTGCTGCTCAGAACCATCCAAACCTCCCCTGACCGCCAGGAGTGAAAGCCCGGGACCTCACCATACCCAGCAGACCCTAGCTCCCTCTCTGACTCATCTCTGTACCCTGTCCCTTGGGGCCTGCCCTCTACCCCCGCACGCCACATGCTCTTCTGCAGTAGGGCCTCTGCCAGAGAGAGTGTCCACCAGATAAATGCATCTCTCAAGTCTTTCAAGTCTTGGTTCAAATGTCACCTTTTCAGTGGGCCCACTGGGGCCACTCTATTTTTTTAATTAAACTTTTTATTGTGGGACAACTGTAGATTCACATGTAGTTACAAGAAATCCTACAGGAAGATCTGTGCCTTTCCCCTGTTTAGCTGCCACGGTGATGTCTTACACACCTACATCTTACACACCTGGGATGCCAGCATCGACAGTCAAGGTACAGACCGTCTCTAGCCCTGCCAGGACCTTCCTGTTGTCCCTTTCATAGCCACACACACTCTCCTCTGGCCTCACCCCTTCCACATCCCTAGAAACCACTCATCTGTGCTCCATTTCTAGACCGTTGTCATTTCAAGAATGTTCTTTATATGCAATCAAACAGTATGTAACCTTTTGGGATTGACTTTTTCACTAGGAATAATGCTCTGGAGATTCCTCCAGGTGCCTGGGGGTATCAATGGTTAGTCCCTTTTTCTTGCTAAGTAGTGTTCCAAAGTGAGGAAGCACCAGTTCATTTGATCATTCAGTCGATGAAAGGCAACTCTGTTATTTCCAGTTTGGGCCTCTTACAAGCAGAGCTGCCATGGAGATTCATGGATAGGTTTTTGTGTGGCCACAAGTTTTCATTTCCCTAGGAGAGATGCCTGAGGGTATAATCCCTAAATTGCATATTAATTGCATGTTTAAATTTTAAAGAAACTGGCATTCTATCCTGATCTATAAGCTTCCCTTCTCACACCCAAAACACCCAACACCTTTTATCTCTGCTTTGTTTGTATCTTTTCCACAGCACTTCTCTTTCTAATGTAACATTTGCTGTTGTTTATTTGCTCAGTCGTGTCTGACTCTTTGCGACCCTATGGACTGTAGCCCATCAGACTCCTCTGTCCATGAGTTTTCCCAGGCAAGAACACTGGAGTGGGTTGCCATTTCCTTCTCCAGGGGATCTTCCCGACCTAGGGATTGAACCTGCATCTCCTGCATTGCAGGAGGATTTTTTAACAGCTGAGCCACCAGGGCTCCCCAGGTAGTATAATGGGCGTATTTATTTATTAGATGTATTGCATTTGATCTGTCTTACCCATCCCCTCCCCCACAGTGTCATTCTGGGCCTGAGCAGACACAAGAAGCGCCCGTGTGGGTACAGACCTGAAGTCAGCTCTCTGACTGGCTGTCTCCACTGGGAAATCTCCCTGACATCTTGAGGGCATACAGAGGCCAGTGAGCCCACGAACCGCATAATGTGGCTGTGATGACGAGGCCGACTGGGTGGACGTTCCCCAGCTGAAGCAGTCCACTGGGTTTACAAGCAAATCACATTGAGCTCAAAAAACAAATTAGCACTCTCCAGAAGTAAAACTTTCTTGCAGGCAAAGTTTTAACTCAGAAACTCTTGTTGATTTATGACCAGACCTGCAGTCCACATAGGCCCTGGCCCCCTCCCCAGCTGCGCTTCTCGGCATCACCAGTCCCAGGGGAAGGAGTCTTTCTGCAAATGAGCAGAAAGGAGTCTAGTTAGAAACATCAGAGAGCCCGAGAGGCAGGAGAAGCAAGACAGAACTGTATTTCAGCCTGAAAAGTGAAAACCAAATAAACAAAGCTGCCTGTGATGGCTGCGGGCCAGCTCAGCTGTGTAAGTGAACAGCAAAAACATTCCTCTGCCCTGTGGAAGCCCCTGGAAGAAGTCCAGAACCTTGTGTACTTAGCCGGACCGGGAGGTGGTTGTTGTTATTATCATCACCATAAATTCATTTCTTTCTTACTACATTGGTTTCTTTCATTTTGAACCTTAGCTTGACATCTGTACTGATCAAGTGAATGCTGGAAGAAATGATTAAGTAGTATTGTAAAATAATGATTTGGCTTGACTCGAAGTGGAAATGTTTATAGTGTTCTCATTAAGACCAGATGATGTCAGCCTGACTATTGTGCCTCTTTCTCAAAAATACACGGGGCTGAAAAAAAAAAAAAAAAACACCTCACAAACAATCCAAAATGAGTCCAGGCTCTCAAAGACTTTTCCTCCATAAATATCCTTCTACGCGACTAGGTCCATGAAGGGGTTGGGAGTGCAGCAGCTCTTGAGTTTTGGGAACTCGTGTCTCGGCATCCAAAGTGTCACCCAGAGAGGTGACTCTGGTGTCACTTCTCCAAGAGCTGCCTCTGTCCCCTCCCTGCCTGGCTCTGCAGGATCTGACATCTCTGCTTTGATCCTTCAACTCCTAGTCCCCACTTTTCTTCCTGACCCTTTTCCTCCTCCATTTTATCCTTCCTTTTCTTCTCTCTTCCCCCCTGCTGCTGCTGCTGCTAAGTCGCTTCAGTTGTGTCCAACTCTGTGCAACCCCATGGACTGCAGCCCACCAGGCTCCCCCGTCCCTGGGATTCTCCAGGCAAGAACACCGGAGTGGGTTGCTATTTCCTTCTCCAATGCATGAAAGTGAAAAGTGAAAGTGAAGTCGCTCAGTCGTGTCTGACTCTTCGCGACCCCATGGACTGCAGCCTACCAAGCTCCTTCGTCCATGGGATTTTCCAAGCAAGAGTATCGGAGTGGGGTGCCATCGCCTTCTCTGCTCTTCCCCCCAGTATAGGTTAAATCAACTCAGTTAACCAACTGACCCAACTCGGCCTCAGCCCCGAAGTGTCTATAATGGAAATACAGCTGCAGATAATTTGCCTTCATCACCTGGGAACTGCGACTTCCCAGTTGCCCTGGGCAATAGGAAGAAGGTATGGAGGCCCTGGGCATGGCTTGTGCCAGGGGGGCAGTCCTCAGTGTTCTTTTCCAAGCAGACCAGCCTGCCCCTGTCCAAGCCCACCCCCTGAAAGTTCCACCTGGTCACCCCGAGCTTGGGTCCCCAAGGGACTGTGGAAACCACAGGAGACGAGCACTGTGGTCTCCTGACAGTGTCCTGGGGTGGAGGAGGGGTTCTGAGGAAGGTATTATTGCAGGCTGCAATGTGATCTCTAGGGAAGATTATCAGCTTGTGGGAGAAAAGCAAAACTCATCTCCAGAGAGTCTCCAAAGACCAAAATACAAATTCTCAGTGAACAGAGCAAGTGATGGAAAGGAGAACAGGCAAGTGCCTGCCCAGGCCTGCAGCAGTAGGTCAGGGAACCACAGGAAGGACCACTGTCCTCAGAGTCAGAGGCCCCAGGGCCTGGATCCATGGATCAGGCTATACTGGGGCAATCTCATGGTGGCTCCTGTATTAGTCTGCCCAGGCTGCCATAACAGAAACTCAGCATGTGGATGACTTACACACAAGAAATTTATTTCGTCACAGTTCTGGAGGCCAGTTATCCAAGATCAAAGTCCAGCAGGGCCAGTTTCTGGTGAGGGCTCTCTTCCTGGCTTACAGACAGCCACCTTCCTGCTGTGACCTCACATGGCCCTTCCTCGGTGCATGCACACAGAAACCACTCTCTAGTGTGTCTCTGTATAGGAAATCAGTCCTGTGGGATCAGGACCCACCCTCGTGACCTCATGTAACCTTAATACTTCCTATAGGCCCCTCTCTGAATACAATCACATGACAGGTTAGGATTTCAACATAGGAATTTGGGGGTGGGGGCAGTCACAGTTCAGTTCACAGCCGCACCCAAGGAACTGGTGTCCCACTTTGCTACCTGGAGGAAGGTCAGGACTCCCCAGCATCAGCTTGGCTCATGTCTGCTCAGGAAGCGTGTCTGCTGCTCTGGGTAGGGGCTGGGGCCCTAACGGGATCAGTGTGCCCTGACTGGCCTGTCAAGACAGAAGCTCAACTGACAAGCGGGGAAAGTTATGGTGCACGAGTTCTTTCCAAACTGAGCTAAAGTGCAGATGCAGGAGCTGTGTGCTGGTCCTCAGCCGAGAGAGCTGGATGGGAGGGAGGTGCGGGCCATGGTGCATCTCAGACTGCAGACTGGCCTGCTTGTGAGAAGCCAGGCGTCCCCTCCTCACTTCCCACGCCCATACAAGGAGGATATACAGTGAGCGCTGGGCACCCATGGGGTTGTGTGTTGTTTGCACGTGCTCATGTGGGTGGAGCCCCGAGAAGGAGGGAGGAGCTCTCAGCAGGAAAGGGCCTGAGGAGACCTCCCCACCTTCCTGTGTGCCTCCAGAAGCCAGCCCTTGGATTAGCCGGCCCCTGGGGTAGCCGGTCCCCGGAGTAGCTGGTCCCTGGGTTGGCCACCCCGCAGCCATCTCTCTCTGGCACTATGCCTTCCTGGTATTTGTCTCTAAACCTAGACTCTGAAAGAGTCATCAAGTGCCTTGTGACAAAAATTAGAGGCCTGCTGCCCTTGCCCCTCTGCAGCCAGCTCTCCCAGCCATAGGAGCGGACCTCTGCTTCCACCCCTGGTGGGACAGGGGCAAGAGGAGTCACACTTCGGGAGAAGGTCAGGGTATTTTAAAAGGAGATTAAAAATGACATAGCTGGAGGCCACAAATAGGCATCAGGATGCTCCCATTTAGTGCTGGCAGCCCTAATGTGTGTTATATAAGGCAGAGCTGGGCCCTAAATGACCTGTTACTTGGAATATGCTATTGCCAACAGGATAATATTTGGAAATGTCCTTTTCCCCCATGTGGAAGTGGACATGTTAGTCTCAGTCATGTCTGACTCTTTGCAACCCCGTGGACTGTGGCGCTCCAGGCTCCTCTGTCCATAGAATTCTCCAGGCAAGAATACTGGAGTGGGTTGCCATTCCCTTCTCCATGGGGGTCTTCCAACCCAGGGATCGAACTGCATTGCAAGCAGATTCTTCACCATCTGAGCCACCAGGGAGGCCCCTTGCATCCATGTAACAGGTATCTGTAGAACCTGCAGCTGCACTGGGCCAGAACATCACTAGAGATGCATCAGTAAGCCAATCAGACAGAGTTCCATCCATGAAATTCACACTTAAGCAGGAGGAAATAGACCATGAGCTGCAAATAGAGTAAATCAGTAAATTGCGCTGTGTACGAGATGTCAGATAGGTGTCAAAGAAGGAAAAAAAGAAAGAAAATGAGAGAAGGGCAGTAACAGGATGGGTAGAGCAGGTTACAACTGTGGTCAGAGAAGGCTTCGTGGGGGAAGGGACGTTGAGAAAAGGCAGAAGAGCAGGAGTGGGTCAAGTCGAAACTGGGGCAAGAGCCTTCCCACCAGAAAGAAGAACCAGTTCAAAGGCCCTGAGGCAGATAGGACAAGCAAGAGTTCATGGGTGACGTTTTCAGGGACCCACAGGCAGAGTGGAGAGACGACAGATGCCCACAGGGATCAGGGTCCTCCTCCAAGTCATCTTCAGGAAGTCCCCTCAATTCTGGTTCTCTGAGCCCCAGGCCAGGAGACCAGCACTTCATGAAAATGGGCTTTATTGCACCAGGCGCCCCATTCAGTCTCCAGGCTGGATTCCAGCTTCCTATCTTTGGTCCTGAGAGTCGTTTTCTCAGTGGCTCGTCCCCTCTCCATCACGGTGGTGCTCTGCCTTTGTGTCTGTTTTACCCTTCACTCCCCTTTGAGGGTCTTGGTTCACACTCTTCTAGCTACACCCTGCTTGGCTGCCTTCAACCCCACCTCTAGGAAAGGTCTCTAGACTCAATCCAGATCCTCGAATTTTTCACTTCAGAAACTAGAAAATGCACTCTCACCCCTGGGTTCCTTCTGGACCCAGAGTCAGTGTCAAGATCATCCAGCCCTCACAGGGCATTAGATTGAATGTTTCACTAGATATTTTCAAGGCCTGGTATTCCTCGACCCTAAGAGAAATATCTAAAAATATAATACACTCCTTATGGCCTTAGAAACTGATGTCCTTAGAAACTGATGTAGTAGACACATTTCATCCTTTCTGCAAACTGCAGAGTCATAATTTACATTACACAGTATAGAATCCTAACATTTTGGAATTGCTCTTAGGGAATATTTGTTGTCCTTATCTACAGACAAGCAAAGGGATTATCAGATTATATGTATGCGGGTCCCAGTAGAGACCCTAAAACATGCCTGCTTGCAGAAGCCTATGCTTTCTGCTTGTGTTTTGTTTTTGCCCTTGTCATTTGGTTCTTACAAAAGCAGCGTGAAGACCTCAGCTCTCTCTGCCTCTGAACAGCATCATCCAGCAAAACTCATTACTGATTCCAAGAGGCTATATTCTCTCCACCAGTGTTCTTCCCCCCGTAGTCACCTTTCTTTGCTGTTGCCAAAACTCCCCAAAGTACACTTGCATTCACACCTTGTATTGTCCCCTGGGTTTCCCGCTACAGAGATTTTCCTTTCAATTACTCTCTGTTGGAGAAACTGCAGAGCATTCTGAACCTCTGTGTGTGTCCTCTGTGTATGAGGAGCCATGACATAACTAGGCCCTCAGCAGAACTAACTCGAAACCATTCCTGATGTTCCCGTCGGAGTAGCCCCAATATTTCATCACTTCTCGGGGCCTAAACTCACAGGCGCCACTGAAAAAACTTTTCAAGTCCCACAGCAAAACCATACAGCGTTACATTCTTTAAGTGGGATTGGTCCTGACACATAGCTCTGCTGTAAAAGTAGATATCTGCAAACACTCTGAGGCTTAAAAGGACAGAATTTTACTTCTTGCTCATTCTCCAGGCATGCCGTGATCAGCTGGGGCTCTGCTGTGCTCTGTGTCACTCACTCAGAAAAGCAGGCTGACAGCCTCCTCAACTTGGAGCATTACTGTAGTTGGGACAGAATGTATTTGTTTCTTGGAATATGGAAGTTGCTCAGTCGTGTCTGCCTCTTTGCAACCCCATGGACTATACAGTCGATGGAATTCTCCAGGTCAGAATACTGGAGTAGGTAGCCTTTCCCTTTTCCAGGGGATCTTCCCAACCCAGGGATTGAACCCAGGTCTCCGTCATTGCAGGCAGATTCTTCACCAGCTAAGCCACCAGGGAAGCCCAAGAATACTGGAGTGGGTAGCCTATCCCTTCTCCAGCAGATCTTCCTGACTCAGGAATCAAACCGGGGTCTCCTGCATTGCAGGCGGATTCTTTACCAACTGAGCTATCAGAGAATTGCTGCTATAACCAGCTACCAGAAACTTAAGTGGCTGAAAGCAACGCAAATTTGTCTTACAGCGATGAAGGTCATAGTTTGAAATGGGTCTCACTGGGCTAAAAATCAAGGGGTTGGTAGGACTCTTTATCTTCCCAAGACTCTAGGAGGACAAGCATCTTCTTCCTTCCCTTCCAGCTCCTCAAGGCTTCCTGTGCGCTTTCCTCTGTCTTCTGAGTCAGCAGTGGGGCATTTTCAAGTCTCTCTGTTACCTCAACCCCATCATCACATCTTCTCCCATTCTGCCTCTCCTGCCTCCCTCTTGGCAGGATCCTGTGATTACATTGTGATAATCTCCTTATCTCATGATCCTTACCTTAATCACACTTGCAAGATCTTTTCTGTCTTGTGAGGTAACATATTCACACGTCCCAGGCATTCTTTACCCTGGTAGTCAGTGGTCACGAATCCGCCTGCAATGCAGGAGACACAGGAGCCGCGAGTTTGATCCCTGAGCCAGGAAGATCCCCTGGAGAAGAGAATAGCAACCCACTCCGGTATTCTTGCCTGGAGAATCCCATGGACAGAGGAGTCTGGCGGGCTGCAGTCCATGGGGTTGCACAGTCAGACAGGACTGAAGGGACTGAGCACAGCACACTTGCAGGCACTAAGAGGACAGCTTTGGGGGGAGGGGCATTATTCAACTTACCATACAGAGGGCAGTGACCATGTCCAGTCACACATAGACTTTAATGCATTACCCAGAAAGTCACATTTCACATTCAATTGGTCAATCAAGTCACATGGCCACAAGTCACTTCAGTGAGGCAGGAAGTACAATCACTCATGTATTAATATATAAAATGAGGGAATAGGAATAAATACCCTGAATTTTATTTTAGGATTATGATGAATGAGAAGGCAAAAGGCCTTCATTACCATGGTAAGAACAAAATAAATCTACATGAGTGAAGAATCATTTGGTGAATAGGTTGTAGATGCAAGGAAGCCCTGATTCACTGAATTTCAGGTAGGAATGAACCCCTCCCCCGACTTTTGAACCAATAGCCCCAGCTGAGGCAGACACCTAGTCTGGTGTCAGAGATAGAAGAGCAGAACTGTAATAGAGGAAGACGATGTGGGCAGGAGGCAGCCAAGCTTTAAATGACTGAACAAAAGAAAAAAAAATGTAAACCCACAGCCCCAAGAACTGAGCAAGTCATAAGCAAAATGAATATAAAAAAGTCACACCCAGTCACTTTGTAATCAAAGTGCTGATGACAAATTAAAGGAAAAAAAAAATCTCAAAAGGAGCCAGAAGAAAAAAGACGCATGATAGACATACACAATTAAGCTGTACATCTCATCAGAAATAGTGAAGGCCAAAAGATAAAGGAACAAGATCTTGTAAGTGTTGAAAGAAAAATGCCTGCAATTTAGGATTATAAGCTATACTAAAATATCTTGTAAAATTAAAGCAAGATAAAAGCATTTTTTCAATAAATAAGAGCTGAGTCATCTCTAGCAAATTCACACTACAGGAAATGCTAAACAATTTCCTTGAGGCTGATAGAAAATAACACCAGATTGAGTAGGGTAACAAGAGAGAAAACAAACATTTCAAACAATAGGAGTAAAGAGGGGCTATCACTAGCAAATACTAAGTTAGATTAAAAGGAAAAAATTTCTTGAAAAACACAATTTACCAAAACTGACACAGGAAGAAATAGAAAATCTGATGTTGATTTAAAAAATTGAATGTGCAATTAAAAACCTTTTGTAAAGAAAACTTCAGTCAAAGATGGTTTCACTGGTAAATTCTATCAAACTTGTAAGGAGGAAATTATGCCAACTATACACAAACTGTTTCAGAGAATAGAGGAGAAAATCATTTCTCAATTTTTAAAAATTTTGGCCAGCCAGCTCTAATACCAAAACCAGACAAAGACATTACAAGAAGAGAAAGCCACAGACCAATATTCCTCTTGAATATAGACACAAACATCCTTAACAAAATATTAGCAAACTGAACCCAGCATTTTTTAAAGGATAATACAGCATGACCAAAAACTAGGATTTTTCCTCCCAGGAATGTAAGTTTATTTATTTTTTAAATATTAATCAATATAATTCATCATATTATCAGAATAAAATGGAAAAATCATATGACTGACTCAGTAGATACAGGAAAAGCGGTCTAAAAAATTCAATATCTATTCATAATAAAAACCCTCAGCATACTAGGAACAAAAGAAAACTCAGCCTGATGTGCGTGCGTGCTGCCGTCTCAGTCATGTCCGACTCTTTGTAGCCTGCCAGGCTCCTCTGTCCATGGATTCTCCAGGCAAGAATACTGGAGTGGGTTGCCATGCCCGCCTCCAGGGAATCTTCCTGACTCAGGGATCGAACCCATGTCTCTCGAGTCACCTGCACTGGCAGGAGGGTTCTTTACCACTATCGCCACCAAAAGTCCTATACCTAACACCATACATAGTGATGAAATATTGGAATTTTCACATTAAGAGGGAAAGCAAGGCAAAGCTGTCCACTCTCACCACTTCTCTTCAACATGGCACTGGAGATGGCTATTCACTGGGACAATGGGGCAAAAAAATAACAGGCATATAAACTGGAAAGAAAGAATTAAAGCTGTCAAGAACTAGTGAGTGAATTTGGCAAGGTCAAATTAATAATTTAATAATAAACTACTAATAAATAATAAACCTGTACACCACAATAAATTAATAATAAACTAATTTGACAAGGTCAGACATAAATTCTAGTTTTATATGGTGCAAAAATTTAAAAATGAAATTAAATATACCATTTGACAAAATGGGTCAGATTGAGGGATGTTGGAATTATGTTTATGAGGGTATTGGAATCATGTTTATGATGGTAATAATGAATGATCTGAAAATAAAACGAAGAAAGCAATTTCATTAAAGTAGCATAAAATGGAATAATATACTTAGAAATAAATTTAACCAAGGAGGCAAAAGACTTGCAGGCTGAAAACTACAAAACATTGTCGAAAGAAAGGAAAAACTTAAATAAGGAAAGATATCTCATTTTCATGTATTGGAAGACTTAATATTGTTGAGATAACTGTACTCCCCAAAAGCAACATAGTTTCAATGCAATCCCTATTAAAATCCCAATGGCATTTTCTTTTTTTACAGAAATAGAAATGCAGCTGAATGTTTAGATGGATTCTTAAGGAATTCCAACTCACTAAAATAATCTTGAAAAGAGTCAAGTCGCAGGACTCACATTTCCTGGTTTCAAAAACCTCATGAAAAGCCATTGAAATAAAAAGTGTTTCACTGACATGAGAATAGATATGCACACCAATGGATGGAGTAGAGAGTTCAGAAATAAACCCTTGCACGTATGGTCAGTTGATTTTCAACAAGGGTCAGGACACCTTAATGTGGAAAGGACAGGCTTTTTAACAATTGTTGTTTAGTCACTAAGTCATGTCTGATTTTGCAACCCCATGGACCGTAGCCCACCAGGCTCCTCTGTCCATGGGATTTCCCAGGCAAGAATACTGGAGTGGGTTGCCTTTTCCTCCTCCAGGCAATCTTCCCAACCCAGGGATTGAACCTGTATCTCTTGCATTGGCAGGCAGATTCTTTACCACTGAGCCACCAGGGAAGCCCTTTTAACAGTTAGTGACAGAAAAACTGTATATCCAAATACAAAGGAATAAAGTTGGGCCTTTACCTCACATCATATATAAAAATTAACTCAAAATGGATTAAAGGCCTAAATGTAAGAGCTGAAACTTTACAACTCTTAGCAGAGAACATATAGAAAATGTCTCATGATGCTGGATTTAGCAGTGATTTCTTGGATATGACACCAAAACACAGGCAACAACAACAAAAGAGATGAAGTTAACTTCATCAACATTCTGTAAGTTCTGTGCACCAAAGAACATTATCAAGAGAGGAAAAATGCCATCCACAGAATGGGAGGAAATGTTTGCAAATCATATATCTGATAAAAGTCTAGCAACCAGAATATCTAAAGAACTTTATAACTCAACAACAAAAAGATAAGAACCCAAATTCTAAAATGGGCAAAGGACTTGAACAGACGTTTCCCAACAAAGATATACAATTGGCCAATGGGCGAATGAAAAAGTGCTCAGCATCATTAGTCATTAGAGCAATGCAAACCAAAACCACAATGAGGTATCATTTCACACCCACTAGGATGGCTAAATAATTTTTTACAAAAGCCTGTGTGCAGCAAAAAAAAAGAGAACCTGTACACCGCAAGGAAGACTTAGCTCAGCCAAAAAAAAAAATGACATGGAGGAATCTTAAATGCATATTAGTAAGTGAAACAAGCCAACCTGGAAAAGGCTACATAATGCATGTGAGTCCATCCGTATGACATTCTAGCAAAGGCAAAACTGTGGAGACATTGAAAAAGACCAGTGGTTTCCAGGGGTTGTGGGGGAGGGGAGGGACAAATAGAGAGTCCAGAGGGGTTTTAGGGCATCAAAGATACTCTGTGCAATACCATAATGATGGATACATGTCATTTATCTAAACCCCAACATCATCCTCAAAATAATTAATTCAAGATGAGAACAAATCTAAATAAAAAAGGGAACCAAAATGCTTTTAGCAGAGAGCATAGGAAAATATCTTTATGACCTCAAGGTAGGCAAAGATTTCTAAGGACACACACACACAAAACCCCACTAACTGTACAAGAAAAATAGTGATCAATAAAAGCAAAATTTAAGCTCAGTTCATTGAGAGATACCATTCAGAGAATGAAAAGACTGAACAGCTCTGGTGACAACCACAGACTGGTTAGTGGCAGAGGGCCCCAGACACTTCTACCAGCTTCCCACTCTCCTGCCCCAAAGTCTTGGACCTTTGAAAGAGCTTGTCAAGCCCTACCCATCTTTTCTCTCTCTTAGATGGATAGGTGGACAGCTTGTGAAGTTTGCATCTGGCCCTGACCAATTCAAGAGCTTTCTTGCCTAACTGTGAAGCCTACATCTCCAGTAACATTTCTGCAAATGCCAATCAGCCATGGTTTTCTCAACCTCCTTTTTAATATTCAATTGGTAGCCAAGTGGCACAAAAGGCCTGAAGAATTACATTTTTAATATCGTGATGTAAGTGACAGTTCTGAAACTGCTTGCACCTTACCTCAGCTTGCTCAGGAAGCATCTTGTGTAGACTTTATACTGTGAAGACTAAAGGCATTTCATATCTGTAGCCCTTCACAAAGCACAATTACGTAAAATTGCACACAAGCTCCGCAACACACAGGGATTATAACTGTCATTTTCTGATGAGCACATTGAGGTTTCTGAGAATTCCTGTAACCTGTCCTTCCCCTGTCTAGTAAGTAAAGGTGTGACGTTCAGACCCCGACCCTCAGCCTCCAAGTCTAGACGTTTCACTTCCTTGTCAGGCCTGGTGCTGAGACATGGCAGAAATAGTCTCACTCACTCTGCTTGATCATCACAGGAGTGAATCTGTGTGCAAACACTTGGCAGAATTTACAGAACGATGGCGGAACCAAGCAGACAATTTGCCTCTCTCAGGATGACCCAACGATGGCGGAACCAAGCAGACAATTTGCCTCTCTCAGGATGACCTTGTGTCGTGTGAGCAGCCAACCTGGAGCTGCCGAAGGCTTAGGGCAACTGAAGATTTTGTTTGGGTAAGCAGTGCTAAGAACTCCAAGTATGAGCAGACCAGTCAGATTTTACTTAAACTGGGACTCCTTTGATGACTAGTTACCAGCAGAGGTGGAGAAGGAAATGTCCCCACTCCAGTACTCTTGCCTGGAGAATCCCATGGATGGAGGAGCCTGGTGGGCTACAGTCCATGGGGTCGCAAAGAATCGGACACGACTGAGCGACTTCTCTTCCCTTTCCCTTTACCAGTAGAGGGGACGTGAGCAAACTGCTCAAAAGACAAGAGAGCTGAAAAGATGGCAGGTAAAACAAAACCAGCAGATGCTGGGATTTCAGTGGTGGGGCAGGACTGTATGACAGGCTTCATGGTACATATTACAGTTTTTCAAAGGCATTGGCCAGCCCATTTATTTTCTATTTTGCAAAGCCTTTCACAACTTGATCTCATGGTGGTATCATAATGTGTTTTGTGCCACACATAGGCAAGCAGCTCAGTCGCTCAGTTATGTTTGACTCTTTGCGACCCCATGGACTACAGCATGCCAGGCTTCCCCGTCCATTGCCAATTTCTGGAGCTTGCTCTAACTCATGCCCATCAAGTTGGTGATGCCATCCAGTCATCTCCTCCTCTGTTGCCCTCTTCTCCTCCTGCCTTCAATTTTTCCCAGCTTCAGGGTCTTTTCCAATGAGTCAGTTCTTCACATCAGGTGGCCAAAGTATTGGAGTTTCAGCTTCAGCATCAGTCCTTCCAATGCATATTCAGGACTGATTTCCTCTGGGATTGACTGGTTTGATCTCCTTGCTGTCCAAGGGACTCTCAAGCAAACCAAGGCACTAATACTATGTTCGAGATATTTCTTCAGAGAACAAGAAAAGTCTCTCCCCAAATTTCTACTTGATAACACCTCTCTCCCCTTCTCAAATCCTCCCATTCTCCATAAGACAACATCAGCAAAAAACAATATGATGGATGAAATCAGAATAACATGCCTTCATAACTTCACAAATTGCTCCAAGAAAGAAGAGAACAGATTTCAAATTTGCACAATAAGATATGGAATCATCTTATTGGGATGTAAGCCACCTAGCTATTACTGGAAATTACTGCTTCGTTATCACAGTTTCTACAAGGTAGAATGTGGTGGAGTCAGGAAGCATTCTGAGTCATTTCCAAAAATACTTTTAAGAGAAGTTTGCAAATAGTACTATTTTTTATGGGAGGAACAATTTTGCCAACAGTTTCTTTTCAAGTCTTACCAAGTAATATATTACTTTCTGAATCAGAAATAAGTCTAACCAGAATTTTTAAAGGACATAGTAATAAAAGTTCTTTTGGAGTATATAGTAGATACTTAAAATAGAAGTAAAGAAAGCTAAGGGCTTCCCTGGTGGCTCAGAGGTAAAGAATCTGCCTACCAATGCAGAAGATGCAGGTTTGAACCCTGGGTCAGGAAGATCCCCTGGAGAAGGAAATGGCAGCCCACTCCTGTTTTCTTGCCTGGGAAATCCCATGAGTAGGCTAAGTAGGGCAGAGTAGGCTGGCAGGCTACTGTCCATGGGGTCGTAAAACAGTCGAATACAACTTGGCGACTAAACAAAAAATAAGGCTAAAGTGGGTGAGTTTTCATTTAGTACTAGTGATACTTTCAGTTCAGTTCAGTCTCTCAGTCTTGTCTGACTTTGCGGCCCCATGGACTGCAGTACACCAGGCTTCCCTGTCCATCACCAACTCCCGGAGCTTGCTCAAACTCATGTCCACTGAGTCGGTGATGCCATCCAACCACTCATCCTTGTCATCCCCTTCTCCTCCTGCCTTCAATCATTCCCAGTATCAGGGTCTTTTCCAATGAGTCAGCTCTTCCCATCAGGTGGCCAAAGTATTGCTGTTTCAGCTTCAGCATCAGTCCTTCCAATGAATATTCAGGACTGATTTACTTTAGGATGGACTGGTTGGATCTCTTTGCAGTCCAAGGGACTCTCAAGAGTCTTCTCCAACACCACAGTTCAAAAGCATAAATTCTTTGGCACTCAGCTTTCTTTATGGTCCAACGCTCACATCCATACATGAGTACTGGAAAAACCATACCTTTGATACAGGCATGATAAAGTGATACTCTATCATGGCTATAGTTTGAAAGGCAGCATTTAGGATCTGTAAGTAAGATTTACTTTAGTAATAAAGGATCCAGCAGCTCCTGCTGTATTAGGGGTTGTAGAATGACTTTTCAAAAAAGCCTTTGTTTTTTTTAAATGAACTTTTTCTTTTAGAACAGTCTTAGATTCACAGAAAAAAATGCAAAGATCGTACATGGAGTTCCCACACAGCCACACCCTGTTTCCCTGATTGTTAACTTTGTATGTTATACCTTTATATATTTGCTAGAATTAATGAACCTATATTGATGAATTATTATTAACTAAACCCCATATTCACAAGGCTTCCCTGGTGGCTCAGACGGTAAAGCATCTGCCTACAACACGGGAGACCCGGGTTTGATCCCTGGGTTGGGAAGATTCTCTGGAGAAGGAAATGGCAACCCACTCCAGTACTCTTGCCTGGAAAATCCCATGGATGGAGGAGCCTGGTAGGCTACCATCTATGGGGTCGAAAAGAGTCAGACACGACTGAGTGACTTCACTTTCACTTTCACTTTCAAACCCCATATAAGAGCCAACCCATTGGAAAAGACCGGGATGCTGGGCAAGATTGAAAGCAAAAGGAGAGGAAGGCGACAGAGGATGAGATGGTTAGACAGCGTCATCGGCTCAATGGACATGAATTTGAACAAACTTAAGAGAGATGGTGAAGGACAGGGAAGCCTGGTGTGCTGCAGTCCATGGGGTTGCAAAGAGTCAGACACGACTTAGTGACTGAACAGCAAAACCTTATTCAGGTTTCCCTAATTTTTTGCTTAATGTCCTTTTCTGCTCCAGGATCCCATTTAGGACACCATGTTACATTTCATCCTCATGTCTCCTTTGGCTCCTCCTGACTGTGACAATTTCTCAGACTTCCTTTGTTGTTAATGACCTTGACAGTTTTGAGGAATGCTGGGTAAGTTATTTTGGAGACTGTTGCTCAGTTGGGATTTGTCTGAGGTTTTGCTCATAATTAGACTGAACTTATTGGGTTTTGGAAGGAAGATGACAGAGGTGAAGTGTTATTCTCATCACGTACATCAAGATACACACTACCAACATGACTTACTACCATGGGTGTTAACATGATGATGTTTTCTTTTACTGGGGAAGCAGGGAACTTACTGAAGGATGGGCCAGAACTCGAAACTCCAGGCATTTGTAGGAGAGGTTGAAGGGGAAGGGGCCTGAGTGTCAGACTCCATGACAGAAGGAAAAAACCAGAGAAACCTGACAAAGCAGGGACCTATGGGTGGTTTACATGCATGCATGCTAAGTCGCTACAGTCGTGTCCAACTCTTTGTGACCCTATGGACAGTAGCCCACCAGGCTCCTATGTCCATGGGATTCTCCAGGCAAGAATACTGGAGTGGGTTGCCATGCCCTCCTCCAGGGGATCTTCCCGACCCAGAGATCGAACCTGTGTCTCTTTTGTCTCCTGCACTGGCAGGTGGGTTCTTTACCACTAGCACCACCTGGGAAGCCCCCCTAAGTGGTTTAAACTGCCTACTAATGAGAGTGCTTCCTAGGGGGAAGAAGTTGCACCCTGTGCCTGGTCTCACCAGCGGTCTGGTGAGTGGATGCCCAAGAAGGATTTTGATCATGCTGCAAAGAAGCCCTGGGATCCTCTGTGTGGAGTTGGAGGGTGGAGAGGGAAGGAGAGGTGGTTCAGGTGGGAGTAATTTACAAACAAGGGTATTTGCTTAGCAGGCAGAGGCCATGTTTAAAATGGGAGCCCACTAAAGGGAGTAAATTAAGGCACAAGCATTACAAAGATGTGGCACAAACCTGGCTGGTAGGAGAAACAGGCCTGAGATTTGAATCCAAGGGTTAGAAGGCGCAGAGCAGGGGGACATCTGAGGGCAGGCTAAAAGGGTCTAGGGCAGCTCAGGGGCTGCAGGGCTGGAAGGTGGAGCCAGCGAGTCTGTAAGGAAGCTGTGGGCACGGCATACCAGGCCTCAGCCACGCTTCCCTCCCTTTGTCCACTGCAACTGGGTGATGGATGGTTCCATCACCCTCCAGGACTCTGCCTGGCAGGCCAGCCAGAATTCTCCTGGGCCCTGGGCTTGTGCCTGTGCTCCCGATTGGAAGGTCCCCCAGGCTGCTCCAGGATGTCCCCTATGTGCCCCATCCTGTCCTCCTTATCACAGCTGCAGGCAGCCTGAGAGGCATTCCTCTTGCCTGAGTCATGGCCCCAGGCCCCCAGCTGCCTTTCCTTCAGCTTGGCCTAGGGGCCAGCCCCCGTCCATCCCACCTTGTTGCTTGTCCCTTTACTTGTCAAGAATACTGCAGATGTATTCTTACTGCCTATATGGAATGGCAGTTATTAGCCAAAGCAAATCTCCCATACTTAAGGTAGCCCTTTTCCCTTTCTGCCTCCTTCTCAAGATCTAGCCTATCCCATCCCTATTGGGCCCCACCCCGATCATAGCATTATCTGTATTGTTGTTTATAACCTAGGTTTCCTTGACTGTTACAGCGCCATTTGATCAGAAGTCTATGTTTTTAGGTTTGGTTGGTGCACGCTATCCACCCGCTGTCGACTTCTGAATTTCTGAGGTGAGAGATCCCATACAGGCCATCAGTGTATGTGAACTCAGCTGTGTCCGACTCTTGTGACCCCATGGACTGTAGCCTACCAGGCTCCTCTGTCCGTGGGATTTTCCTGACAAGAATACTGGAGTGGGTTGTCATTTCCTACTTCAGGGGATCTTCCTGACCCAGGGATCAAACCCATATCTCTTGCGTCTCCTGCATTGGCAGGTGGATTCTTTACCACTGAGCCATCAGAGAAGTCCTCTGACCTTCTCCTTGCTTATTGATGTCTTATCTCCCTGAGCACCTTGAACCCTCCTACAGCAGGGGACTTCCATTCCCCACGGGAGCGGATGAATGAATGAAAAGGGAACAAGCACAATGTTGCCTAATGTGTAAACCAAAAGATTTTGAATTTGTTGAATTAACTGGAAAATTTGAGACCAGGTGGATCTTATTTTTCTAGATAATTGGCAGACCCCCGGAATCCTGCCATATTGAATTTCAAGTTGAAAATATCTCTAATACCCCCTAATTTGGGGCTAAATTTTGTGCTAATTACTAGATTGTAGATAAGCAACAAGGTATTATGTTGGTTTTAGAAAATGTATGGAAGGAAAACTTAAAATTGAAAGCATTCTCTCCATGGCCATTGACGTTTTTACCCAGAAATGACAGTGAGACTGCCTATTATCCCCACAGCACAGCTGATGTCAGGGGCTATTTATTCTGAGCATAACCTTCTCATGTTTGAGAATTATTCTATAAACACTGAATGCCCATTATGTATCAGGCAAGATGAGTAGGAATTTCTAGTCATTTTTCCCTAAAAGGAAATATTTCCTAGTGTATTTATTTCTTCAATCCCCATGATTTAGTCAATAGATGTTTACCAAGCTCTACCATGTGTCAGATGCTCTCAGTGTCAGCCTCCATGCCCTGAAAGGGCTCAGCCTATGGGCTGCCAGGACTCCAAGGGGCACTTGTGGGGGGTGGGGGCAGGGAAGGCACAAGGAAGCTTTCTGGTGGAGGTAACTGCTAAGCTGAGTGCAGAGGGATAAGGGAACTCTCCAAGCCATAGGGTAGGATTTCCCAGCCTCCAGGATCTCACGCCTGAAGATCTCAGGTGGAGCTGATGCAATAATAATAGAAATCAAGTGGACAATAAATGTTATATGCTTGAATCATCCCGAAACCATCTCCAACCCTGGTGCCTGGAAAAACTGGCACAGTCCCTGGTCCCCAAACTATTGGGAACCACTGCCATAGGGGGCAAGAAATGAGCTCCCCATGTCGTGGGAAATGAAGTGTGGTATTGGACTCCACTTTTTTGAAAGGAGACACTAGGCCGGAAATTCAAGTGAGAATTTAGAAGCACTCTTTTATATCTGGGTCACAGCTCTGAGGAGAAGCCAGGATGCCAGTCTCCATCCCTCCATCAGGCTCTGCTCCTTGAGAAGGGGTGAGGCTTGGTAAGTGGCGATTCCAGAGAAGCCAGGGCACATCCTCCCAGACCCCTTTCTTCTTCCCAGCAGCCCCACGACCAGCTCAGACCATGACTCCCGCACAGCCCTGGGCAGATAGCCCAATGTCCCTGGGCTTCAGTTTCCATCACAATTAAAATGGAAGCAGTGATGCTCTCTGATTAGGAGCTGTTTCTGGGTTCTTCTTCCAACTCTCATAAAATGCAAACCATGCTAGGCACCTAAATGAGTTCATGCTGGTCTCAGCATTGTGCATATGGTGACAGGAAGCCTCTGCCCGTGGTGAGGGGTGTGTAGACAGAATGGGGCTGGGCCCTTCCTTACAGAAAGGACCTGAGCCTAGGACAGAAGGTGAAAGGAAACAGTGCCAGTCTTGGAGCTCTGTTGCTGGCCCTACCAGTCCCTGTTGACTCTGATTTGTAAGACAGAACAGAAGCTATAGTTTCTGGAATAATCCTGGGTCACAGACTTTTCAGAAAAGGAAGGCACCTCACCTCTCATCACTCCTACCCACCCACCCTTGATTTAATCAAGACAAACTGTTCTTTTTCATGAGATTGAATGACTCAGACAGGAACAAAACAACAGTTTAAATAAATATCCTATCCGGCAAAGCCATCGAGCATTTTCAGCCTAGCTGGTGGTTTTCACTTAATCACTTATGAAGCATGTGAGTCTCAGAAGCCTCACTGCCGGGTGTGGTGATGCCTGTGGAAGGTAGTTTAGAAGGCATGTGTTCACCCAGTCTCCTTTAGAGAAAGTGTGTTGGTCAGAGTTCTCCAGAGACACAGAGCCAGTGGGATATGTGTATATACATGTAGAGAGAGATTGATTTTAAGGAATTGACTCATATGATTGGGCTTCCCTGGTGGCTCAGCTGGTCAAGAATCCGCCTGCAATGAAGGAGACCTGGGTTCAATCCCTGGGTTTGGAAGATCCCCTGCAGAAGGGAACAGCTACCTATTCCAGTATTCTGGCCCGGCGAATTCCATGGACTGTATAGTCCATGGGGTCGCAAAGAGTCGGACACGAATGAGCGACTTTCACTTTCACATGATTGTGGGGCTGGCCATTCTGCAATTTGAAGGGCAGGCCAGCAGGCTGGAGACCCAAGGAAGAGCTGAGCTTGCAACTTGAGTCCAAAGGCAGCCTGGAGGCAGAATTCTCTCTTCCATGATTGCTTTCTTTTTCTCTTAAGGCCTTCAACTGATTGGATGAATCCCACCCATATTATGAAGAGTAAAGTGCTTTATCCAATGTTCACTGGTTTAAATGCTAATCTCATCTGAAAAATATCCTCACAGGGACATCTAGACTGCTGTTTGACTAAATATCTGGGCACTGTGCTTGAGAGCGTCTCAGGTGGCTCAGTGCTAAAGAATCTGCCCACCAATTCAGGAGATATAGGAGACATGGGTTCGCTCCCTGGGTTGGGAAGATCCCCTGGAGGAGGAAATGGCAACCCATGCCAGTATTCTTGCCTGGAAAATTCCATGGACGGAGGAGCCTGGCAGGGCTACACGCCATGGGGTCGCAAAGAGTTAGATACGACTGAGTGTGCACACACAGACACACCCATGGCTGAGGCGTGTTACACAGAGAGCTAACCACCACAGAACAGTCCTGGCCTGGTCATTTCTGCATTCTGGTGGTATACCCAGGCAGTCCCTGTGCTCTGTTTCATCCTCCTTAGGTAGCTCCAGGCCAATCTTTTCCTGCCAGAGGACGCAGGGCTAAAAGGACTCTGCATGTGGATAGAGGAGCCTGGCTCACTGCCCCCACTGACTCCCAGTAGCTGAGCAGTTTCTTATCTTGGACTTCAGATTCCTCAGTGTAAAGTGGGCATGCTTTTCTACTGGCCTCACAGGATTGTCATGGGCATTAAATGGAAATAACCTTTGCACTCTGTTAGGTACAGTCTTTGTGTTGTGAGAAAGAGCCAGCGTTCCCCGGCTTGGAGTAGAGGGTGGGGGCAGAGAGGGTCCTGCGTCATCCAGGTGGTGAGGGGGGCTTTCCTTGTGGACCAAGGCAGCCTGGGAAGGAGCGCCCAACCTCCAGGATGAACCTGAATTCTGCGGGAAAGTGAATTCTCCCCACCCAGAGCTCCTAAATTGAGGGGTTTTTTTTTTGCTCTTTTAAAATTACTTTGTGTTCTCTCCAAAAATTCCTAAATTTCCTAACTTCCTCTCCTTCATCACTCCTTCCCCCAAATCCACTCTCTTCTCCAAAGGAGGCAGCTGTTAACTTGTTGGCATAAATCATTTCACACTTTCTCATTTATTTATTTGCTGTTGGTACTATAAAAATGGAGTTTGGGGACTTCCCTGGTGGTCCAGTGGCTAAGACTGTGCTCCCAGTGCATGGGGCCCGGGTTCCATTCCTGGTCAGGGAACTAGATCCCGCATACTGAAAATAAGAGTTCACTTGTAGCAGCTAAAGCTCCTGCATGCTGCAACTAAGACCCAGCACAGCCAAAAATAAATCATTTTTTTAAAATGGGGTTTGTCTATGGCTTTGTGATTTTTAAAATTCACTTAGCAATATACCATGCATGGTTTCTCATATCTGACTCTTTGTATGTGTACATACTCAGTGGTAACTGCCTCTTTGCCACCCCATGGACTATAGCCCACCAGGCTCCTCTGTCCATGGGATTCTCCAGGCAAGAATACTGGCATGGGTTGCCATGCCCTTCTCCAGGGGATCTTCCTGACCCAGGGACTGAACTCATGTCTCCTGCATTGCAGGCAGATGCTTTACTGCTGAGATACTGGGGAAGCCCATGTGTAGTGGGTTCCCCACTCGCTTCTCATTAAATTAGAGAAAAAAGATAAAAAAGGGGGGAGGAAGTAAATTAAATAAAAAGGCTTTTTACAAAATAGAGGATGAACCTCACTGTAGACCCAAGACATCAGATTTCTGAGAATGTCCGGAGTGTTCTCTGCAGAGGGTCCTGGCTGGGCAGTTCTACTGCCAAGGCTGCCTTTGCCCCCCAGACCCACTGTGCACCCCCAGTCCTCATGGACACCTTCCTTCCCTGGAGTCCTGCCTTGCCCTCCTTCTCTGACCCTGTACCCACGTTTGCAACTGAGGCCAAGGCACAGGTTGGCCACCTGCCACTCCGTAAGCCTAGAAAGAACAGCATCAAATTTCAGGCAGAATGGTAACGAGTGGGCACAAATATTAATACTTAGGTTGTTGTCTCTTTAACAGAAACTTCCAGGGGGGCAAGCAAAGCACTGGGGGGAATTCTGCTAGTGGGAGCTTTGAAGACACCTCATTTTCAAGGTCTGGTGTTGAAAACACCAGAAGCTCTCTTATCTTTATCTCTCCCTAGCAGTTTCCTCCCCAGTTGTTATTAGGGGAGATATCAGTCACCAAGGCCTCAGCTGGATCCCATAAAAAAAAGCCCCTGCAATATTCTACATTGCAAAAGCCCAGGCTGTGCCCTCCGAGTTCACTGGGAAGACCCAAGACTCTGAGGTCCGGGGCCAGTGGCGCTGACTCATCTTCCTGGCCCCAGCGGAGGAAAGCGGCATGTTTGGGGCACAGTGTGTGCCTGTCAGCCATCAGCATCCTGTTGGCCAGGAAAACGCTGCCTCTTCCCAGGAAGGCCTTTGTCTGCAGCTGGAACAGAATCACCAGTGGACAGAGGCCACCGAGTCATGGAAGAAAACCGGGCTGAATCCAGGGCTCCGTGTCTGTAGTGGGAAGAGGGATGCCTGTAGTTTCCCACTGAATCCTAAAACAAGTAGGCAACTTGGCCCTTCTTTTTTTTTTTTTTTTAATTGGCTGCACCACGTGATATGTGCAACCTTAGTTCCCTGACCGGGGATCTAACCCAATCCCCCTACATTGGAAGGCAGATTCTTAACCACTGGAAGGAATGAAGTTCCTGAAGGATTGCCAGGGAAGTCCCCCTTTTTTTGTTTTTAAGGGTTTCCTGGTATAAGTATTACAACACACTTATTTACTTAGTTACTTACACCTTCCCTTGCTCCATTAAAAAGGTAAACCAGCTTATAAAAACACACAGAATAAAGGATAGAAGAAGTGACCAAGGCAATGAAGAGAGCAAGGAAAAGAGTGATGGAGGTAATAATAGGATGAAGACACAGGAATGAATTTCAGATGAAGCTGTTCAGTTACTGCAAGTGGGCTGCAAATTTGGGTCCAAGAGTCCTTAGCAGCCAAAGAAAAGAGACAGAATAACCAGGCACAGAGTGTACACATCAACAAGTTAGGAAAAAATCCACCTTTTGAATGCAGAGACCAGGGGGAGGTGAGGACCACCATTCACACTAGCTGGGCGTGTGGGCCAGGGGCTGAGTTAAATGCTCTTTTTTAAAAAAATTTTTTTTATTTGGCTGTGCCAGGTGTTAGTTGTGGTGCTTGGGACCCTCGATCTTTGTTGCGGCATGCAGGCTCTTCAGGTGTGGCATGTGACATCTAGTTCCCTGACCAGGGTTTGAACCCAGGCCCCTTTGCCTTGGGATCATGGAGTCTTAGCCAGTGGACCACTAGGGAAATCCCTGAGTTAAATGCTTGTCTGACATTTTCTCATTTGATCTGGTAACCATGTCGGGCGAATGACAATGATAACGAAACTGAGAATTTGAGAATAAGTTAGTAATTTGTCCAAGACCAGAGAGTTAGTCAACTATAGAAATGAGATTCAAACCCAGACTATGAGCCTCCATGTTTGGGTGCCAAAGTAGAAAGCTCACCCCACAAGGCAGTGGGGGGCCCTTGGGGTATTTCTGCAGCAGATGCAATAGAGATTTTGGTAGGACTGTGTCTCCTCACCTGTTTCAGTACAATTCCTAAATATAGGCACAAAGGCATAAATGCCGTTAAAATTCTGTGGAAGCAGTGCCTTCAACTAAAACAATTTGTTCGGGTGCTTTGTTCTCTGATGATTTAATTCCCATCTCTGTATAGATGTATAAACATTGCAGAGCCTACCAGGAAGTATATCAATAGTTATTTTCTCAAGCCACATTCATTTTAACATATCCCAAACCCACTCTAGTATATTTTATTTATTCCCTGGAAGAAACTAGAAGCTGATGTCTTTAGTTTCTCCACTCCCACGCCTGCCCCTACATGGGAAATACTCTCACAGCCTTCCAGGCTAACGGAACCCACAACGAAGACCTCTATTAACAACGTCTTGAGGACAACTTCCTCTGACTTGTGATTCTTTTCTTACAACACATCCTGTGTGAAATGCTTTGAGAACTGGGTATTCCCTCTATTCACGACCATACAATATTTAGCAGCGTTTCTCAAACTTTCAGTTTGCATAAGCCCCTTTATGCTCATGCAGACCACCAATTTAGGTAAAAAAAAAATCATCACAATTTTTAGTAATAAAAATGTCATTCTTAAAAAAACCTTTTCATTATAAAGAAATTCAAACACCTATGAAAGCTGAATAGTATAATGAACCTCTGTGTACCTACCACTCAGCTTCAACAGTTACTGACTCCCGGCCAATCTTCTTTCAACACTATTCCCATCCCCTTCCTGTCTCCTGAATTATCCTGAAGCAAATCCCAGATAGCACATCATTCCATCCATAAATATTTCAGCATGTGTTTCTAAAAGATATGAATCCTTTCTTTTAACATTACAAGACCATAATCACAGCTCAAAATATTCATAAGGGTTCCTAAAAACTATTCAGTATCAAATTTCAAATTGTCTCAAAAACCTTTTTGTTGTTGTTTGAACCAGAATCCAAATAAGGCCTGAACATTCCCACCAGATAAAACATTATTTTAAATATTACTAATCATTTCTTACACTTGTAAGAGGACAACATTTTCAGTCCCTCCCCAGGGTATCTGTCCTCTTTTCTGGTTTCTTTACCCTGTACTCCCCCAGTTTATTTCCTTCCTTTTTAGCTTTGCTAAGTTAAGACCCCCAATTCACAGTTATAGGTTGCTGGGTACAGCATCTGGTGCTGATGTTGCTTTCTGATGGCCCTGGATTCAGAAGGCACAGACATCTCACTGATAGTACTTTTGGCCCAATTACAAACCACATTCAAAATCCAGAATGATGCATGCTTTTACCTGGGAGATGGGTACCCCTCATCCACACAGACTGCCCCCAGCTCTGGAAAGCATCTGCCCAACATTCCAGGTCATTCTAAACTGTGTCCACTAATAGATGGCTTTCTTCTCTCAAAGACAAGTGTCAGATACCGGAAAGAGTCAAACTTAGAGCAGACTGGACCTCAGATTGGTTTTATGAAAACAACCTGGTTTCTCAGCTACCTGTTTTCTCTTTTAAAGGACTGAGTTCATCCTTTGGACACTACAGGCCAGCGCCAGAACTGACAAGGTATCTCAGACTGATCACCAGTGGATGTGCTGCGACGCACAAAGTCCCGTGTCATCCAAAGATGTGGAAAGGCCCTCTGCAGGCAGAGGGGTGGGGGTCAGACTGTTAGAAAAAGCAGTTAAAAGGACACCAAGAACGTCCAGGCAAGAGGCGAGGTTGGGTAGGAATGGGGCTGATAAGCGAGAAAGGAGTAGTGTGAGAAAAGGATCAGAGATTGGGTCCAAAGTGAACATGAGGAATAAATATAGAAGAGGGAGGAATCTTCAGTGACATTCAAGTTTCTGACTCCAGGGCTGGTTGTTGTTCAGTGGCTCAGTCATGTCCAACTCTTTGAGACCCATGAATCGCAGCACGCCAGGCTTCCCTGTCCATCACCAACTCCCAGAGCTTGCTCAAACTCATGTCCATCGAGTTGGTGATGCCATCCAACCATCTCATCCTCTGTCGTCCCCTTCTCCTCCCGCCTTTAATCTTTTCCAGCATCAGGGTCTTTTCCAATGAGTCAGTTCTTTACATCAGGTGGCCAAAGTATTGGAGCTTCAGCTTCAGCATCAGGCCTTCCAAAGATTATTAAGGATTGATTTCCTTGAAGATTGACTGGGAATCATGAACAGACACACCCACATACATAGGAACCCCCTTCCAAACTGCTCGTGGGCCTGGGGTATACAGAGACGGCTGATCTGTGAATCAGAAAACATATTTCATGGGAAATACTCTCTTTATAGTTGCCGCAAGAGTCTCATCACTGACTGCACAACAGACTCATCCAGGGAGTTTAAAATAAATACCATGCCCAGCCCTCCTCCTGTATTACCTACCTCCGGCTTGGAACAACTGAATGCCAACCTCTGTGTACTTTGGCCCCTGCCCACTGCAGAGGTGATGCTTTCATACAGTGGGACTGAGAACACTGGACCAGGCGTGCACAGCGAGGGCACCAGGTTACCTGCCTGTTCAGGACTGCTAGGAGGACTCCTTGGAGCTGCTCACAGCCCGAAGCTTAGTTTGGCTCAGCCTGGATCCCCGTTGCTTGGGGTGAGAGAAGTGACCTGACCTTCAGAACTCAGCTCTCTGGCCAAAATAAGGGCTGGCAAGGAAGACCTGGCAGGGGAACAGGAAAGAAGGGAGCCAGGTGTCCGGCACACGTGCTTCCCCTCTGGCTGCAGAAGGCGGCGGTCTCACCCTCCTGTGCCTCACAGTCATGGCGGAATACGGGTCAAATGCAGATGCCCGGGCCCCACTCCCTGCACTGGTTAGAAGTCTAGTGTGTAGCCCAGGAATCTGCATTTAACAGATCCCAGGTGACTTCCAGAGAGCGGGTGGCACACCTCCACTGCCCATCCCCAACCTTGAGAGGCCCGCAGGGGTCCGTGGTCCCCACCATGGATATGTGCCCAGTGGGGGCCCTCTTTCTTCCTGGACGTGGCCCAGGAGAGTCTGAAGTCAGGACTGAGGTAGCGGCCAGCAAGCAGGGTTAAAAATGATTAGAACTGCCATTTCTAGACGTGGTTAGAACTGGATAGTGGGCCACTAACCAAACGGGGGCCCTTCCTGGAAAAGAAGTGCACCTGCCCCAGGCGTTCTGCGTGTCACAGACGGTGGAAGTGGGGCAGGAAGGTCCCGTGACTCACTGGCTCCTTGATTTCAACAGAAATGTGGGTTTCCCAGGCCGAGTGCAGGAACCCAGGGAGCAGCCTCTGGCCTTGCAGAGAACTTCTGTGTCGGCGGTGGGTTTCAAAGTGCAGCTTCTGGGTCAGCAACATCAGTCTCGTTAGTTAGAAATGAAGATTCTCAGGCCCCGCCCCTGATCTACGGCTAAGACACCCTGCTGGGGGCGGGTGTCTGAGTTACACTGAGGCCTCAGATGGTTCTGTTAGTGCTTAGTGCCTCAGCGAAGCCTTGAGTGCTTCAGGGCCCACAGGCTTAGGAAAGGTCCCCGCTCTCCTGGCCGTCAGCCAGTCCCTTTTCATGGGGGAGGGGGAAGCACACAGCACCCCTCCCACCCCCCTTACCCCGCCCAGCTACGGGGCAGGGGCTGAATGACGCAGGATTCCAGGCAGCTGCCGCTGGCCCTGCAGGCAGCCCCCAGCCGACTCTCGACTTTGTTTTCCCTTTCTCTCCTCCAATACTTTGGCCACCTAATGCGAAGAGCCAACTCATTGGAAAAGACCCTGATGCTGGGAAAGATGGAGGGCAGGAGAAGGGGCCGACAGATGAGATGGCTGGATGGCATCACCAACTTGATGGACATGAGTCTGAGCAAACTCTGAGAGTTGGTGATGGACAGGGAAGCCTGGCGCGTGCTGAGGTCCATGGGGCTGCAAAGAGTTGGACACAATTTAGCAACTGAAAAACACCACCACCCAGAGGGGCTTTCCCTCAGAAAGAAAAGGAACTTAGGGACCTAATCTCCAAAGCAGAGCCAGCCCCAAGGCCTGGTTCCACTCTCCCCTCCCCAGAGACTTGCGGGAGTGGGGCTCAGAGGGGCTCAAAGCCCATCTCCTCCGGGCCCAGACTGCTTTCCTCTCGGAGGAGGGGAAGCGAGTGGCTTCCCGTGCCCAGACAGACGCCCCATGGAAGGGGTTACGAGGGTCACACCCCATACCTCCAGAAACAGGCCAGAGCTAGTGTTTCAGTCAGCTCAGGCTGCTTTAAATGCCGCAAACCAGTCAGTGGCTTACCTAACAGGTTCTGGAGGCCGAGAAGAGAGGCTGATTCAGAGACCAAGGCCCAAGGCAAGGACCAAGCCAGGGCAACAGGGTGAGCTCCTCTGTGCTTTCTCCTCCAGCCCCAGTTCTGGACCTCTTCCAAGCATTCTGATCAGAGACAGAGATGAACGTGCTCAAAGCGGGGGTCACAGGGATCAGGGATAATCCAGCCTTACTGTCAGGATGCATCGTAGAGTCTTTAAATGTGTTATAAGAGACTCCATAGCTTTGAAGCCAAAATTCGAGGACTTACTCGGGCTAAACTAAAAGCACAATTTTCTACTTTCTTGTCAAACAACTTTATTTGAGGCAACAACTGAAGTATAATTTAATTCAACAGGAAATATCACACTTGGAGGGAAAACAGAAAAAAAAAAAAAAAAAAACCCTCCTTCAATGAAAGCCAAACATTCTTTCCAAGGCACAGCACTGACATTTCCAGATTGACAGCAGGAGTTTGTTTCCATAAAACAAAATCTTGAGCCCAGAGTCTGCCTTGGGAAATGGTTTTCCACCTCATCTCCGTTTCTCCAGGCTCAGGGAACGATGCTCGTGGCTTTCCTCAGGGCCAGGTAGCCCGTGACCACGTCGGACGGCAGCCGTCGAATGTAGGAGAACTCTTCGATGGTGCTGAAGCGCAGCTTGCTCTGCGGGTCCGTGTAGTTGGCCTGGGTGAGAAAACAGGCAGAGAGAAGGGCAGAGAGGTGTTCTTGGCAGTGAGATTCAAGTTCAAGTTAAAAATTAGTTTTCTGGCTTTTACTCAAAGTGCAATCAATGTATCTTCATCATGTCTGACTCTGTCACCAAGAACGCCAAATCACTCACTGTGGGAAAGACACGTTAATCTCCCTAGACTTGAGAGATGCTTCAGGGTACGGACAGGAAAGAAGGGGAATAACCACAGCAGACACCTGGGGAAATCTGCTTGGCGCCTCAGGGCGGCAGGCACCCGTCCAGACTGCACCCGTCCCCACTCCACCTACTCCAGGGGTGCTCCTCTACTGCTACCCCCGCCCCAGGCCTCTCCCAAGGCTCCCCGAAGGGCTCCCCTGCAGGGCTGGGATGGCCAGCCCACCTCCTTCCACTGGAAGGGACTGCCATCAACACCCGCAGCCAGGGGCATCGTCACAACCTGCAATTCTGATCATGTCTTTTCTCATGAAATCTCTCAACAGCTCTTCTCTCTGCTCTCAGGACAAAGGTGCAAGGCCACAGCACGGCTCCTCAGACACTGCCTGGGATCCCCCCCTTCCCGAGCCTCTTCCTCAGCCACGTGTCCCCCACTCTCTGGTTCCAGCTACCCTGGCTCTGACGCCCTCCTTCCTGTCCTGCCCATTCGCCCTTTCCTTGCTCAGCAATCACCTTCAGGGCTCAGCCCCCAAAGTCATATCATCTGGGAAGCCTTATCTGCCCCTGTAGGCGGGTCAGGACCCCACCCCGGCGTTCACCTCAGCACCTCTGTCTCCGGTAGAATGCATAGCTCTGCTGCTTTTACGTTTATTATCTGCGTGATTCTGACTGAAGTCTAGGCTGTGAGGCTCCATGAGGCCAGAACCCCGTGGTCTGCTTATCACTGGATCCCAGCTGCATTGTCTCCTGGCGCAATGCAGAGCACACAGTGGGCCTACGGCGAGTGCTTGTCCCACAAATGAGGGATGAGTGGGTGGACGAACAAACGAACGACCAGCACAAGCACGGAAAAGAGAAGTTGTTTCTGCTGACATATCACACTTCTCTTTTGGCCTGTTCTCCCCATTTGCACAGTGGAGAAAATACTCACTCACTGTCTACCTCAGGGCACACGGCTCCTACAGACTTTGAAACAGAAAACACGAGGGTGAGTCATTTGGAATTCCTTTAAGAAATTAGAAAAGATGCCACTAACGTCTAGACAGATAACAGCCAATTACTCAAGTGTGGATCGTCTGTGCCAGCGCCGGTCGACTGCGTGGACCCAGACGCCCAGCGATGTGATGATTTCAGGAGGGAGAGAGGCTGGGTGAAGAGGCAACAAGCTGAAGAGACTGAGTCATGAGTTTCTCAATCTCTAAAAAGTCTCAGTTCTACCACGGAGAGCTTCCTAAAGCGTTTAAGGTTTGCATATCAGGAAACTGAGATTATTCCTAAAAAGCTAAGATTAATTAAAGCTCTATACAAAACAAACCTTTGATCCTTTGACTTAATCTAGCAACTGCCTCTCTGTACCACATTTCCTTCAGTGACGCTCGTGTAAAGGAAGGCTTAACTAAAAAAACAGCAGCGGGTCCCTTCAGAGGGACCACGAGGCAGCGAGATGCACTGACTGGCAGAGGAGGCTGCCCTACAGTTCCCAGCAGAGGTGCCGGCGAGTGCATCTGGCTTTGATAATCTGGCCTTCGCGGATGAACCAGCCATGGCCTGCCTCCATCTCTGTGGCTGCCTCACTCCCAATATCAAGCTGTGCCGAGCCGGCCCGCCCAAGTTCAGACCTTACTGCCAGGAAAGCTGCTGAACCGATATTGCGGGACTCAGGGCACCGCTGCACCGACAGGAAGGTCGACGTAAACTTGCACAGACCGGACCTGACCGAGCGTTCTGAACAGAGGGAAGGAGGCCGGTGACCCCCCAGAGATGAACGAGCAGGGAGCTGGACTCCTGTGGTCTGTCCTCCTCTGGACTCCATCCCTCCAGCCTGGATGAAGCCAAGGCCCCCTCCCCGGAGGGCAGGCAGCAAGTGGCTTTATCGCCTCCCTTGTTGCAGGGAGCTGGGCAGCAAACGCTGGCCCCCACCTCCCCCAGGGCCGAAGCACTTTCCACAGCCTTGTAACCAGGGCTCAAGACAGGTGTGACCCTGCGGGCCTTCCGCCCAGGCCCCCACACAGGGAAACAACCCCTCACTGGAACAGATGCGTCAGTGTAAACACAAGCCTGGCTTTATTTTTTAATTACATAAGTTTAATTTATACAAGTAGCAGGTGAACATATTCTTCTCTTAAGAAAAAAAGAAAGAAAAACATTGTCAATAAGACTAAAGTCTCCTTTTACAAGTCTAAGTGCCTGCCAAGCAGGAGACTGGGTTCGATCTCTGGACTGGGAAGATCCCCAAAGAAATGGCAACCCACTCCAATGTTCTTGCCTGGGCAATCCCATCAACAGAGGAGCCTGGGGGGCTATAGTCCATGGAGCTGCAAAGAGCTGGACATGACTTAGTGGCCAAACAACAAGAAGTCCTTTATCTTCCCCTGTAGAAATCACTGCTAGGTGGGCACCTTTCCAGACTTTATATACACATACTCTTACACACACACACACACACACACACACACGCACACGCACATATGCCAGAGAAGCGCCCAGTGACTGGGTGTTGACTCTTACTTGGTAGTACCGTGCACTTACACTGCTTTGTACCACATCTTAAAAGTTTTTCCATGTTTTTACCTACACATCAACCTCACAGAACAGGATGAACCCCTACCCCACATTGAATGCGTGCTTAGTCACTTCAGTCGTGTCCAACTCTTTGTGACCCTATGGACTGTGTAGCCCACCAGGCTTCTCTGTCCATGGGATTTTCCAGGCAAGAAATACTGGAGTGGGTTGCCATGCCCTCCTCCAGGGAATTTTCCCAACCCAGGGGTTGAACTGCGACTCTTAAGTCTCCTGCATTGGCAGGTGGGTTCTTTACCACTAGCGCCACCTGGGAAGCACCCCCCCACCCCGCCCCGCCCCACCCCGGTTGACCTTTATGTTGCTTTCAATGTTCTGCTTGCGGGTTTTCTTATGAGCATTTCTGCATGAAGCTCCTTGTACACACTATTTCTCTAGGGCACTGGCTGGAAGACAAGTTGTTACATTGTAGGCCTCTATTTTCCTGTCTCCCTCAGTTCAGTTCAGTCACTCAGTCAAGTCTGGCTCTTTGCGACCCCATGAATCGCAGCACACCAGGCCTCTCTGTCCATCACCAACTCCCGGAGTTCACTCAGACTCATGTCCATCGAGTCAGTGATGCCATCCAGCCATCTCATCCTCTGTCATCCCCTTCTCCTCTTGTCCCCAATCCCTCCCAGCATCAGAGTCTTTTCCAATGCGTCAACTCTTCACATGAGGTGGCCAAAGTACTGGAGTTTCAGCTTTAGCATCATTCCTTCCAAAGAAATCCCAGGGCTGATCTCCTTCAGAATGGACTGGTTGGATCTCCTTGCAGTCCAAGGGATTCTCAAGAGTCTTCTCCAATCCCACAGTTCAAAGCATCAATTCTTCGGCGCTCAGCCTTCTTCACAGTCCAACTCTCACATCCATACATGTTCACAGGAAAAACCATAGCCTTGACTAGACGGACCTTTGTTGGCAAAGTAATGTCTCTGCTTTTGAATATGCTGTCTAGGTTGGTCATAACTTTCCTTCCAAGGAGTAAGTGTATTTTAATTTCATGACTGCAGTCACCATCTGCAGTGATTTTGGAGCCCCAAGAAATAAAGTCTGACACTGTTTTCACTGTTTCCCCATCTATTTCCCATGAAGTGATGGGACCGCATGCCATGATCTTTGTTTTCCGAATGTTGAGCTTTAACCCAACTTTTTCACTCTCCACTTTCACTTTCATCAAGAGGCTTTTTAGTTCTTCTTCACTTTCTGCCATAAGGGTGGTGTCATCTGCATATCTGAGGTTATTGATATTTCTCCCGGCAATCTTCATTCCAGCTTGTGCTTCTTCCAGCCCAGCATTTCTCATGATGTACTCTGCATATAAGTTAAATAAGCAGGGTGACAATATACAGCCTTGACATACTCCTTTTCCTATTTGGAACCAGTCTGTTGTTCCATGTCCAGTTCTAACTGTTGCTTCCTGACCTGCATACAGTTTTCTCAAGAGGCAGGTCAGGTGGTCTGGTTTTCCCATCTCTTTTAGAATTTCCCACAGATTATTGTGATCCACACAGTCAAAGGCTTTGGCATAGTCAAGAAAGCAGAAATAGATGTTTTTCTGGAACTCTCTTGCCTTTTCCATGATCCAGCAGATGTTGGCAATTTGATCTCTGGTTCCTCTGCCTTTTCTAAAACCAGCTTGAACATCTGGAAGTTCTTGGTTCACATATTGCTGAAGCCTGGCCTGGAGAATTTTGAGCATTACTTTACTAGCATGTGAGATGAGTGCAATTGAGCGGTAGTTTGAGCATTCTTTGGCATTGCTTTTCTTTGGGATCGGAATGAAAACTGACCTTTACCATTTGTTTTCCTAAGAATAGGCACCAATGTAACTCCCATCTCAAAACAACCATATAGGAGGATGTCCATTTCTGTATGTTGGTGGCAAGGCATAGAAGCCAATGTCTTCATTTCTCCCCTATTCAATGGGTCTTTTTTCTAACTATCAGTGAAACCGAACATCTATTTATCAGTTTCAGTGAAACTTAACATCTGCATTTCCTCCTTGTAATTGTCTATTCATAATCTTTCAGTTGATTCTTCTATGGGATTGCTCCCTTCTCCAGGGGATCTTCCTGACCCAGGGATCAAACCTGAAATTGCAGGCAGATTCTTTACCATCTGAGCCACCAGGGAAGCCCCTCAATGATTTGGTAGAGTTCTTTGTATATTCAGAATGTCTTAATTCTTACATACAGTGGGGCAAAAGGTTATGTATAACATGACAAGTCCTTTACCAATGGCATAAAGGGGCCTGGAACAATGCTTTTCAACATGAACAAAATTCCCTGGTGTTTCATACAGTAAAGTATCTGCCTACAGTGCAGGAGACCTGGGTTCGATCCCTGGGTCAGGAAGATCCTCTGGAGAAGGAAATGGCAACCCACTCCAGTACTCTTGCCTGGAAAATCCCATGGACAGAGGAGCACGGTAGGCTACAGTCCAAGGGGTCTCAAAGAGTCGGACACGACTGAACGACTTCACCTTCAACGTGTAAAAACCACTGTATTAGCAGATGAGCTGCCTGGTAACGGTGACGATAAAGCTATGTTCTAAGGGGCCACCCTCCAAGTCATAAACCATGGCTGCTACAAGCTCAGCACAAAATGGAACAGGGGAAAATTTCCACTTTGGACCAGAACAGAATAACTGGTGCGAGACTAGTTCTCCTTCCATAAACAGCTACTAAAATGGGTCAAATATACAAGGCAACTATTCTCTGGCAGGAGACAAGAGATAGCCTAAAACTACATTTCTCTCAAATGGAAGCTCCCTCAGGGGACCTTTCGGAAGAGACACATGCCCATGAACAGACGAAAGGAAGAGCCCACCAGACACAGCCCCCACACACGGCTCCCTTCCCCCACCCCCCACACTGCTGCTCTCCCTATTTCTTAGGCTCATTATATTTAAGGTCTGTGTTAATAAGTCTGAAGAGTATATGCTCCTCTCTGGAAGAAAAGCTAAAAACATACAACTAATCCAGAGAGGAAAACTAATAAAAAAAAAATCTTTTCTAGTGTAAAATGTGTATCATTAATTTAGTTTGTTACAGAAGTTGGAGTCATATATTTTCATAAAAAAGTAAAGAATTTAAATGAGGTATATGGGCTTCAAAAAATGAAGTGTCTCATTATTTCCACAGTTATGGGAAGAAGCCCACCTTCCAAATTTAATAATAATGAAAAAGCATGACAAAGTTCTAAAAACTTCTATACTTCATCCACATTCTGAAAATAAGGAAACAAGATTCTCTGGGGTACACTGAGGTTCATGGACTTGCCCAAGTCCCACTCATCGAACCACACTGCTGGTTTTCAAACTGTGTCCCCTAGAAGCACAACAGGGGTCCCTGTGGTGGGGAGTGGGCAGAAGGACAGAGGACCAGATCCACATGGGGCCACAGTGAGCAGGTGGGCTCCAGGGCATTCTGTAAAAGCTTTCATTTGGAAAAGGGATTCTGATGCTTAAAAATAAATATGAAAATCACTATCTTTACTGTAGTGCCTCTTTAGAAAAGTTTACTTTTTTTTTTTTTAAGTACAATCATCTCTAAGATGCAGGGGATTTTTTTAACTTTAGCCAAAAAAAAAAAAAAAAAAAAAATGTTTCTTTCATGTTATCTCATACAGTTAACAAGGAGAGGAAAGGAAAGTAATACCCAGGTCTCCTGCTTTCTGGAGCAATGCCTGCTCCAGGCTGCCCACACAGATGCCCCAGGTTGCTGCTGCTGCCTTTTAGTTGCCAAGTCATGTTCAACTCTTTGCAACCCCATGGACTGTAGCCCACCAGGCTCCTCTGTCCATGGGATTCTCCAGACAAGAATACTCAGAGTAAGGTTGCCATGTCCTTCTCTCGGGGATCTTCCCAACCCAGGGATAGAACCCGTGTCTCCTGCATGGCAGGCAGATTCTTTACCACCAAGCCACCTGGGAAGTCCCCGCTCTTGGTCACTGCCACTCTTAAATAACTGCATAAACGCTTCTGTACAAACCCATCACCTGTTCCCAGTACACGAGCTCCAGGCAGGACCAGTGTCGCTATTCAACACTGTCTAAATAGAGGGTACAATGAAATCTCCTTTTCGGCTCAGTGTTATATGACATAGAGGTGTGATGATACTCACAAGAAGACCTGAAACATCAGAATACTTCTTAGCTGGTTTAAAGGATGGAGGAGCATCAATACTGAAGTCTGGAAAAAAAAAAACAAGAAGCTAACTAAACTGGCTTTAAAGCATTCAGATCCCTTCCCCCTTTTCCCTAAAAATATTGCTTGATAATATTCCCAAACTTTCTACCTTGTGATTAAGTGCCCAGAGAATTCTCTGGGGAAATAATACAGGATGCCATAGGCCAAGCACAGGCTTCAAGTATGGCTCTGCCTTGTCCCCAGGGACCCTCCACTCCAGCAGAACCACCAGAAAGCTCATCAGCCCACCAGCTGCTTTCACAGTCTCTGGCTACACGGGCTGATGGTGATGAGGTGTCAACAACCCACTAATTGGATCTGAGCATCCGGACACCGGAATGTCCACACCCAGGCATCTGACTAGCTCATCTGTCATCAGTCTGAGTCACCGCCATGAAACACATGCCGTGGGGCAGGAGATGGAAGAAACTTTGAACCTGTACTTTCCACTAAAGTTGAGCAGAACATACAACAGACGTTCGGAAATACTGTAGTATAAAGCATTAACTCTGAAAAACACTGGCTTGGAGAGTAAAACAGAGTGGGCCTTTAAGCTGGTGGTGAGAAACCATCCTAAAGCTTGGGCAACCTTTTACTTGGAAACACATTTTAAGAGTAGACTTTTGAATAAGCAGTTTGTCTAACAGCAACACCCATATCATCATATCTGGACCTGCTTCTCCAGATTGAAATGTTAACAGTGACACTAAAAACCATACATCCATGACAAGGCCAATACACACAGATTCAACACAGAGTATAAAGCTATGAGGAAATACACACATAATCTCCCTATATTGATACCACTGTAAAATTCCTAAGCTAGAAAATGTTTCTCCATGAATGCAAACACAATAAGATAATGTGGGTTTGTTATAAGAAGGTTCCTAGGCTGAACATTATGAACACATAGGAGGGTCTAGACAGCTCACAGTTGGGATCATTCAGTTGCCATGGCAACGCCCTTTCAGAAGCCAGGATCTGTTTCAGGTTCTTCCAGGTTCTGTTCTTCTTGCCAGCCACTGCACCACCATGGCCAGAATGCTCGAGGCGCAAGCGTGGATTAGAAGAAACAAAAATCAATGGAGACGATCATTTCAGAATCTGACATTTATGCTTATTCATAACTGTAATAAACCTTTCATTCAATCAACAGTCAGTGTACCCTAAGGCTTTAAAAAAACATATACCATATATCTTAAGCTTACTTATAAAAAAACACAGCTTTTGGATTTTTAAAATGCATGAGTTAGTTGCTGATGGAACAGAAATAAAGGGTTATTCTTTTAATATGTACATAGAAAATCACATCCTTTATTGGGTCTAACTTTATGGAATTCACTCATGAATTTCTCACTACTTTAAAATAAGTTTACTACAAAGTTAGATTTAAACACATGACCACATCTCTCAATTCCCTTCTGAGGGCCAGTCTCTACCTTGTAAATTACTAGAGCTCCAGGAAAACCCAAAGAAGCCTCCCTCATGACACGGCAAGCTTTCTGGAAATTTTTTTTCTTTTTTGTCTTGTGAAGATAAAATGGAAAGAACACAAAAGTTACAGGCACTATTAATGCTGTATTTTCAAAGGTAATTAGTGAAAAATAAACTGTAATGGTATAATCAGAATCATGGAATTTATCCAACCCCTCAAGAACAAAAGAAAGAGGCACCTATATCTACTTGATAGCACAAGACCTTAGATGTACCTAAAGAAACTAGTGAGGCGCATTCCTCCTTTAATTACTGCACACCTCATCTAAATCTCATGAAAAAAGGAAGGCGAGCAATCATCCTGGAAATGACACCCTAAAAACAGTATCACTGAATGAATTCCACAAAATCCTTGGGAACTGGGAGAGCCACAGGAAGGGCTGTCCTGCCCCCAGACCTCAAACCACAGTCCCCGGCGGAGGGCGTGGTGACGCAGACTGAAGGAGAAAGGCCACCAGCGCTGCCCGGGCTCCAGACCGACCGAGTGAGATCAGAGGCCGAGGCATGGTTGTTTGGTTTTTTATTTATAAAACAAATTCGATGCTTCTGGGGCTCAGAGCACAGTGAACCCACCTGACGGTGCAGGAGACCTGGGTTCAATCCCTGGGTCGGGAGGAAACCCTGGAGAAGGGAATAGCAACCCACTCCAGTATTCTTGCCTGGAGGATTCCACGGACAGAGGAGCCTGGTGGGCTACAGTCCATGGAGTCGCAAAGAGTCGGACATGACTGACGAGTGGACACTTTCACTTTAGATGCTTACCACAAAGTTGGGATCCTTAAATGGCAAAGGTTTGGCAGCTTTCTCCATGGGTCCTGTGCTAAAATCAGAGGGCACCATCTTATTCTCACTCACACCATCCATGCTGATACCCTTAAAACAAAATAAGAATAGTATGGGGTCAGTGTCCTTTAGCTGAGCTTCCTAACTCAGCTCTCAACAAGATGTAAGAAGACAGCACCAGACACAGGAGAGCAGACAGGGTGCCCGGAGCCCCAGCCGGGGGTCTGCATGGGGTGGGGTCAGGGGGAGAACCTGCCAGGCTGGGAGCCGCACCTGTCTGTGCAGAGGCCACAGTGGAGGCAGCCGGGACCCCAGCTGCCAGACGTCCTGGCTTCTCTGTGTGCCACGCACAGGTGTCCTACCACTACAAGGCGAAAACTGAGGCTCAGGCGGACAGGTCCAAGGCCCCACAGTAACTGCCTCTGGATTCAATCCAGCTGGGGCTAATGCCAAAGCCCCACCATCCCTGTGACTCCACGTGGCCCCTGCTCCTACTGATCTTGTTAAATTATGTCTTGAAACATTAAGACCGAAAAGATCCAGTCCCTTGAAGGGTCTCCAATCAGAGAACCCAGGCTGGTGCTGGCACGCTTCAGGGCACAATAGAATGCATTGTGAGCATTCTGAGCGAGGAGAATAAACAGAGAGGAGGCAGGGGGCCTTGGTTCAGCTGGCTGCAGCAGAAAGCACCCTGACAAGCAGGCTCCTGGACTTTAAAACAAAATGTCTTTTAAGCTAAGAATCAAGAAGAAGAAAAAAACAAGCCAAAGCAAGAAATCACTTCTGATTTGTATTGCAATTTCCAATCTTCCCAGACTGCAATAAACTGTTTTTTAATGGATACACAATTTATACACAGTGAAAGGCACAGATCTTAAGTATAGGTTTCATGAGTTTTGCCAAATGTTTCCATTTGTGTAACCCAGGTCCCTGTGGAGACAGACTATTTCCATCTTTCTCAGAAAGTTCCCTCAGGCCCCCTCCTGGTCAGTATCTTCCACCTTCATGGTCCACCACTGTTCTGAATCCCACGTTACTTTGGCCCGTTCTAGAACTTTGAGTGAAATCCGACAGCATGTGCTGTTTGCTGTGTTTGGCTTCGCAGCATGGAGTTTTTGAGGTTTATCCATGTCACAGCATGGACTGGTGGTTTGTTCCACAGAATTTGTATACCGCTCTTAAGAGCAGTATTCCCCTGTATAGGATGTACACAGTGTGTTTACCCATTTTCTTGCTGATGAAATGTGGGTTGCTTTCAGCCTTCAGCTATTATAAATAAAGCTGCTGCCAACGTACTGTACAAGCCTCTGCATGGATGTATGTCTTTACTTCTCCTGGGTAAACATCTACATGTGGGATGGTCCAGTTACACAGTAAGCACGTGTTTGTAAGAAACCGACTAGTGTGTGTGTGTGTAGTCGCCCCGTCCTGTTCCGTTCTTTGTGACCCTTTGGCCTGTGACCTGCCAGCCTTCTCTGTCCATTGGGTTTTTTCAGGCGAGAGTCCTGGGGTGGGTTGCCATTTTCCTCCTCTAGGGGATCTTCCCAACCCAGGGATAAGAAACTGACATACCACTTTCCCAAACGGGCTGCCCTCTTTCACACTCCTAGCAGCAGGGTGCGCGAGTTCTGGTTGTATGCATAGATTCCACCCCTACCTGCCCCCCTAAAATGGCCTCCATGTGGGGGAAGGCGGGAGGGGGAGATGGGGACCACTCATTCTGTTGCAACAGCCCCCTGAAGGGCTTCTCCTCAGACACTTCCCAGACTCCCCTCCAGGGTCTCCCCTTCCTTCCCCCTCCCCCGACCCTGGGCCTGTGCATGACCCCTCTGCTATCTGGACAGCCCCTCCCCTCATCCGTCCCCCGAGTCATAGCTTCTCCTAACTTTTCTCCTCTCCAAGGTCTGTTCAGATGTCCACTCTCTTAAGAACTAAGATCCCTCTGATTCCTCATCCTTTCCCCACCATATGTAGCCATAGTTCTCTCTCTTTCTTCTCCTTTCCACCCCTCCCTCCCACAGTCCTTCCTTTATCTGGCCCTTCCTCAGTTCTGGGGTTCAGAGGAGGCCTGAGGCCCACTCCGTTCTCTGCAGCATGCTCAGCGACACACTGTTAAGATGTAAGTTTGATGTCTGTCCCCTGCTGACAGCTGCCCAGGGCTTCCCACCACCCTTGGGATCAGGCGCAAATGCTGGCCTCCTTTCCAGCCTCCCCTCCCACTCCCCCTCCCTCCTGTAATTTGCATTTTCTGGTCCCCATACCCATGGAGTCATTTTCTGCCAGCATAAATGGTCTTCAGTGTTTTCCATTTTTTATTTATGCTTCATAAAAATTTCCGTCGGGATTAGCTCATGTCAGTTTTAATTTTACAAGAAAGATAAGATCTAGCATTTTGTATGTAACTAACTTCCATTACCCTTGTGATTTTTCCTTCATGGTCCTAAAATTTCTGCGGGTATTAATATATGTGTCCTGGGAGACCCAATTTGATGGAGCTTTGGTTTTTTCCCATCACATTTAATCAGTAACCAATATTACCTGGCATAGTTTTGGCCAGTTGTCAATGCTATTTTGTGTTGACTATTGGTAAGAGTAATATCATAAATTGGATACATAATTAACAGCTGTATTTAACTCTTGGTTAGTCAATGAAGGGCTTCCCAGGTGGTTCGAGTGGTAAAGAACCTACCTGCCAATGCAGAAGACATAAGAGATCTGGGTTCAATACCTGGGTTGGGAAGATCCTCTGGAGTAGGAAATGGCAACCCACTCCAATATTCTTGCCTGGAGAATCCCATGGACAGAGGAGCCTGGTGGGCTTCAGTCCATAGGGTTGCAGAGGGTCAGACATGACTGAAGCGACTTAGCATGCAAGTAGTCAATGAAACGACAGCAGCTTTGTGAAACAGGCAGGGAACAACAGACCGGAACAAGGAGACACAGAGGAGAGAGGTGAACAGATGAGGAGAGGGGCCGACCCGAGAGTGAGAAGGCACAGGGGCCTGAACATCCAGCTTCACCATCTGGCCCAGTCTTCCATGCCTGCGTCTAACCCAGCACCTAGCACAGAGAAGCACCAAATAATCACTGGCTGATTAACTCATTGGAGTTAAGGAACAAGACAATGCAGCATAACTCTGTCAGCATCCATTTTTGAGATGTATATGTTCAGGGGTTCGTTGTAAGCAATCGCCTCTGGATGGGAAGCAGCAGCCAAACCCAAAGAAACACAGGAAGGCTAATTCAGAAATGACTGGGTTTGGTTACCTGCGGGACCAAGGGAACAGGGTGGAAGTAAGAGAGGAGTAAACATCTCTGAGTATAGCTGTCCGTAGTTTTGACCTTTTGAGGCATGTTCAGTTCAGTTCAGTTCAGTTGCTCAGTCGTGTCCGACTCTTTGTGACCCCATGAATCACAGCACGCCAGGCCTCCCTGTCCATCACCAACTCCTGGAGTTCACTCAGACTCACGTCCATCGAGTCAGTGATGCCATCCAGCCATCTCATCCTCTGTCGTCCCCTTCTCCTCCTGCCTCCAATCCCTCCTAGCATCAGTCTTTTCCAATGAGTCAACTCTTCCCATGAGGTGGCCAAAGTACTGGAGTTTCAGCTTTAGCATCATTCCTTCCAAAGAACACCCAGGGCTGATCTCCTTTAGAATGTTAAAGTTTCACATACAAATAGATGGACAAATCCAACAAGCATGGGGCAGCAGATAGAAAAAATGGAATGCAAACAAGAAACCAAAACAACCTGAGGTTTGAGTGAATAACACAGACACACTAAAAGGGAGGAAGGGAGAAATAACATTAGTGATATGAACACAGTATTCTGAACATATAACTCAGGTGAGAGGCAAAAAGAACCATGAACAATTGGGAGGTTTGTTTCTCCCATGAGTACAGGTTAATAGTTCCAAAACTACTTAATATGCGTTCTAAGATGAGGCAAATAAGGAATGAGGGACAGCTAGAATGAACCGCCTGCTACTGGACTGAAATCACAGGTTAGCGATATGAATTCATGGGTTTAACATATAGATAGAAAGATAAACATGGAAATGGGGACTTCCCTGGTGGTCCAGTGGTTTAGAATCCACCTTCTGATGCACGGGACGTGAGTTCGATTCCTGGTCAGGGAACTAAGATCCCACGTTCCACAGAGTGACTAAGCCCACAGGCCACGACTAGAGAGTCCGCGAGCTGCAACTCCTGAAACCTGCATGCTCGAGGGCCCATGCTCCGCAGCAAGAGACGCCTGCACATCACCACTAGAGAAAGTCCACATGCTGAAATGAAGACCCAGGGCAGCCAGATTTTTTTTTTAATAATAATAATAAAGAAATGGATACAGGAGCATGGGGGACAGTCATACACATACTCACACACATGACCCCCTACATTTCCTAATTGCTTCCAATGAGATGGCTAGAAACAATGAACATGTCAACCGCAAATCGGCTTGCCAAGGGCATTTGCCATCTCTGCCTCTGTGGAGGACTGAACCCCGTGCTGCTGCGGCTGCACATGCCCTGAAGGGAGTTCAGGGTGGAGAACAGCAGCAAGGCCCTCTGTGCTCCAGGAGGACTGGTGGACAGCTCCTTGCTGCTACTGCTAAGTCACTTCAGTCGTGTCCGACTCTGTGCGACCCCATAGACAGCAGCTCTTAGATACATATTTTCAGGAACTGAGTTCACGGTCCCAATCCTTGCACCTCCTCCTATCTACAAAAGCACCAAATCCCTTCATGGTGACATCAGCTCCTCTTGACTAGAGGAAAACCTTTTGTAAGATAAGCATTTGATTGCATGGAACTCCTCTTCACCAAAATCTTATTTATCGACCTTCCCCCACTACCTCTCTGGAGAAGTTTCTCCAAGCTCTTTGAGGTGCTGTCTCCCAGGCTGCGGTCCTCATTTTGCCCCAAATAAAGCTGAACTCACAACTCTCACATTGTGCATCTTCTATTAGTCAACACACAACAGGCACACCAGTGCTCAGATCCTTGTTTCCAGGTATTGTTCTCCAAGAACAAGTGATCTTTGAAGAAACAGCTGATTCCAGGACTGGGGCAAGAAAGTACAGCATGAGTTTTTGGTGCCGGAAGGTAAGAAATCACTTGTATCAGTTTGCTAGGGCTGTGTAACAAAATATTAATACCACAGACTGGATGGTTTAAATAAGAGAAATTTAGTTTATTAAGGTTCTAGAGACTAGAAGTTCAAGATCAAGATGTCAGCAGGGCTGGGTTTTCCTGAGACTGATCTCTTTGATTTGTGGGTGACTGTCTTCTGACTGTGTATACACGTCCCTATGACAGCCTCCCTCTTATGAGGACACCAGTCAAATTGGATTAGGGCTCCACCCTTATGACCTCATTTAACCTTAACTACTAATGGCCCTATTTCCAAATATAGTAACTTTCTGAGGCATGCTGGGGGTTAGGCTTTTAACAAATAAATCTTGAATGAACACAGTTCAGTCCATCATGGCACTCAAAAAATGACAGAGGTAAAGTAAAAGACACAAGAGTCAGTTTGAAGAGGTTCCCACTAGGCAAACCTGGACAATTTGCTCAACATCATTAGTCATTAGGGAAATATACATCAAAACCACAATGAGATATTACTCCATACCCACCAGGATGGCTCTATCAGAGGCATAATAACATGTACTGGTGAGGATGTGGAGAAACTAGAACCCTCACACACTGCTCGTGAACTGTACAAAGGTGCAGTTACTTTGAAAAACAGTCTGGTGGGTCCTCAAAAGTTAAACACAGAATTATCATATGACCTAATAATTCCAGTCCTAGGTACTTAGCTAAGAGAATTAAAAACAAATGTTTATGCAAAAACTCGTACATAGATATTCATAGAAGCATTATTTATAATAACCCAAAAGTACAAACAACCTAAATATCCATCAACCAATGAGCGCATAAACAAAATGAGGTTCATCCATACAGTGGAATATTCTACAGTTGTAAGAAGGAATGAAGTACTGATACATGGTACAACATGGATAAACTGGAGTATATTATGCTAACTGAAAGAAGCCAGACACAGAAGGCCACCTATTGTATGGTTGCATTTAGCTGAGGCACCTAGAGTAGTCAGATTCACAGAGATAGAGAGTAGGCCAGGGGTTGTCAGGAGCTGGCAGGACAGGGGACTGGGGAGTGCTGCTAATGGGCAGGGCGTTGCTTTTGGGGGTCACGACACCAGCGAGGAGCAGGCCAGTGGGTGTGGACTGCCAGGACACAGGGCCTATAAGGCGGCCCATGTTAAGGGAGAGAGAGAAAAACAACTCTAAGAACTACATGGTGAGCATCAGGTCAGACCAGAAAAGCCCAGCCAGCTGGGGCCAACTCGAGAAAAAACAGGTGGAATGTTAAAGAGGTATCCTGGGGCCAGATCCACTTTAAGATTCAGCTTCACTGAGTTTTTCATAAAGAAAATGACAGCTTACATAATGCTGTTTCCACCTGGGAGAAAAGAAACAAATGGAACTGCTCAGAAGCAAAGAGGAGATACTTGAGGGCAATGAAGAACCAGGCCCAGAGGGCTCTGCTGGTGATTCCAGAACCATCCACGGAACATGCCTGGCTCGCAGGGCACCGTCCTCAGCAGGGGCGTCAGCTTTTTCTTCTGGACCAGGAGTGTGTGTGCGTGTGTGCTAAGCTGCATCAGTCCTGCCTGACTGTGCGACCCCGTGGACTGTAGCCCGCCAGCCTCCTCTGTCCGTGGATTCTCCAGGCAAGACTACTGGAGTGGGATGCCATGCCCTCCTCCAGGGGTCTTCCCAACCCAAGGATCAAACCTGAATCTCTTATATCTCCTGCATTGGCAGAGGGGTTCATTACCTAGGAAGCCCCCGACTCCTAAGTGGGGAGGCTCAGAGGTGCTGGGTGCACAGGGAAATCCTGGGAGGGAACACAGAACAGCCCTTTGATAAGGGTTGTTTGCTCCCAGGTCCTGGGAGGCCCAGGAGGACGCGGCAGGAATGCCTCGCTGGACCTGGGCTGCTGAGGAACGCAGGTGCTTTGCAGCCCACGTGGGTTGGGAGGGCAGGGACCCCACCTGGAGACAGACAGCGGCCAGAGGGAGGGAGGCAGTGGGAGGAGAGGCCTGCTGCACGGGCTGCTCCAGCAGCAGGAAGGGATTGACGAGGCCGCCCTCCATCCCTGACCCCAGAACCAACCGAGCCCTCCTGTTTGTCTGATCACCTTTTCCTCGCCGCTTCCCCGTCCGCAGGTCAGACCTCCAGCAGCTGAGGCGGGGACAGGAAAGGACACCATCCTGACACCAACTGGGCCACCGTCAACCCGGGGCCGCTTCCTGACCTTGAAACAGTGACTGCTGACTTCCCTCTCTGAGCAGGTGCAAAGAACACGTGGCTCTGGGCCCAGAGCTGGGTGCTCTGCTTTTCTTTCCCCTTTAAACCCACCCTTTGTGGTACTCCACCCTCGGTCTTCCCTTCCCCTGGGCTTCTGCCAAGCTGGACGCCTGGGTCTGTTAGTGACGAAATGAGAGGGAGAGACCTTCTGTCCAGAGGAGGATCGAGTCCGGGAGGCAGGGCTGCAATTAATATGTGACTGCTAAGTCACTTCAGTTGTGTCCGACACTGTGTGACCCCATAGACGGCGGCCTACCAGGCTTCCCCGTCCCTGGGACTCTCAAGGCAAGAACACTGGAGTGGGTTGCCATTTCCTTTGCTAAGAGACTTTAGGAGCTGAACGGTTGAAGACATGACCGCCCTGCGATCAGGAAAGAAGTGACGCCTGGCCCTAAGGGGTGTCTACTCCGCAACACAAAAAGAGCTAAAAAGACCCTGATGCTGGGAAAGATTGAGGGCAGGAGCAGAAGGGGAGGACAGAGGACATGAGTTTGAGCAAGCTCCGGGAGTTGGTGATGGACACGGAAGCCTGGTGTGCTATAGTCCATGGGGTTGCAGAGTTGGACACGACTGAGCGACTGAACTGAAGTCCCAAGGAAGAGAAACCCAACCCGCCAACAAAGGAACACCTGACAACCCCTAAGTGACTCCAGAATCAGCCAGGCCTCAGCTCGCCTGCCTGGAGATCCCAGTCACACGGCTTCGTGTCTCCAGGGCCGCTCGCAGGGTTCTGACTCCAACCGAAGGGTAAATGGGGCCTTCTCTCTGTGGTTACACAGAGAGAGACAAATGTCCTCTGTCTATCATGTAAGAACCCAACGCCCAGTTACATCTAATAGTAACCTAGATTCAAACACCTGAGCCTAGTCTACAACACAGGGCTACTGTAGGGTTATTACTTGAAACAGCAAAAACGTGAGATGCAATCTAACATCCAATCAAGTCAATTAAGTTAGAGCACTTAATTCCTTGTGAAGACTATCAACACAGAGAAAGGGCCAGGAAACAATGCTAAGTGGAAGGCAGGGCCCACAATGTTATACACCAAATATGGTTTGTGAAAACCTGTATCTACACGTAGAAAACACAAATGATCATAGTTGTGGGGGAAGACGACTGGCTGGTGTTTTATGGCCACTTTAAAAACAGAAAAAAGAAAACTAACAATATGGTTTGTTTGAAAGGTGAGGTAGAATGATCGCTTTCTTAAATGAATAAAGCAAGCCAGGATAGTGTTCTCAAGCTGCCTCCAATGACAGAAGAGTCTACTGTCACCTGTACTCTGCACTAGCCTTCTAAAGAAGCAACTGTTGCCTCTCTACTTACATAGATGTTATGATAACTGCATCACCATCATACATCAGCCTATTAGGTAACCTATTACCTGATTAGGTAACCTATTAGTCTATAGGTCAATTAGGTTTCTCTGTAGATTTTGTTAACCTGAATAGCCACTTGGCAAATATAAACTGCCCTGTATTCATAGAGAAGGACTTGCGGACACAGAGGGAGGAGAGGGTGGGACAAATTGAGAGAGTATCATTGACATATATATAGACCACCATGGGGCTTCCCTGGTGGCTTGGTGTTAAAGAAACTGCCCGCAATGCAAGAGACTTGGGTTGGATCCCTGGATCAGAAAGATCCCCTGGAGAAGGGAATGGCAATCCACTCCAGTATTCTTTCCTGGAGAATCCCATGGACAGAGGAGCCTGGCGGTGGGGCCATGGAACCACAAAGAGTCAGACATGACTGAGTGACTAACACACATACACACACAGACTGCTGCTGCTGCTGCTGCTAAGTCTCTTCAGTTGTGCCCGACTCTGTGCGACCCCACAGACGGCCTCCCACCAGGCTCCCCTGTCCCTGGGATTCTCCAGGCAAGAACACTGGAGTGGGCTGCCATTTCCTTCTCAAATGCATGAAAGTGAAAAGTGAAAGTGAAGTCGTTCAGTCGCGTCTGACTCTTTGCGACCCCATGGACTGCAGCCTACCAGGCTCCTTTGTCCATGGGATTTTCCAGGCAAGAGTACTGGAGTGGGGTGCCACTGCCTTCTCCGACACATAGACTACCATATGTAAAATAGATAGCTAGTGGGAATTTACTGTATAACAAAGGGAGCTCAGCTCAGGTGCTCTGTGATGACCTAGAGGGGTGGGATAGGGGTAGGAGTGGGAGAGAAGCTCAAGAGGGAGGAGATGTATGTATACTTATAGCTGGTTAAAAAGCAGAGAAATTACTTGGTCGACAAAAGTCCGTCTAATCAAAGCTATGATTTTTCCAGTAGTCATGTATGGATGTGACAGTTGGACCATAAAGAAGGTTGAGAGCCAAAGAACTGATGCTTTCAAATTGTGGTGCTGGAGAAGACTCTTGAGAATTCCTTGGACTGCAAGGAGATCAAACCTGTCAATCCTAAAGGAAATCAACCCTGAATATTCATTGGAAGGACTGATGCTGAAGCTGAAGCTCCAATACTTTGGCCACTTGATGCAAAGAGCAGACTCATTGGAAAAGACCCTGATGCTAGGAAAGATTGAGGGCAGGAGGAAAAGGGGGAGGCAGAGGATGAAATGGTTAGATGGCATCACTGAATCAATGTACATGAAGTTAAACAAACCCCAGGAGACAGTGAAGGACAGGGGAGCCTGGCATGCTGCAATCCATGGGGTTGCAAAGATTCAGACACAACTTAGCGACTTAACAACAAATAGCTGATTTGCGTTGTTGTACACCAGAAACTAAGGCAATATTGTAAAGCAATTCTCCTCCAATTTAAAAAAATGCCCTGTTATTGATCTAATAAAATCTTCCCCCCACCCCAAAGCATTTCTCTGCACCTGGGATATGGTTATATTAGAGATCTAACTATATCTTCTCAGATGTAGAGTAGTAAGAGTGATGTTAAGAGAGGCAGTCAAGAAAAAGAACGTAGATTCTGGGTAGTCCATTTGTGTCTCAATACCGACTCTATCACTTGTCAGCTGTGTGACCACAGAAAAGTTACTTAACCTCTCTGTGCGTCTGTCTTTTTATCTGTAGAATAACAATTCTTAGAGGGTTGTTCTGAGAATTAAAGGAGACAGCAATTAGAAAGTACTTAGAACAGTACTCGGTATACATAGTAAAGTGAAAGTGAAGTCGTTCAGTCGTGCCCGACTTTTTGCAACCCCATGGACTGTAGCTTACCAGGCTCCTCCGTCCATGGGATTTTCCAGGCAAGAGTACTGGGAGTGGGTTGCCATTGCCTTCTCCAGGGTATACACAGTAAGTGCCCAATAAATATAACTATTATTATTTATCATGATTGCTTTCACTTTAGCACAGTGTATCTGTTTTTCAACCCAACTTAACACTAGTCATTTTCAAAGTATCAGGACCAAAACAGGTGGGAGGTGGCACTTTCCAAATTATAATGTAAGTAATCAATAAATATGTTAGTTACACTGAAAATCTAAATCCAAAAAGAAGACTTGTAGTTTTGTGACAGATGTACTACTTAGCAAGCACAAATACTAATGATTTCTGCTGAACTAAAGATTCATCTTGATGAACTAATAAAACAAAATTGTTTTAGTACTCAAAGTATTTAATATCATTTTACATGGCTGACATAAATGAGACATCTATAAATGCTTTGCTCCAAATACTTTTAGGTCAAAAATATTCCCTTCAACCCCTGAGGATTTCCAAGCAGTAAGCCCTTTATATTTCATCCATTCATTCAGTTTTACTTTAGAAAAAGCATGCACCTTCTGGAAAAGTAAAACCCATCTTAAGAATCCATCAAGTTATTTTCACTAATTTCAAAAAGCACTCTAATGTCTATGTGAGTGTCCTTTGTAAATTTTTAAATCCCATGAAAGGTTAACAGACACTGTTTTTCTAATTTTTTTGTAAGACACAAAATAGCTGAAATGACTGAAGTAGGGTAATTTAAGATACTGAAAGATCTGTAAAGTCCCTTTTAACTCAATAACTATGATCATTTATATAGAAAAACACTCATTTCCCACTGATGACACTTTGAGCATCCTGACACTTGGGCATAGCTCCAAGTCTGGAAGGCCTTCCCCAGTCAAACCGTCCACTCCTCAAAGGCCGCCTCTAGTCCCTCTTCTCTCCACCTCTCCTTCTCTGGTGACCATCTCTGGCTCTGAGTCTTCATCTTCCTGTGTCCCACCACTAAGGCACCAATACCAGAAAAGACCCATAACTGGCTTTGGGACATGATGAGAAATGATGAGATTTTCCCATTTCAGATATGTGTCAGGTAGAATTCAGAGATGGCCCTTAAGATTCCAGGTCTCTGGTGTATACACACCTTGACCCCGTTTTTAGGCAAATGCTAATGTATGCACCACTGTGAAGGGATCTGTGATATATTGAAGGGAAATGCAACATATATCTTATATTTGAAATAAAATTAAGGTCTCAGGTCAGCTGATCTTAAAGGAGACTATCCTGGTGGGCCTGCCCTAATCACATATGCTCTTTAAAGCTGGGCTCAGAGTCAGAGACAAGAGAAGTCAGAGATGTTTGAGAAGTGAGAGGGATTAGACACAAAAGAGATTCTCAACAGTTGGCTTCAAAGACGGAGGAGACCATGCGGCAAGGAATGTGGACGGGGACGAACTGACAGCCAGGAGACAGGGACTTCAGTCCTACCACTGCAAAGAACTGAATTCTGCCAACGATCTCAGTAAGGCTCAAAAAAGATCCTCCCTCAGAGCATCCACCCAACGAACCAGCCCAGCCGATACTTTGATTTCAGGGACCAGGGAACCAAACCCTATCTCATTGTGCCTGGACTTCTGACCTACAAAACCAGGAACTGATAAACCGGTGTTATCTAAGCCACAGAATTTGTGGTCATCTGTTATGATAGCAGAAGAAAACTACTACAATATATGTAGGTCATTCTCTTCTCCTGGAAGGATTTTGGGAGGGCAGAGACAAGCGATAATCCACTGAAATAACTTAAGCTTACTGCTGGAGACAGAACAGATATAAATACTTGCTGACTGAACTCAACAGAAACATAACTGAAGGCTGAGGACAATTTAGGAAGATGCCAGGCAGCCCTCAGGGCAGCACTGTGCTAATGCCTGCATTTACTGTGGACCAGGGAACAAGGATGCAATGTTATGTTGGTGGTGGTGGTGGTTTAATCGCTCAGGCGTGTCTGACTCTTTGTGACCCCATGGACTGTAGCCCACCAGGCTCCTCTGTCCATGGGGATTGTCCAGGCAAGAATACTGGAGTGGGTTGCCATGCCCTCCGGCAGGGGCTCTTTCCAACCCAGGGACTGAACCCATCTCCTGCCTTGCAGGCAGATTCTTTACCACTGAGCCATTTGGGAAGCCCTGGTGCTATGTTAGAACAGGGGGGAAATCTAAGACTTCTGGAGACAGAAGACAATTTTTTTTTTCCTTCGTGAGATGCTGAGGGTGGGAGTCAGGTAACTGGCTATCCACCCCATTAATTAAACACCAGCCAGGGAGAAGTGAACAAAGAAGTCACTATTCTCGGGAATGCCCTTCTCTTTCCAGCCCAAAAAAGGGCTGAGGCTGCTGAGATGGAGGAGACCCACAGGAAGAACCTAAGCAGCCCTTCCCATTACTGAGAGTTCTAAGACCAGCAAGGTTGTGATGTCCACCCAGTGGGGTTACTGGAAATCCCCCCATTCAGAGGGCATTCATCCACTTTCTGAAGCTTGCTGTGGTGGTGGGAGTTGATGAGCAGTGCTACCTTGGGTCAAGACAATCATTCCTCTCAATAGGTACTGACTACATTCTTTGGTCTTGGCACAGCCGGATATCAAAATGCATTGAGCACAATACTGGGAGAAAGCACTCACAATGCATATATCTGGCCGAGAACTCCGTGCGAGCTAGTGCATGCATGCTAAGTCACTTCAGTCGTGTCTGCCTCTTTGCAACCCCTTGGACTGTAACCCACCAGGCTCCTCTGTCCATGGGATTCTCCAGGCAAGAACACTGGAGTGGACTGCCATTTCTTCTCCCAGCCAAGAATATGTAAAGAATTCTTATAGTTTAGTTCCCTGGTGGCTCAGTGGTAAAGAACCCGCTTGTCAATGCAGAAGGCTCGGGTTGGATCCCTGGGTCAGGAAGATCCCCTGGAGAAGGAAATGGGGAAACACTGTTTCAAAAACACTGTTTCACAGAGAAATCCAAACACACACAAAAGAATATGCTCTGTAAGAAAAGAAACAGTGTTAGTCACTCAGGAGTGTCCAACTCTTTGTGACCCATGGACAGCAGCTCACCAGGCTCCTCTGTCCATGGGATACTCCAGGTGAGAATACTGGAGTGGGTTGCCATGCCCTCCTCCAGGGGATCTTCTCAACCCAGGGGTCGAACCCAGGTCTCCTGCATTGCAGGAGATTCTTCACCGTCTGAGCCACCAGGGAAGCCCTATGCTCTGTATGATTCCATTTATATTCTGCTCAAAAAGACAGTCAGGCTATGGTGGGAGAGGTCAGAGTAGCGATTACCTTCAGTTGGGAGGGAAGAGAGTACCAACTGGAAAGGTCACCAAGGAATATTCTGGGGCTCTTAGAAATGCTCTCTATCCTAATCTGGATGGTGGCCACATAGGTGGGTACATATGTAAAGTCACTGGTCTATACTCTTGCATGTCACTGTAGGCAAATCATACATAAATATTTTAAAAGGAAAAAAGTGCACTGCTGCTAAGTCTCTTCAGTCGTGTCCGACTCTGTGCGACCCCATAGACGGCAGCCCACCAGGCTCCCCCGTCCCTGGGATTCTCCAGGCAAGAACACTGGAGTGGGTTGCCATTTCCTCCTCCAATGCATGAAAGTGAAAAGTGAAAGTGAAGTCGCTCAGTCGTGTCTGACTCTTAGCGACCCCACGGACTGCAGGCTACCAGGCTCCTCCGTCCATGGGATTTTCCAGGCAAGAGTACTGGAGTGGGGTGCCATTGCCTTCTCCGAAAAAGTGCACTACCAATTACCAATGGAGAAAACCATAGACAGCTAATATCGCTAGACTATCCTTCTGGGTTAAGGATGCTACACCTTGTGTTGGAGAGTACAAAGTAACACACTCCATCTTTGCTTTCTCACGGCTTTAAATAAAATACAGGAGCCAAGAAAAACACTTATCTAACCAAGCTACTCTTGTGCTGCAAATGCTTTTCTGGAATCGTAGAGCCCGGATCGCCCAGATGCGGTGAAGTCGTGCCAGGCGCTGTGCTCAAGAGCTTTACGACCATGATCTCATTGAATCCTCATAACAACCCTATGAGGTAAGACCAAACCCACTCTGGGGCAGGGAAACTAAAGGTCAAAAAAGCACTTTCCTGAGGATGAGGGAAACCATCCGTAGCAATACATCTTTATATTCCTCCACACAGTTCATTAGGGCGCTCTGCACCTCACAGGCATCTGGTAAATGTCTGAAGAATGGAGCAAGGCGAGACACACGCGAACTTCTGCTTAACTGAAACTCACATTAAGGAGAAGTCCGGAGCCTCGCTCCAAACGAGACTTCGACGGGAAGAGGTGGCCCTACGATTAAGGCAATAACAGCCTCCCCACCTCCCCTGTTCTTCTGGACAATGCAACGCGGGTGGTTATTTAATCAAACCCCACGTAGCCAAAGTAAGAGGGTGCGGAGAAGTTTCACTTGCACCATAGACCGCATCTACGAAAGAGGTGTGACTGTACGGCCCCGCCCACACGAAACGCCCAGCTTCGCTGAGCCCCACCCACTCGGGTCCGCGCATGCGCCCTCGAGCCCCTTGGATCGGGAGGGGGAGGGAATGTGGGCTTCCGCGCACGCGCAGATTAGGCGAGTGACAGCGAACCTGCGCAAAGCCGGAAGCGGACACCTTTTTCTTCTTGCTGGCGCTGTAGCCCCCGGCGCTGCTGCCGTTGTGGGAAGGACTGGCCGGCCTCTTCTTGCTGTTCCGGGCTATCCCCGGAGTGGATGTGGTGGCCACAATGGGGATCTGAGCCGCCATTCCCACCCTGAGCTTTGCTCCTCCCCCCCTCCCCACTCGGGTCCCGGTGCAGGCCCTGGAACTTCCGGCTCGCTGTACTTCCGTCTCGATGGTTGAAAACCCGGCCCGGACTCGGGGAGCGTGCGTTACTTGTCTCTGGGCCAGATCTAAAAGGCGGAGCTCGGAACAGTTTATTCCTTCCGGGCGGGACGGCGTCTGCCACGGCCCAATGCAGCTCCTCCCGCGTTCTGACGCCGAGCACGTGCTAGGACGTCCCCAGGGATGGAGGATTAGACCATCCCACGATCTGTTCTGATTAAGTGGATTTTTAAAAAGTTAATCACCAAGTTGTCTCTTCTCAGGTCAGAAGATTGATCCCTTTTGTTGTTTGTAAGTTTATACTTGTAAGTATACAAGTAAGGGCATTGTCTGTGGACCAGTATTGCGACGCTCCTGGCTCTCCCCTTAGACGCAGCTTTGTTGCTCAGAAGTTTGTGTTTCGTGGTACCCAGATAAACTTGAAGGGTAGAGTGGCTGCTAACCTTATAGGGGTCACCGACCCCACTGAGCATCTGAGCTCCCCCTCCACACCTCCTCGTGCAAGCGTACAGTTCAGTTCAGTCGCTTAGTCGTGTCCGACTCTTTGCGACCCCATGAACTGCAGCATGCCAGGCCACCCTGTCCATCACCAACTCCCGGAGTCCACACAAACCTATGTCCATCGAGTTGGTGATGCCATCCAACCATCTCATTCTCTGTCATCCCCTTCTCCTGTCCTCAATCTTTCCCAGAATCAGGGTCTTTTCAAATGAGTCAGCTCTTCACATGAGGTGGCCAAAGTATTGGAGTTTCAGCTTTAGCATCAGCCCTTCCAATGAACACCCAGGACTGATCTCCTTTAGGATGGACTGGTTGGATCTCCTTGCAGTCCAAGGGACTCTCAAGAGGCTTCTCCAACACCACAGTTCAAAAGCATCAATTCTTTGGTGCTCAGTTTTCTTTACAGTCCAACTCTCACATCCATACATGACCACTGGAAAAACCATAGCCTTGACTAGACGGACCTTTGTTGGCAAAGTAATGTCTCTGCTTTTTAATATGCTGTCTAGGTTGGTCATAACTTTCCTTCCAAGGAGTAAGCGTTTTTTAATTTCATGGCTGCAATCACCATCTGCAGTGATTTTGAAGCCTCCCAAAATAAAGTCTGACACTGTTTCCACTGTTTCCCCATCTATTTCCCATGAAGTGATGGGACCAGATGCCATGATCTTCGTTTTCTGAATGTTGAGCTTTAAGCCAACTTTTTCACTCTCCTCTTTAACTTTCATCAAGAGGCTCTTTAGTTCTTTGCTTTCTGCCATAAGGGTGGTGTCATTTGCATATCTGAGGTTATTGATATTTCTCCCAGCAATCCTGATTCCAGCTTGTGCTTCTTCCAGCCCAGCATTTCTCATGATGTACTCTGCATATAAGTTAAATAAAGTGAAAGTGAAGTCGTTCAGTCGTGTCCGACTCTTTGCGACCCCATGGATTGCAGCCTACCAGGCTCCTCTGTCCATGGGATTTTCCAGGCAAGAGTACTGGAATGGGTTGCCATTTCCTTCTCCAGACTATCCTCCCAGGGATCGAACCCAGGTTTCCTGCATTGTAAGCAAGACTCTTCTTAGACGTACTCCTTTTCCTATTTGGAACCAGTCTGTTGGTCCATGTCCAGTTCTAACTGTTGCTTCCTGACCTGCATACAGGTTTCTCAAGAGGCAGGTCAGGTGGTCTGGTATTCCTATCTCTTTCAGAATTTTCCACACAAAGGCTTTGGCATAGTCAATAAAGCAGAAATATATGTTTTTCTGGAACTCTCTTGCTGTTCTGATGATCCAGCAGATGTTGGCAATTTGATCTCAGGTTCCTCTGCCTTTTCTAAATCCAGCTTGAACATCTGGAAGTTCGTGGTTCACGTATTACTGAAGCCTGGCTTGGAGAATTTTAAGCATTACTTTACTAGCGTGTGAAATGAGTGCAATTGTGCAGTAGTTTGAGCATTCTTTGGCATTGCCTTTCTTTGGGATTGGAATGAAAACTGACCTTTTCCAGTCCTGTGGCCACTGCTGAGTTTTCCAAATTTGCTGGCATATTGAGTGCAGCACTTTCACAGCATTATCTTTCAGGATTTGAAATAGCTCAACTGGTATTCCATCACCTCCACTAGCTTTGTTCATAGCGATGCTTCCTAAGGCCCACTTGACTTCACATTTCAGGATGTCTGGCTCTAGGTGAGGGATCACACCATTGTGATTATCTGGGTCATGAAGATCTTTTTTGTACAGTTCTTCTGTGTATTCTTGCCACCTCTTCTTAATATCTTCTGCTTCTGTTAGGTCCATGTCAAGTGTACAAGCAAACATTAAAAAGTTCACAGATCTGCTAAAACCTGTTTATAAACTTAAGTGGAACACCACCACCCCCCTGCCCCCCTCAGTTACTAACCATGTACTACTTTATATGTCTTCAAAGTTTCATGACATAAGTTACCTGGTTTATAATTGGTAGGCTAATTTATTTGGCTTCTGCTGAACACAAGCTGTATGAGGGGAAACCAGTTATGTTTTCCTCACTTTTCCTTCCCAGGTTCACAAGTACCTTGCAAGTCGTTGTTACATTATACGTATTTTTGTAATGAAGTAATTAAAAACTGAATGTAATGAAGTAATTAAAACTGAATGAAGTAATTAAAAACCTTGTAGTAACTCATTGAAGCTGCTGTTTTCTGATAGAGAAAAGGGATATTGGTGAATCTGGATATTTGAAAGAAATAGGCTGCAAAATGACTTAAAAGGTGAGAGAAAGAAGAGTTAGGAAACTAGTAGTAATGTTACTGACATCTTTTCTCCTTTAGAGAAAAGAATAGCTTACCACTGTTGAAATGTTCCCTTGTGTTGTCCAATCTGCACCCCCTCTCCACCTAGATTTAGTCTTCCTCATTCCTTATTTCAGTAACTAACACCTCCAGCAGGCTTGTCACCTAAGCCAGAACCTAGGTAGTGATCCTGGCCTCCTGGGTCCATTCTCTTCTCATTCTGGGTAACGACCCCCTCACTTCTGTTCCTATCCTGGGGAATCCATTGACCCTCATCTGGATCCTTGCAACACACACGCTCTTTTTGTTTTGTTTTGTTTTAACTTTTTTTTTTAATTTTTATTTTATATTGGATTTACACTGTTATCTCACAAAGCCCCTTTATGTCAGTTTGAACTTTTGTCTTTTCAGATACCACCCTGACCGCAGACCACCCTTCATACTGGTTTCCAGAATGATCTGACTAGATCACAGAGCTAATCACGTCACCTGTGTTCTTCAGTGGCCTTTTACTTTGGCATATAAGGTTCTTATGGAGGTGATGGAATTCCAGCTGAGCTTTTCAAATCCAAAAAGATGATGCTGTGAAAGTGCTGCACTCAATATACCATCAATTTTGGAAAATCAGCAGTGGCCACAGGACTGGAAAAGGTCAATTTTCATTCCAGTCCCAAAGAAGGGCAATGCTAAAGAATGTTCAAACTACCACACAACTAAACTACCGCACTCATTTCACATGCTAGCAAAGTAATGCTTAA